>NC_137981.1:28284009-28756243 GCF_963924665.1 Micromys minutus
TCAGGCATGAAAGTGTAAACTCTTTAAGTAAGGATAAGTGATAGAGTGCTTTATCTAAGATGGCCTGGGTGTTAAGTGTATATCTTATCTTAAAATTTGTAGTAATTGTTACAGTTGTACTCAATTTATGTATGAAAGAGCCTTTTCAATTGGACAAGAAGGGGAATGTGGGTTGCCCTTAAGCTGCTTGTATTCTGATGTTAATTTTGAGAGAGATTATCCCCCCCCCCACAAGCAATCGATCACATATTCAGGTATTCTCACATAAACCTTCTTCAAATTCTAACTGGTCAACAAAGGCTAGAGTCTGTGATTGGACAGTGGAGGGGAAAGGTGGGATGAGAGGTTTGGGAGAGTGAGGGAGAATGAGAAGAGAGAAGACAGAAGGAGGAGGAGCAGAACCGCATGGCCAGAAGAAACCACAAATAGCAAAGGGTCTTATAGCTCGAGATAAGTTAGTATAGTGCTAGAGCTATCCAATCTAGGCACATCATTTATAATTATAACTGGATTATGTATTTTTCATATGGGTGGATTAGGGTTGAAAATTACTGCAACAGGTCCCGAGAAGGAGTGGGTTGTTGTTGATCATTGTTGTCAAGTAGTCAAGTACAGAGAGGAAACAAGAAATTAGATATCCTGGCAGTGAAGAGCAAACTTGCCCCAAGGTACTTAGTGCTGGTTATCAACAGGAAGTAGATACTGATAAGAAACCACCCTTTTCTGACTCCGGACTTTATCCAAGGATCTCTTTCCTTTTTTTTCCCCCCTTCTATCTAGAGTTAGGGGGTCAAAAGAATTAAAGGTTAATTACTAAATTGTTTTTTATATCTGCTAGGAGAAAAATTAATTTTCTTCAATAGAGTTGATAAACACTGGGTATATCAACTACTCCACAACAGGTTTCATGTTAGTTAAGGAGTAGTTGACCAACATATAATGAAGTACACACTTTGTGTGTATGGGGGGGGGGTCAGTCTGGTGGGTTTTGTTTTTTTCCCATTTGGGAGTTACTTTGATTTCTTGGTGTGAGGGGGTTGTTGTATTGGGTTTTTGCAAAAAAACTTCAAGTAGGGTGGGTAGGGAGGTGGAGAGGATCTGGAAAGACTTGGGGGAGGGTAAATATGATCAAAATATATTTAAATTTAACAATTGTTTTAAACAAAAAAATAAAAATCAAGGGCTGGAGAGATGGCTCAGCAGTTAAGAGCACTGGCTGCTCTTCCAAAGGTTCTGAGTTCAATTCCCAGCAACTACATGGTGGCTCACAACCATCTGTAATGAGATCTGATGCCCTCTTCTGGTATTTCTGAAAACAGCTACAGTGTACTCATATCTCATGTCCATAAAATAAATCTTTATAAATAAATAAATAGATAGATAGATATAGATAAATAAATAAAATAAAAAAGAAAGGAAGGCCCTGCATAGTCCAGCTCTAAGGCTCATGCCACTCCTGGTAGTGATGCATGCTCAAATATAAGTCTATCCTGGACAATGAAAGCCAATTGTAGAACACCATCTGCAACCACTGGGCTGGGGTCAACTAATAGAAAAAAAAAGTTCCTTAACCAGCAAAGCTGGTAGCAACCTGGGTCTTAACTTGGGAGAGAGCAAGTATTTCCACCTAAGGCCTGATGTAGTTCCTGTGGGTGCATAGTAACCAAACAGGTCTTGAGGCTGTAAGCTTTGGTCTCTGCTCCATGGAAGCCCTGTGCTTTGATGTTCTACTCCCTAGAGTGAAGTTAATTCTGCCCAGACACGGCTGCTGATTCTCTAGTGGTTTTCAATCTTCCGAATTGTACTGGCTGGTTCTGTGTCAACTCAACACAAGCTGGAGTCATCACAGAGAAAGGAGCCTCAGTTGAGGAAATGACTCCATGAGATCCAGCTGTAAGGCATTTTTTCAACTAGTGATCAAAGGGTGGGAGGGCCCAGCCCATTGTGGGTGGTGCCATCCCTGGGCTGGTAGACCTGGGTTCTATAAGAAAGCAGGCTGAGCAAGCCATGGGAAGCAAGCCAGTGACATCCCTCCTGACTTCCTCTGGTGAACAGCATGTGGAAGTGAAGCTGAATAAATCCTTTCCTCCCCAACTTGCTTCTTGGTTTGTGCAGGAATAGAAACCCTGACTAAGACACTAATGCTGCAACCCTCTAACATAGTTCCTCATATAAATTATTTTTGTTGCTACTTCATTATAATTTTGCTATTGTTATGAATTGTATTATTAAAAAAAAATCTTGTGTTTTCTAATAGTCTTAGACAATCCCTATGAATTGTTTGATTCCCAAAGGGGTTTCACACCACAGGTGGAAGAACGCTGCTATAGGTTCTTTGATGCCTGACCTAACCTAGTTTTAGACATTCTGCAAATATTAATTTGGCAGTTAAGTGTCAAGGGGCTTTGCAGTGTGGTGGGCTTTCCAGGAGTGCAGGAGCTTTGGGAACAGGTTTCAAGTCTGCAGCACGGACATAGTGCATTTCACTCCCTTAAATGGGATGTGCCTTCCTCATGCCTCCTTGGAGTTGAGGAGTGCTGCTGTGGGCGATCCTTCCCACATGGATGGGTCTTGTTCTGTTGCAGTAACTGTCAGCACTATGGTCTCTTCCGATGTCCTCAGCTGTGAAGACATTTCGGTGTGTGACTAGTTGTTCAAGTTTATGTATAAAGGGGAAGAGACTGACTACCAGATTTTAGCTATTGCCTTCATCCAACCTCAAACTTCATCTCTTTTCAGAATCAAGCTCAGTTTCCCTGGAAGAGCAGCCCGCACTCTTAATGACTGAGCCAACTTTCTGGTCCTCTGGCCTTCATACCTCTTAACTTTTATTTTTTTAACAATCCAGTCACTGCCCCCCTCCCCCCTGGTCTGCCCTCCAATGGTTCCTCATCCCATTCTTTCTTCCCTCTGTCTCCAAGAGAGGATCTCCCATCTACCCCCACCAGGCTTCCCTACTTGAAGGGTCTCAAGTCTCTCCAGAGTTAGGCAAATCTTCTCCCACTGAGGCTCGACCAGGCAGTCCTCTGCTGTATGTTGGGGGGCCTTGGACCAGCTCGTGTATAGTGAGAGAGCTCAGGGGTCCGGTTGAAACTGCTAACTAAAGTTATGAAGTTGCCCTCCTCCTCAGCTTCTTCTAGCCTTTTCCTTTTTTTGGGGGGGGGGTGGGCTGATATATATTTGGGATGGGGGAGGGTTTTCACCATCTCATCTCACTCATACACCACCAGGGTGAACAGGAAAAAGTGAAGGAAAGGCAGGGCCCAGAGCAAAGTTTCATAATCTTGAATGCAAAGAGAAAAAAGGAAGAGGAGGGGAGGGAAGAAAATACAAATCCTATAATACATACAACAGGGTGGGATGGGACAGGGATGGGACAGACTTAAAGCTGAGGTGTGGGATGGGCTGCTGGGGATGTGGAGCAGCGGAATCACCCCACATTCTTTTCCCTCTTTGATGCTGTTTCTGTAGTTTCCAGGCTGAGAAGCCCTCTCAGAAGATGAGGCAGGAGAAGAGGGTCAGGGCTTCAGTTGGTCCCCCAGCTGTGGCTGTTGTAGGCAGACTTGTTGGTCTGGGGCTTCTACAGAATGGAGCTGGTAACAGAGAATCATCTCCAAATATGGTAGCTGGCCACCCTGCTGCAGGTGATGGTGAAGGATCTGAGAGTGTGGCTGCTGATGTGGGGTCAGGATGTGCATAAAGGAGCAGGTGGGTAGCAGCAGCTGTGGCTGGATTGATGGGCCCTCCACTTCCTAGGGCTAAAGGCAAGTTGAAGGAGCAGCAGGAGTACCGGAATGAATCCCTTGTTTCTAAGGGACTGCTGGGTTTTGGAGGATACAGAACCCAAGATATCTGGCACGCCCGTATTACTGGAGGTGACTGAAACACCAGTGTTGTATCTATGAGACCCAAATCCACTTGGCTGTTGGAAAGGGGTGGCCGAGGCATTCACGCTAACATTCACACCATGCTGCTTGGAAGAGGTAGGAGTCACAGGGAACACAGCAGGCCGGTACTGGAAGGTGCTGGGGAGGCCCAGGACAGGCTTTTCCTAACTCAACCACAACTGTCTCCAACTGGTAGGGTGTTAAGTATCTGCGTCTGTGTCAGATGCTTGTTGGGCCTCTCAGAGGACAGCCACAATAGCAACTGTCTGTAAGCACATCACAGCTCAGTAATAGTGTCAGGCCTTGGAGCCTCCCCTTGAGATGGATCCCAAGTTGGGCTGGGCACTGGACCACCTTTTCCTCAGTCTCTTTTCCATTTTTGTCCCTGCAGTTCTTTTAGACAGCAACAATTCTGGGCCTTGACCCTCATACCTTTTTAAAACCAAAATTAATTTTTTTTTGTTTTGAATGTTAGATCTACTTAAAGCTGAGGGGAACTTCATGACACAAAAATGAAAAAGAACCAAGTTAACGCATTAGACTTACGCATAAAGGATTCTTAACTCTATTTCACATAAATTATTAGCTTAAAAAAAAAACAAGACATTAAATATATTGCTGACCTTCATTTTTATTTAAATATATTTATCCTGAGAGAAGAAACTACACAGAAAATATTTTATATAAGTGTAAACATGCATGTCTACATCAGAATTAAGCAAAGTAAATTTTTAGGCACAAGATTTTAAATATCATTAAAGGACACAGGAATCTAAGATGGAAATAACAGGAAACAAAAACACACAGTTCCTAACACAGTTGGTCTTCCAAGCTACTGGTTAAGGCCTGAGTTTCAAAAGGTTTATGTTCTTTGCCAAGTGGAAAGATCCAGTTTGGCTGTTCTTAATACATTTATTTACAAAAAAAAAATTTCTCTTTTAAAATAATTAATAAATATGACACACACACACACACACACACACACACACACACACACACACACACACACACACATACACACACACACACGGCTACACCAGCCTCACAAAAGGGAAGGACTATGGAATTTTCAAGTTTCCCTATTCTACAGCACATCATCCACAGAGAAAACTACTCTGCTACAGAAATGAACTAACAAGTGGCATTATTACAAATCTCTAGTTTATCTGTATTGCATTTCCCCAATGCTTTTCAAAGATTGCCATGGCATCTCTGTAGAATTAGTCTTCCCACCTCACCCAAGTAGCTAACATTGCATAGAACAAATAAAAGGTAATTTACAAATTCAGTAGAAACTTGCATGGGCATTGCGTACATACTTCCAGCTTTGTCTCAATGCCTGGAATGTTTTCCTTTGTTCACACTCGTCTCTTCCCCAGTCAAACAGGGAGCACCTGCATGTCTAGTTCCGTGATGACAGCCCATTTCTGAGTTAGAATGGTAGTTTGTACGTACACCAGGGAATACCCATAGGTTGGAAGAAATGAAGAGCTTGTGGAAACAGTGCCTGAGAGGCTCTGGAGAAGAGAGGTTTAGAGGGGCGAAGAGGAGGGGACAGAAAAGGCACAGTGACAGGAAGGGAGTCCTTTGGTTGGCACAAGGATATCCCTGAGAAGCCATCTGAAAGGCTACATTTTGGATTTCCAAAAACAGCTTTCTTACTCTGGTGGGGGAAGCAGAAAGAACCACTGAAAAGATTTTTGCAGAGAGCAAAAACTGGAGCAAATACAGAATGGCACTCGGTGCTGGGTAGGCCAGGTGACTGGGTCTGAGGCACAGAAAGCTCCATTTATCAAGCCCAGTGCCTCATGCAAGTACTTCCTATGGCAACAGTCACTGACCTGCATGCCAACACCACAGTCCTGTCTACACAAACCAAGACTTCTGGAGAAAAGTGGGGCCAGAGGAGACTTAAATAGGCATTTTTAGTTCAAGTTCCTGGAACCTGCCCCAGTTTGAACAAGTTAAATTCCCACATCTAGTGACAATTCAAGTCACCCAATTATAACCTTCACCTTCCCTGAGCTATCATTACCAAAGAATTATAAAGCAATTATCAGTTTGCTATAAATAGATTCCCACCTGCCACTGGATCCACTGAGCATCTCCCAGGGGGCTGAGACTGCGCACACTGCAGCTGAACCTGTGCCGGGAAGTGCAGATGTGCTGCTGGGCAGTGGCCTCTACCCCACCTCAGCTCAATCTCTGTGTGGATCAAACAGCTGACTTGTATGGCGTGTTGACTACATAGGTGACCTATATGACCTAAGGCCCTACCATGGACCATTCATTTCCTTTTTAGGCCAGACCACCTTCCTCCAGTAGCACAGGAGGAAAGAACAGCATTATTAATGTCTTAAAGCAAAGATAGGGGTTTCCTAGGATATATTCATTTAGACTACAGAGATGTTCATCAACACATAAGTCACCACATACTTCCTCAATGTGGAACTAGTGACCAGTTTCTAGCAAGAACATTCATTTGGAAATGGCACACAGCAAAGGGCAATCACGTGATTCTCTTGGAAAAAATATCCCAGCAGAGTGGGAGTCAGGTACAAACAGTGGCACAAAAGCACATAGTGCTTCCGAAGACTGTTTCACACTGCTCAACTCCTGTCTGGATTCTCATCTGGGAGGCTTGCTGCAGGCTCAGGGCTTCCTCACGACATCCCTCTCTGATTCCTACCCTCTGCTAACATCCTTGGAATGAAGAACGCCCTAGGGATGGATCCGTATGAAAGCAAAAGCCTCAGATGAGCTGAGGACGTGTCAGCATGGTGGCTGCTGTTTTATCTGCTCACCATGCCTGACTGTGCTGGAAACTGCCTGAGTCTTAACCCCAGGTGAATGCCAGCAATGCTTCTGCCTTTCAGAATACAATAGAAAGCTCCATGAAGAAGAATATGAAGCCAGCAAGTGTAATTCAAAAGAGGAAGTATTGAGCAAGCTTGCTCAGGGACAGGTGACTGGCTGTTCCCTGCTGTATGCTTCCCTTTTCCTAGCTGTGCTGGACTGAGCTACTGATCCCAGCATATGCACACGCGCGCACGTGCACACACACGCGCACACACACACACACACACACACACACACACACACACACACAAACACCAACTGACCCACAGACTCTGCCAAGGTCAACTTCTATGGTCTTGTCAAACTAAGTCACAAAAAACTTCCTTACCACTTTGTATCAATACTGTAAAGTGGTCCTAATGTATTTCTATGACACCGTTTGAGGATCTCCTCGCTTTCCATGCCCTTAAGACTTGTACTTTACTGATAGAGACCACCCAGCCAAAATGAGGGCTGCTGAATCACTGGCCTATGAGGATACAGACTTTGAGTGTCCTAGACCAGGGTACATTGGTCTGTTTTTCATTAACAATGTTAACCGAATAAAACAGAATTCTGTTAGTTCTCCTATAGATATACTTAAACTCTGAATCAAGAGATTGTTCAAAAATTACATGAGAAAATCACCCACCACCACCAAGTTAAAGACTGAGTATCTGAGTGCTTCCAGGCCTTAACTCCTATTGGCTCTGATCCGCAGCATCCTCCCGTGGCATGCGGTCCCGGCAGAAGTAGCTGGGTCTTGCAGCATGTTTTCGTACCAGAAAGCAGATTTCAAAAGCTGGTGCTAGTCATCACTGTCACTGCCAGACTCACTCAACTGCAGGTCATTTCCTATGAAAGAAAACAAAATCCAACTGAAAGCACAGACATTGGCAACTTTCTTGGCTCTGCTGCCTCTGCCTTTCCACTTTCCTGCGCTCTACCTGCTCACGGAAAAGGCTGGTGCAGTCTCCCTTTTGAAAGAAACACTATTTTTATCATGTGCAAAGTACACTTTGATAGTGTTAGTACTGAAGAGGAGCAGCAAACAATTTTAAATATGTTAATAAATAGTGAGAAAAAAATATATAACATACAGCATGTCAGACTAATTCACAGTAAGTTGATTTATAATTAGATTATTTTATTTTATATATAAAATAAAATATACTTTATTTGATCAGAGTCTGGCTTGCATGCATGTCTGTATACCATGTGGGTGTCTAGCACCCTTGGAGGTCAGAAGAGGAAGTTGGATCCCCTGGAATTTGAGTGATTGTGAGCTGCCATGCTGGGAATTGAACCCAGGTCATCTGCAAGGACAAGTGCTGGTAACCCCTAAGCCATCTCTACAGCCTCATTAAGTTGTTTTAGAAAAAGCTAAGTAGAGCCAGGTGTGGTGGCTCATGCCTATAATCTCAGTACGAAAGAGCCTGAAGCAAGAGGATCACAAACTTAAGGCCAGTCTGGTCCTATTCCACCAGCCCAAATACCAAAAGAGCCAAGAAAGAGGCTTCCCATTATGGAAGCTGAGTGCTATTTACACCTTTAGTACACTAATCCAACATCCTCTCTACCCATCTCTGTCCAAGGTATTTATTTATATTACTTTAAGTCTCAAGTTTGAACTAGTCAGCTCTTAGGAAGCTCCAGTTTCTTATTTGGTATACAGTACCTAAGACTCAGGAGGACTCAATACTTTAACCTCACATAACAGAAATGTGTACTAAAGAACCTCAGCTGATACCAGTTGGATGAAAGTAAAGGTCTGCATTTCTAATTTCTAGCCCAGCTTTGTCCCTCAAACCCTTTCAGAAGACCCATCCCAAAGACTTATTTTCTGACTGTGAGGACAGACTTTCTACCTGAACCTCAACTTGCACAGCAAACAGGGCACACCAGGGAAAATGCTGAGGTGCTTGAGGTTGGCAGGTGGAGGGGTTGGCAGTGGCCTGAGTAGGTGAAGACCAGGTCTGCCCCTACACACCCACCAGGGCACTGCACAGCCCTGCAAGAAGGAACTAACCAGCCTGGGTTGTCCACAGTGCTGAGACTATCTGGGCAACACTGCAGGGTTAACCAGGTCTGCAATCCCACGTCTGCTGCCAGGCCTTCCAACTTCCTCCAAGGAAGCTCACCAGGAGGGAGCCTGACTATTCAGGAGGCAAGATCCCAGGGAGAGAGCAAAATTGCCCCACTTGAAACAGAGCCAACTTTAATGTGGCTTTCCTGTTTTATATCAGTTGGAGGAGAAGCTCGCCAACCATGACAACATTCCTTCTTTTCTCTTGCCAGAGGCTAGGAGGTGCCCCAAAAGGTAGTATGTTAACTTTTAAAGGCCAAGAAGGCAATGGAGGCATGTCTTAAACCTGGTATATGGAAAACCAATGAGCCTACGCAATCAAGTTTAAGCATTTTGCAGAAGTCATAGCCACAAGTAAGGGGAGAGAGAAAGAAAAGACTGGGCATTTTGGGTCTCCCCAGTTTGTCTTCATCAAGACCTTTCCTGTGCCCTAACTGCCTGTAGTTGATAGGTTTTGGCACAAGGCAAAAAGAGCTGCATATGGCTCTCCCTGTCTCAGCCACCAAAGGAGGGCACACTTACTGAGCGTGTTCATGAGCTGAGAGCTTCCTTGGGGCCGGCTGGTTCCATTGGCCACTGCAGGCCTGCTGTTGTAGGGCTGCTGGTGTGAAGGCTGGGGAGGAGAGGCTGGGCCGTTGTCCTCGCCTGCGCTGCTGGAGCTGTCGTCGTCACTTCCGGAGGAACTCTCAGAGTCGGAGGAACTGCTCCCACTGCTGCTGCTCATCTGCTCAATGACGTCGACCTCCGCCCTCAGCTCTGCAACCACAACGTTCTGAGATGAGCTGAGAAGCCAACACAGCAGGGGTTCTGTCCTCCCAGCTTCCCAAGGGAGCACACTGAACCCCCAAACTGACAGGAACACCTATTCTGTCTTAAGAATTGATGGCAATACTGAATTCACCAAAATAAGCAAAAGGCCAGTTTTAGAATGACTCTTCTGTGTAAGAAACACAGCAGGGTTATTCATTATTCCCTTATATAAATACTTTTATATGGGTGTGATGTGTGCCACAGCCTAGCAGTTGAGCACTGGAGTTAAGAAGATTTTGAGTTCAAAATCAGACTGGGCTACTGAGCAAGACCTTGTCACATACAAAAACCCAAATGTGGTTTATTGTATAAAACCCCAAGTAAGAGAAAAAGAATAGAAAAGCATTTGTCTAGCAATTAGAAGTCTAATTAGAGGGTTTATTTTAGATCTTCCTGTCTTAGTTTCTCTCTGTGTCACTGAGATTAAAAACTCTGACAAAGGATTTATTCTGGCTTATAGTTCCAGGTCCATCCTATAAGGGAAACCAGAGAGACAGAAGCTTGAGGCTGAGCAGAAAGCAGCTGAAGCTTGTGTGCGTGCCAGTGACTCCAGCCCAGGGAATGGGGCTGCACGCTGCTGTGCATCTTCCTCAGTCTAACTAGACAATCCCTCAAAGCATGCCCAGAGGCTGAATAAGTCCTCACATGCCAAGAGGCATGTCCCTAGGGGCTTCAGAGTCTACAAGCTGACAGCACTAAACATCACAACTGCTCAACAATAAGATCGATGTCAATGGACTTTCTAAGGCAAGGCTGGACCAGCCAGAGTCACCCTGAGGCCTTTCTGACTCTCAAAGAAGTCTGTAAGAAGCCCTGGCAAGGGAGGGCAAATGGTGAAATGCCACACCCTCTTTTGACTCTCACACATTTGATCACGGCTATGCTTGTTCTGCATGCTTTGTGGGTGTCTACCAGAGGTGGAAAAAAAACATGTTTTCCCTAACCAATCCAATGTCCCTGCATACAAGTGGGACTATAAATATGGTTATAGGTTTTTCCTGTCCAAACATCACCACGGCCTTACACAGCTAAGGCCCACTCTTGGCCTAATTCCCATTACACTACAGTGGAAACTTCCACAATAGCATTCTAGAATCAGAGAGGGAAAATAAGTGCCACAGCTGTTCAAAACTCAGGGTGACTGTGTCTATGAGAAGGCAGATTTCTACAGGGAAGAAAGGCAAACTCCCCGGAACAAGCCTTCAACGCCTTCTATTTTCTGCTATTAGGGATTGCATCTGTTCATAAAACTTACTATAAATGTGAAATGTGATGCTTGGCCCCATAATGTCTGAGAGTCTGGAGAAACAGAACACTCTACCATGTGGGATGAAAGCCAAGGTAAGCTTGTCTCAAGTCTGCAAAGGAAAGGCCCAAGGCAGGCCTCTCAGTCCTTCTAGGCCAAATTTCATCCCACTGGCCTCAGGGCCTTTCAGGACTACGTGCTTTGACTCAGCCACAACTTTTCTAACATCTAACCTGGCTTTTCCCGGAGCTCCCTTAGTAAAGCGCTTATATTTGCATCTACTAATCAGCAGATGAGACCAGAAGCAAAACATATTCTTTCTAGACTCTGAAGCCCTGTAATGCTTTGGTTGATAGTGATGGTTATTTAAACCCTAAGTTAAAAACCCTAAGTTTCTAAGAAGACAATCACACTCGAGCCACCATTCCTAGACTCATTATCAAATGACATGCATGATAAATCTCAGCCTTCACAAGCTCCAGAGCAGGAACTCTGTTGAAATATCTGTATGGGAACGAGTTCTATGAGCTTCTCTAGAGCTCCTTGCCCACCCCACACGCTGGCCGGGCTCTGGCTCTCACCTCTTTTGATGTCATCCAACTGGGGCTCAGGTGAGGGGTTATCCTTCAAGGGAGAAGTCTTGGGTCCAGTTGGAGGCTTTGTCGGGGCTCGGAACGGCATGGGTGGAGGTGGAGGGGGTGGCTGTGTCGGCTGTGATGGCTGTGGGGGACGAGTGGGCTGTTGTTCCATTCGTGCTTGGATTTTACTGCTTCCCTCAGCTCTGAAATAGACATTAAATCAGAAGGCAAAAAAAATTTTCAAGATGACCAAGTACACAGGCAGCATTTGCAGAACCAGTGTTCTTTCCAGGTGACTGAAAATCTAATCTTTCAATTTCACCATGAGAACACACTCAGCGTCCATGTCTACCGAGTCCCAGGACTGTACTGCACATCAGTGAAGCACAGTTAGCTAAATGACCCTCTACTTGCAGGCATTCATTTCTTTTTCTTTTCTGAATCAGGATCTAGCTATGTACACCCTAGAATTCAAGATCCTTTAGCCACAGCCTCCAAGAGCTGAGATTACAGATGTGTCACATCTAATATAAGCTCAGCAAGGAGATAAAACAGACACAATGTGATTAAGCATGTTTACAAGCAAGTATCACACTATGACTTAAATTCAATATAAAGTTGTAATAATAAATAAAGTTTCTGAATAAACTGGATTATGAACTAGCCTAATGTTTCTTAGCTAAGCATCTACACAAATCCCCTAGAGGTTGCTGCAGGTTCTGACCTAGTAAGTCTGGAGATTCTGTAAGCATAACAAGTACCCAGGAGGTATGCTGATAGTCCCCAAATCACAGAGTAGACAAGAACAGAGCACCAACAACTATCCCAGGAGTAGCACATTTAAAACAGACCTTGATACAAACCAATAAACAAAGGGCAGGAGAGAAACAGGTACTAGGGGCACTTTATCTGAGGTGAGGGCTTAGCTCTAGCAGTCAAATTAGATAAATCACAACTTCCGTAATCCCCAGTCTCCAAGAAAATAGCACCTTTCTAAAGATTAGATATGCTACACCTAAAACATACTGGCCCAAGACAATCTCAATCAATGGTGGCTGTTTCCTTTTCTGGAGAAGAGTGGAAGAAAAGTGGGAAAGAGACATTAAGTTGTTATACTCTCCTAAAACCCAGTTAGTGTTGGCATTCTGTGAGAAGGGGGTGGGGGTAGGACTGAGAGGAGGGGAGGGGAAGGCTGTGATTAGGATGTAAATATATAAATAATGAAAAAACGAAAACTCTTATTTGGTGGACTTGTGATTTGGCTCAATGGTAAGGACACTGGCTTACCAAGTGCAAAGCTCTGTATATGATGCTTAGCACCCTCCCCACGAGAGCTTTGCTCAACATCTTACCATGATACCGCATTGTAGTATGCTTGTATGATGAACTGACTTCCAAATAAACTCTAGCACCAAATGAACCCAAAGGTTCACCATTTTAAAAATTAGAAGACATTATTTTTTTTTAGGTTATTGTTTTTAGTTTTTTTTAAGTATGGTTTTATTTATGCTATGCCTTCTTCCATGTGGGCCCTGAAGACTGAATTCAGGTTGTCAGACTTGATGGCAAACTCCTTTATTCACTTAGCAATCTTGCAAGACCACTGTTACTTATTTTTGTTTTGAGACAGGGTCTCATGGAATTCAGGCTAGCTTCGAACTCACTATGCAGCTTTGAACTCTTGATCCTGCTGCTGCCTCTAACTCTCAAATGCTGGGGTTACAGGTATGAGCCACCATACTCAGTAGGCAAGGTTTTATTTTGATAGTAAAGTCACTGCAAATATATCCTAATTTATAAGCAATAATTTAATACTTATGCAATTATTATTTTGTAATTTTAAATTAAATCCCCTACTTAGTATTTTAAGAGCAATTATGAGTCTGACAAAATTGGCTTGTATGACAAAATTAAGTACCTTGTTCTCCCCAATGACTTCATGTTTTACCTCTGAAAAACATTATTTTTTTTTACTGTATTCGAGAAAAACATTTCACTATTGATGTGTCTGAGACAGGAGTGGCTAATATAACTGAGTGAACACCATGAGCAAGCAGATGTTCACACCCTTATAAAACTGGACTAAATTTACAAACACGGCTATTCTTTAGGAGAGCACCTGCTGGCACACATTCGACCCTAGTTTTGATCCCTACAGTCCAAGAGGAAGGGAGGACACAGAAGTCCACCATACCTTGTCTTCTTGACCTGAATGCTGCTGCTGAGCTTCTCCAGCACATACTCTCCAGTGTCATGGTTAATAATGAGCACACAGTCCTTCTGATAAGGCCGTTTGTTCCCTTTGAACACCGTCATTGGCGGTGTGGACCCCTGTTTGCCACAAAAGGATAAATACAGCAATTATCAACAGTCTACCAATCTTTCATCACAGGCACTCAGATACAGCAAATGACTGATCTGTATTACTCCTCCAGCTTCTCAGGCAAAATAAAGGAACAGTTACAGTAAGCACCTGATTTTAGGTAATCAAGAAATATAGCATAAAAACTTTAAATTATTAGGCTAATCTTTAATAATGTGGGGAAATATTTCAAAGAATAGCAATGTACAAACTGAGGACAATTAACTTTGCCCTATACTACACAGAGCTATCACTAACTGATTAGAGTAGGGAGTGACCTTTCTTTATATATAATTGAAGAGCCCAGGGCTTCCCCCTCATGCAAATGGCCAACACAGCTTTCTCCAAGGGTAGCCAGCCCACCGACCTAGTGAGTGGGAACTAACTCATGTTAGTCACCACCAAGCCTTTCAACAGTTCCCATGCTGTTCTCAGGCCAAAGGATAACATCTTTAAGGCAGCCCCCTGGTTCCTCCACCCATTTCTGGGCTCTGTGGTCTTAGGAAGTAAGAAGCTCTTGTTCCTGCCTCATGACTTTAATTGGCCTTCTGCCTGCTATATTTTAACACTGTCTAAATTATTTGACCTTCTGCTAAGTTCAAATAACTCACTTCTGGCTTCCCACAAGTGTTTATTTTGGTTTGGTTTTGAAACAGGGTCTCATGTAGCCCAGGCTAGCTTTATACTGTCAATCATCTTGCTTCCACCTCTCAAAGGCTAGGATTACAGAAAAACATTATATCCAGCAACTACTATATATTCCTACATTTCAATTCCAGACCCTAAGCTACAAAGGCAAGAAATGTACTTAGTTGGTTTAAAGTTAATTCTTAGAGCCTAGTAGTGGGCTAGTACATTGGACACTGATTTAATATTTGTTAAATATAAGATTTAATTTGTTATTGAGAATTTATAAAAGCACAAAACAAGAACAACAAACTAAATTGCTTGGCTCTTCAGCCCTTTATCTGTACAGTAGAAACTTAGGTCTGAAGGGAGCTTAGGGACCATGTACCTAACCCCTTTGCTTTTCACCTGGGAAATGAAGGTTCAACTGGAGATGATGTAATCGTCTATGGACAACATGTAATCAAACAGGAGTTCAAATGAAAAGGCTATTTCCTCTGCTCAACGGTTTCCAGGTTTGCTGCAGAGTCTGCATTCTGACACCAGTTACACAGAACTTTGTGTTTGAGGACAGAGCTGTGAAATGTACGAAGAAACTTTTCTATTTTAACTTTTTTCTGTTTATTTGTTCTGCATGTGCGCGTGTGGTGTGCAGGCATGTGTAAGCGTGTTTGCTATATGTGTGTAGAAACCTAAAGCTGACATCAGGCACCTTCTTCAATCACTCTCTGCTTTTCTGTTTTGAGGCAGGGTCTTTTGCTGAACCTAACTAAGTCTAGCTAGCCAGCCTGCCCCAGGGGAACCATGTCCTTGCCTCTGTAAATGTGGGTTCACAAGCAGCTGCCATGTCTGCCCAGCTCTTTACATGGGTTCTGAGGCCCCCAAACTCCAGCCCGCAAGCTTGAGTACTTCATTCATTCCCTTGAGCCATCTCCCCAGCCCAAAGTATAAGCACAAACACAACATCTCCCTCCTGTTTTCCTTTGGCCATATGACTGACCCTAAGACCTCATGCAAGGAAAGGCCAGCCTTCTATCACTGAGCACCCCAGACTCAAGGTGCTGACCTGAAAAGAGCCTTTCAAAGTCTTTTCTTCAAAGTCTTTAGTGCAGTTTTTTTTTTTTTCTTATAAAGGACATTTAATTGGGCTGGCTTACAAGTTCAGAGGTTCAGTCCATCATCATCATCAAAGTGGGAGCAGGGTAGCATCTAGGTAGGCATGATGCAGGTAGAGCTGAGAGTTCTACATCTTCATCTGAAGGCTGGTAGTGGAAGACCAGCATCCAGGCAGCTAGGATGAGGGTCTTAATGCCCACACCCACAGCGACACACCCACTTTAGTGCCACTTCCTGGGTTGAGCACATACAAACCATCACATTCCACTCCCTGGCCCCCATAGGCTTGTTCAAACGTATGAGTCTATGGGGAGCATACCTACACATAGCATAATGCAAAATACATTTAGTCCAACTTCAAAGGTCCCCATAGTCTCAACAATGTTAAAAGTCCAAAGTCTCTTTCAAGATTCACCCACTTAAAACTGTAATCCCCAAAGCAAGACAGGAAACCAGCTGGGCAGACTCCAAACTCTGTATCTCTATGGTTGATGTCAAAGCAGTCTTCAGATCTCCAGCTCCTTTTTCATCTTTGTTGACTGCAACAAACTTCTTTCTCCAGGTTCCACTCCCTGTTAGCAGCTTTCCTCAGCAGACAGCCCAAGGCCCTAGCATCTCGAACATCTTGAGGTCTCCAAGGCAACTTCAATGGTACAGCTTCTTGTTCCAATGTCTGGGATCCACACAATAGTCTGGGCTCCTCCAAAGGGCTGGCGTCACTTCTCCAGCTCTGTCTTCTGTAACACTCTAAGCTCCAGTTGATCTACTCTACTGCCTCTGCTGTTCTTGGTGATCATCCCATGGGACTGGCATCTCCAATACACTGGGGTCTTCCATTGCAAATAGGCTTCACCAATGGCCTCTCACAGGCTCTCTTCATGGTGCCAAGCCTCAACTCCTTTGCATGACCCTTTCAGTCCTGGGCCTTCAACTGCAACTAAGACTGCACTTTGGCCTTCCATGCCCTCTCACAGTGCCAAGCTTCAGCTGTTCTTCATGACCCCCTTCATGCCTTCAAAACCAGAACCATCTGGGTGACTTACATATTACCAAATACAGCTGCTACATCTTTGAAATGCAGCTTCTTTGCGTTCTTAGAAAACTTCCCAGAAGATTTCACCTCAGTGATGCTGGTCTCTTAATCACCACTAATTTTTTAGCTCCAGCTGACCAGCACCAATTATCCCAATAGTCCCTTCTTTCTGGACTCTAAAGCCAGAACCACATGGCCAAAGCTGCTGAGTTCTGCTGCTTGCTGGGCATGGAACATGCTCCCCTTGTTCTACTACACCATCACCAGCTTTCTGTTTTCCAGCTCCTTCATAGCCTAAGCTTGGCTGTCCTGGAACCTGCTCTGTAGACTTTTGGTGCAGCTTTTATTTGAGTTCTTCACCCCTACATTAGCTGGGTGTCCCAAACCTTTGGTTCCTGCTTGGGACCATCAACTTGCTCTGAATCCCTTACTAAATATACAGATGTCACTCTGGCTCCTGGCCTGCCTTCTGGCTGTTCTACGTTCAGGAGCTGCTATACACAGGGCACATAGAGCCCTTTTCTCCAGAACTACTTGAGATAAATGTTATATATGTCTAGAAGAGGGGCCACTGTCTAGATGGAACCGTGCCTACTGTACTATATATTGGATGGAGAGGTGGAGTCAGGAATAAGTATAAAGAACTACTTTAAACCAAGCCCCAAGACACATGAGTAACAACCTACCTGACTCCTAAATTCCTTTACTTATGCTAGCTCCTTAAAAATCTAAAAAAAATAAAATAAACATAAAATAGAAGAAAACTTGAATTGCAAATAAAACACAAGGGTTCATTACATTAAACCAACATTGGAAACAACTTACAGGGATGTGTGGCAGCGTAATTGTGACTTCATCTCCTTTGCCAACCTGTAGCTCTCCTTCACAGGAAGTATCTATGGATGCTGGCTTAAAATCATCTGAAAGGAAACAATGGATATTTCCCACTGAGTGGTTGAAAATTAAGACTTCTTGGATATTTTAATTTCAGATTAAATAAAAATAGTTGAGGATTCCTTTATGTGTGTGTTAGCACATGCACAGGTACCTGTGCAGGTCAGCTTTAGATGGTCTCTCATGTACTATTTGTCTTGTTGAGGCAGGGCCTCTCATTGGCCTGGAACTCACTGAATAGGCAAAGCCAGCTGGCCGGTGAGTCCCCAGTGATCCTTCTGTCTCAATATCCCCATCATGGGATTGTAACTGTTTACACTGTGGCTCTTTTATAGGGGTTCTAAGAATCCAACTCAGATATTCATATTTTCATAGCAAGTACTTCACAGATTGAGCCAACTCCTGAGCGACATCGTTTAAAATTCTAAAAGACTTCATCATAGAAAACGTCATATACTTCACTCATAGTATAATGAGCCCCAAATGCTCCCATCCAATTCAATAGTTACCAACTCAGCAACACCTCTACACACTACACACATTGCCTTCAACTACACTATCATTTTAGTGCAGGGAGCTGAAACATACACTCTCTGAAACTTAAATATTCTTACGTTGATGCAAGATAATCCCTTCTTCCAAGTGACAGGTAATAGTTAACATCTCCCCATCCATAATAAGGTAATTATGAGAACTGTGTGTATAAAAGTAACACAGCAAACATTCTTGACTATAAATCCTACATGAGGCACAGTGGGCCACATGAGGTTGATTTTTTTGCTCATAAACGTTCAAAAATAGAATGTGCCACACTCAAGTTCTCATTTTGGTGGTGGGGGGAACTCCTGGATATGTTCATAAGTAGACTGGTGAACTCCAGAAGTTACTCTGCTCATTCTTGCAAACCACACTTATACAATAGGAGCAGCCATCCTACTTCATGTCAACCCCACACCTGACTCAAACTGCAGGCCAGGGGCACATGTGCAGAATCTCACGTAAACTTGACACTGCCTTCAGTGGAGGAATAAAACTGTCACCTGGGGGAAATGACGATCTTATCGTTTCCCCCAGTCTCTCTGCAACAGCTGGATCAGCTGTCAGTGCGAAGCACAGCTGTGGCTGCTGACAAGTGGCCACACACAGATGGAACTTTAATATCTAAGTAACACGCCCCTGCCTGTGTGTTGAGTCACATCGATTAGCTCTCATGACAAAGCAGGTCTTAACTCATACCAATGCTACCGGAAACCCGAAGCCCGTGAATCACAGAGGGATGTGCTTGGTGAGCCAAACTTTGACTCAGAACACACAGTGGAAGCATCCCTCTCAGAGTCTATAATCATGTAGAAAAGGGCCCAACATAATGACTATTTCCACATTCTTCATGCTACTGTCTTCCTTTTCCAAACATAGGTCAAGCTTTAACTTATTCACAAACTCGAGTTTTATTCTTCACCCACAAGTGAGTTGGCCCAGAAGTCAAGGTGGTGTAGGTGGCCTAAAGACATTATTAATCTCAGCTGGTATGGTGGATCAGGTGAACAGAGGCTGAGACAGGAGGACTGCAGCATGTTCAGGGCTAGCCTGAGTTATATAGGCCAGCATCATCTAGTTTAAGACGTTGTCTCAAACAGCAACAATAACAGTAAAATCAATGTCAAAAAAAATCAGAGAGAGGAAGAGAAAACCTTACGGGTGGCACGAAGAATGCAGATTCCCTGGCTGTGTGGAGGAGGTCAAGAGTAAGGGGAAAGGAAAGCAAGGAAAGGAATGGAATAAATGATGCTCGTGGCAAACGGGAATGCTTTTCCAGGGCAAGAACCCTAATGGAATCAATCATTCGACAAATAGAACGAGGACACATAGTAGGAGAAAGGGGCATCGCTACAAAGGGGTAAAGTTTGGCTTAAGAGCTGGGAAGGGGGATCTGCAATAAAGGCTATTTGGGACTGTAAGGTCCAAGAATAGTTAGTTGGCAGCAACCAGAGGTTTGGTTTGGGAGAAGCGATCTGAGAGTAAAAGAATAGACCGAAGTTCCAGAGGATCTGGGATGAGAGGTAAGGAAAGCGACGCTTTAGAGAACCGGGATTAGACAGAAGTCTGGGTTGGCACGTGGCGGCCAGAGAGCCCCAAGTGAACCTCGAGGGGCGCTCACTCACAGCGAATAGTGTGGAAGGAGGCCCGCGGCCGTTTCTCGAAGCTCTCCCCGAGCCGCAGGCAGTGCTCCTCACGGTCCAGCAGCGGGTTCGCCGTACCGTTCATGGCCTTGCACTTGCCTGGCACCCTGATCGGCGCTCTCCTCGCACGACTGCAGTCCCGGATACCCGCGTAAGCCGCCCGCAGGACAGCGCTCCCGGGATACGGCTCCGGAGCGCGCACTAAACCAAGTCCGCGCCCACCCGGGGCCGGAAACCAATCTACTCCGCGTCTGGGGAGATTCTGAGGAAGTAAGGCCGCTGCACTTCCGGCATTGGGGAGGGACTTCCGTTTCCCCAACGGAAATAGCGGGGGCAGTGCCATGGAGAGCGAATTCCCCGGAACAACCGCAACCCACAGTCCTGGGCAGTTTCTGGTCTAGTCTAAGGAATTTTGCACCTCAGCTAGAAGATTCTACCCCGACGCCTGGGCTTGACTGACGGGTGAGTGCGCCCTGACCTATCCTTTGCTGGGGACCCTGTGACTCAATGGCCGGGAACCCAGAGCGCGGGGAACTGAGTGAACGCTGAGTGTAGGTATGAATGTCTCTGGACATGCCCGGCCTTTGCGGACTAGTTTCTCCTGAGTGTCCAGAGAGAGATGACGGCTCTCGGGACCTCAGCCACACGACACTCGGTCCTTCCCCCTACTTCGCTCCTTTGCGGTGAAAGGATTTCAGTTCTTGTCGGACGACGCTTCCTTCTTCAGTTTGTGGGTTCGATCGGAAATTCCAGCATCTCCGGATTACCTCCGTCACCTCCTTAAACCCCCGCAAATCCTTGTTAATCTGGCGATTAATCCCGCTCTCAGTTAGGGCGGTTGCCGCTGTTTTGAATTCACTTTTTCTACGGGCACTGAACGTTGATGAGAATTTTTTCCTCACATTTTTTCAGCCAACTCGTGGAAGTATCCCTTTGCCCTGACTAAACCTATTTCTTGTAATACTTGACTCATCTGATTTGAATTGGGAGTCCAGTCCGTGAGAGTTCTGGTCTCTGAGTGTAGTAAGCTCTGTGCAGTAGAGACTTGACTTGGTCTTTATGACCTCTCCAAACCCCGGCAGGGTGTTGGGTAGAGTCAGCATCTCCTGAGTGTTAAGTGAATTGACCCCAGCGCCTTAAAGAGCCCTTCAGGAACCTCTCCCCGATCCCCAGTCTTGAACTACTTTAGAACCCACACTCTAGAAGTAATAAAGAATGCTCTAACTTGGCGAGGCCCTAATTACTGTAGTTGAGAGAATGAGACAACAGGAAGTATATTCAGGGGAAAGCCTTCTTCCACAGGGAATTCAAGGCCAGCTTTTCATAACTAGACCCTGGCTCAGATAAACGGGATGGGGAGAGAAGCAGGCAGACTGTTAGAGAATCACTAGCCAGAATCTGTCAGTCAATCAATCAATCCCTCTCCTTCTCCCCTCTCTTTCCCCTATGTAGTAGCATTGTATCCTCTTGAAGCTGGAAAGTCACCTGGGAAACTGCACCAGAGAAACCCCTGCGTCTGCATTCTCAGCACTGATTGTTCAGATGCTTAAAGAACAGAGAGGACCTTTAGCAGCACTGACTGTGTTTCCAGCAACTGCAATGTCTACTTTCCAAAGGAAAGGACTGCAAACAAGGATTCTCAGCACTGAAGAGGAGGAGAAACTGAAAAGAGACCAAGCTTTGGTGTCTGCTTTTAAACAGCAAAAACTGGAAAAAGAGGCTCAAAAGAACTGGGATCTTTTTTACAAAAGAAACAGTACCAATTTTTTCAAGGACAGACACTGGACCACCAGAGAGTTTGAGGAGCTAAGATCATGTAGGGAGGTAGGCTGGGGTTTCTTCTGCCCTGAGCCATCTTCAATTATGATGCCTAGAAGAGGGTCCTTTATTACATGTAGAGTGTGCTCCCTGCCTTTGGTGTCATTTCTCAGGAACTGTCTATCTTGTTTTTTGAAACAGGGTCTCACTAGACTTGGAGCACTCAGATTAGCTTCAGCTAGATGACCAGTAAGCCCCAGGGAGCCTTCCTAGAACTGGGAATCCAAGCATGTGGCTGGCACCACACCCAGCTTTTTATGTGAGTGCCAGTGGTTGAACTCAGGCCCTTGTGGTTGTGTGGCAAGCACTTTACTGACTGAGCTATCCTAAAGAAAATGTATGAAGTCTATCAAAATGTACCTAAGGAGAGTTCTGTTCCATTTCAAGTATGTTTAGCAATGTCTGGCTGTTTAGCAGAAAACAGAGCTTTAAGGTTTTCTTTTTCGCTTTATTTTCTTATTTGTATGGGTGTTTTGCCTGCATGCATGTCTATGTACCATTTGAATGCCTGTGTCTGAAAGTCAGAAGAGGTGCCAGAGCCACTGGGACTGGAATTAACGACAATTATAGGTTGTCGTATGGATGTAGGGAATTGAACATAGTCCTCTGGAAAAGCAGCATATTCTCTTAACCACAGATCCGTCTCTCCAGCCCCTTAATGTTTTCTACTTAGTTAAAGTCAATCTGAAAGTTAGAAATTAAATATTCAGAGTAAACTTTAGGGACAAATTGAAGCTACTTAGTGAATGAACCATTTGCTGTAACTATTTTCTAAGATTTTCACATATGTTCTCTTAGTTAAGCTTTATAGCAACCCTATGAAGTTTATTTGTGTTGTTCCCATTTGAGGGGGCAGGGGGATTGAGGCACAGAGCTATAGAAGTGAGTTGCTAGAGGATGGGATATGGGGGCAAAAGAGATAGGATCGGAGAAGGAGGTTAGCCCAGAGTGTCTGCACTATGTGTGGCTCTTCCATACTGAACTGCCCATTGTTGGGTGATTATAAATGAGGTGCCAGCATTAGCGTTTCCTTACTAGTTCTGTTGTTTAGTATCTGCTTCATGAGGTCAGATGCCTCTTGCCTACTAAACATTTTAGCTTAGTGTGTTTATTATGCAAATGTAATGTGCTATAACTTTTGTGTTCTCATTCCTCAGTATGAAGGTCAAAAATTGACTTTGTTGGAAGCTGGATGTGGGGTTGGAAACTGTTTATTCCCACTTTTAGAAGAAGATTTGAATATCTTTGCCTATGCCTGTGATTTTTCTCCAAGGGCAGTTGACTATGTGAAGGTTGGTGCACCATATATGTATTCCGCTGTGTCTGTTTCCTTAGACCTTTTGTCTAATTCCCGTCCTATTTCAGGAGCTTACCAGCTATGACCACCAAGAATGCCATTTTCTTTTGACTACATATGAAATTTTGATTTAAAGCAAAGCAAAAATGTTACTAAAGAGTCTGTGTTTGATTCACGTCTTAGTTTGTAGATCTGTGACTGGTTGCTTGCTCTTTTAAGATAGGTTACTGTGTCCAGAACTGAGTACGTGCTTCACAGAACCCACAGGCACAGTCCTCTGTGATGAATAATGGAGGAAACAGAGTCTCTTAAAAGAAGGATGTAAAAATGTTTACATTTTAATAGATAATGCTACATTCCCTTTCTAAAAGATCATGTCAATTTACAGTTTTACCAATAATTGTTTCCTTGGGTTTCTTTTATTTCTTTTTTCTTTTTTTGCCAATCTGGTGAGAAAAAAAAGTATTTTATTTTTCTCATTACCAGAGATACTGAAGACTAAAATATGTAAATACACATAACTTTTTTTTTCCTGCCGTGTTCTGCCTGCTTGCATGTGTGTGAGAGGGTCAGATCCCCTAGAACTGGAGTTACAGTTGTGAGCTGTCATGTGGTGCTGGGGATTAAACTTGGGTCCTCTGGAAGAGCAGACAGTGCTCTTAACCACTGAGCCATCTCTCTTTTGTATTCTCATCTATGCCGTTTTAGTTTTCTTTTAGATTTTTAAAGATCTATTTTTTTTTTAATTATGTGTAGTGTGTATATGTCTGCGTGTGGGTATATGCACAGGCATACGTGCCCGCAGAGGCCAGAAGTTTCAGATCCCCTGTAGCTGGAGTTTAGGCAGCTGCTATCTGCCTAGTGGAGATTAGTGGAGGTTGAACCAGGGTCCTCTGAGAAAGCAGCACGTATTCTTCACTGCAGAGCCATCTCTCCAGCCCCTAATGTTCTTTTTAAAAAAATTGTTTGTTTGTTTTTATGTTCTGCATGTGTATTCATGTATAAGGGCATGCACATGCCATTACACATGTGTAGAGGTCAGAGGGCACTATGCTGAAGCCGATTCTCTCTGTGGGTTCTGGGCATAGACAGCCTTAGCAACAAGTACCCATACCCACTGAGTCATCTCACTAACCCCAATGCCTAGACTCTCAGCTTCTCAGTCAATGCCATATTTGAATCAGGCTCTGATACTTGGCCTTTTTTGTTTTTTTTAATCTCTTATGTGCTTTTTGTTTAAGCTGCACATATTAGGACAGTAGATACTGAAGGTGATAAGGATTAGTAATCAACAGTTGGGTATTACATGATACAATTTCTCTTATTCTCTTTGAATGGCAGACTCCTTTGGTGACATTTGTCTCTATTTTTTTTTCTATTTTTTAAAATATAGATTTTATTTTATGTGTATGGATGTTTTTCTCGAATGTATGTATGTGCACCATATGCATGCCTGGTGCCTATGGAGGTCAGAAGACAGTTGTGGGCTGCTCTGTAGTTGATGGGAATCAAACCCAGGACCTCTGGAAGAACAGCCAGTGCTCCTAACTGCTGAGTCATCCCTCTAGCCCCCATGAAATTTCTATTTTCTGAGAATGCAGCTTTTCTTGCCAATTCTTCTCCCGGCTGTGAGAGAATCTACAAATGCCTCACAGGTGGTCTTGAGGATGGTCTTGGGTTTAGGCAGAGAAGGTCCTCACTACCCTCTAACAGAGCTGCAGTGGTACTTCACTAGTAGCCCTGGGCTCTACCTTTAGGTTCCTTTATTCCTGCATGGTCACTTGTTCTTGCTAAAAGGATTTGAGGAAAAGCCAGCCTCAGAAAGAGCAGCATCCTCTGAGATCCTAGCAGTACCCCTAGTGGACCAAGTGGAAATGAGTTCAGCAGAAACAGCCCATGTGACTTCATCCTATACTGCCCTCTCATCCCCAAAGTAGTTGCTGTTTGTTTGTTTTTTTTTGTTTGTTTGTTTGTTTGCTTGTTTTTTTGAGGGTGAAGAGGGTTGAGTTTTTGAGACAGGGTTTCTTTGTGTAGCCCTGACTGTTCTAGAACTCACTCTGTAGACCAGGCTGACCTTGAACTCAGGTCCACCTGCCTCTGCCTCCTGAGTATTGCAATTAAACCACCACCCAGCTGCTAATTTTTCAACTTTATTTTTCCAAACTGGAGACTTCTGCCTCAGGTATGCAAGTGCTCAGGACCTGAGTCTCCCTGAAGATACTTGTGTTTCTCCATCATGGCTTTTTCTTTTTCTCTTTTCTTTTTTAAAGTGTAGGAGTAAGTACATATAGGAGCCATGTCTTTCCTTTGTGTTCATCTCTAAACTAAGGTCTTTTGTATCTTGTAGCTAGTTTTCAGAACACAGTACATTACGAATATTCATTATCATTACTGACCTTCTCATCTAATTGTCATCTTTTGTCATAAAATACTTAATTCTCACACATACACATGGATCATCCTATTTAGGAGTTGTCTGTCTTGGTGAACTGTTTGCCACCATTCTCAAATGATATTGTTTTATTACTATATTTTGTATGTTTTAATATCTAGTGGCATATGCCCCCCATTGGTAAAATTTCTTTCTGGGAAAGACCTTAATGATAAAGACCCCGGCCTTCTGTGGTCTCAGTGACAAACAAGCCACAGTCTGCCACAGTTCACTCCGGGAACCAATCAGTGAGTTTCTTGGATTTTCTTACAGAGCATAGGTCAGAGGTTGCTTGCAGGGCTCTGAGTGCTGCTCCTCCAGCAGGCTGTACCTGTAAAGCCTTTACCAGCAAGGATGAATGTTTTCCTTTAGCCAACTAAATGGAGCATTCCTTTGCCCTATGCCCCCAAAGTGAGGAGCAGCTGGATTCTTATATGAGGGCCTTATGACTCTTTCTGCCCTTCCAAGAGGGGGTGTAAGCAATCAGCAAGCCCAGAAAAGGTGTGTAGCTGAACTCCCCAAGATAGCAATTGTTTGGCTTGGAGGGCAGTCACTTGCAACATCTTTTTCCTTCATTTTCAAAGATGACTTTTGCTAGGGAGATAGTCCAGTGGTTAAGAGTGCTTTCTGTACTCACAGGACCTGAGTTCTATTCACCAGAGTGAATAACAAATCTTTTTTTAATATTAAATATTCTCACCCAGTAGCCTTGCATATTAATTTATTCAGATCCCTGCTTACATAATAAAACTTATTCTCTTCTTCATAGTACTCATAAATGTGTTGGAGCCCATGAGTCAAACAAAATGTACCATAAATACACTTACTAGAAAGAAAGAAGGGGGGCTGGAGAGATGGCTCAGCGGTTAAGAGCATTGACTGCTCTTCCAGAGGTCCTGAGTTCAAATCCCAGCAACCACATGGTGGCTCATAACCATCTGTAATGGGATGTGATGCCCTCTTCTGGTGTGTCTGAACAGTATACTCATATACATAAAATAAATCTTAATGAATGCATTTGGGGCTTAAAAAAAAAAAAGAAAGAAAGATGGGTTAGAATCTTTAGTCTTTTGCCTCAAGGGAAATATACCACATAAGAACTATGGAGGTGTCCCAGGAGGGTAAACTGGAAAGACTTCTCAGAGTTTAGGCGTGTCAAGGATAACCAAAGGAGGGTTAGGAACTCTTGGATATAAATATGTCCCAGGAGCTGGAGAAATGGCTTAGTAGTTAAGAGCACTGACTGCTCTTCCAGAAGTCCTGAGTTTTATTCCCAGCAACCACATGGTGGCTCACAACCATCTGATAACCTGTTCTAGTGTGTCTGAAGACTGCAACAGCATACCCACATATATGAAATAACTAAATCTTTAAATAAGTAAATATGTCACAGACTATATTTTGCCCTCAGTTAAAAACAGGTGGCTGAAATGCTGCCTGCTCCCTGTAGCAGTAATAATTGTTACTTCCCCAGTAACAAATGATCATGCCATGCAGCAGTAAACAAGTAGAAACAGGATCGATCTCTCTCCAGTGCTGCATGTTCATACACGTATCAGCATGGTGGTTGATTAAAATCGTAAGTTCTTTCTGTTCTCCCCTCTCTAGCAACATCCTTTGTACAATGCAGAGAGATGCAAAGTGTTTCAGTGTGACCTCACTAGAGATGACCTTCTTGACCATGTCCCACCAGAGTCTGTGGATGCAGTCACATTGATCTTTGTGCTCTCAGCTGTGCACCCTGAGAAGATGCGCCTCGTCTTACTAAATGTGTACAAGGTAAGTGACTGAATGTCTGTACTTGAAGACTGGTCACCCTGTTTCCTTTGCCTGCCTTCATTATAAGGCTTATGTGCTGCATTCCCAACATTTTCCCATTTCTAGTGGGTAGACTGTAGCCATTTTAGGGAAAAGGAGTCTCTGGCATAAAGCATCACCTATAGTTCTAGGTTTATATAGTGCTGTGACTGCTCTTCAGAGCATCACCAGCCCCAGAGCAAGGAAGGATCTGTAAGGTGAGAGGATATTTAATTAAGTGGTCAAGAACACTTAATTAATTAAAAGCCTAGATCCTAAGCTGGTTTACTACTTAGACAAGTTCCTTCACCTCTCCAAGCCGGTTTCTATACCTGAAAAAATGTTGGGATAATAATTCTGAGGTGGTGGCCTTTAGGGGAGATAAATAAGGTGTATGGTGTGTGCCAAACACAGTGCTTCTCTGCTAAGTGCACCTCACAGCCAGCCATTGTTACATTACTACTGCCATCATGATTCCTAGTAGGATGGCAGGAATCCGGACTGCTGTGGCCACTAAGAGACTGCTGTAACATGCCTGTAATCCTAGTACTTGGGGCTGCGGTAGGAGGAGTGCTATGAGTTCAAGATCAGCCTAGCCTACTTTGTGAGTTCAAGAACAGCCTAAGCTGTAGACTCTGAGAACAATCAAGCCAGCGTTGATAGTATGCACCTTCAGCCTCAGGAAGGTCAAGAGTTCAAGATCATTTTCATCTATAGATAGAGCAAATTTGAAGCTAGCCTAGGTTACTTGATGCTCTGTCCAAAAAAGAAAAGAAGCTTCTTTCTGTGATTCAGGACACCTGTCTGTAAGCTGAGAGTACAGTGAGTGATGTCACTGCAGTAAGCTGGAGACACTGCAGACTCAGTGTCAGGTCATGAAATTCACAGGTGGTGGTGAGCACACACCCTTGATCCCAGGGCTCAGGAGGATCTCCCAGGTGAATCTCCAAGTTCAAGGCCAGCCTGGTCTACAGAGTGAGTTCCAGGTCATCCAGAGAAACCCTCTCTTGAAAAACAAAAGAATCAATGAAACCAATCATTAAAAATGGTAAATTGTTGAATTCTGACAGGCACAGTGCCAACTGCTTGTGATTGCAGCACCCAGGAGGCCAAGGCAGGAGGATTCTCAGTTTGTGGCCAACCTAAGCTACATGGGAAGACAAAACATGTATGTGCACACAAAGGAATCTTCTTAACCATTTTTTTTTTTTTTTTTTGTGCAAAACTTCTTAAACATTTTAACTTAAAAGCCCGAGCATTTATTCTTTATCATTCTCACTAGCCATCATTTTGAGTATGAGACTGTTGAGTGTATCACATTAATGCACACAGTAGGGTTTAGGGGCGTGATCAGTCTTTATGTGGCAGGTGAGAGGCCCTGCTTCAGACACAGATTCCTAAAGGTAGAGTAAGAATTTTAAAGCAGATTGTATTTTGGGTAGAGTATATTTTGACCCAGACTTTCATAGCTGATGCTCACACCTAATTAAAAGCTTGATCAACATTTCAGAATCAAATGTTTTCAAATGGTTCAGCTTTATTCTTTTTTTGAAACAGAATCTTGCTATATACCCCTGTCTGACCTAGAGCTTCCTGTCTTCCTGCCTCTGCCTCCTGAGTATGGAATTACACTTGTGCTGATGAAATACTTGTCTTTTTATAGAAATGATAAGCTTCTTACTCGTGTTCACAAGTCATTGTTAGAGTCTCTTTAAAGCTAATAAATGAGGGTCCCGATCTGTACTTCATGGAAGCCTCCGCCCACCAGTGCTGGGATTACAGGTGCAGCCTCTCGCTTGGCGTCATAGACTCTTGCTTTTTTTCATTTGGTCACACTGAAGTTGAGGCTGACCAAAACCTCAAGGTAGTTCTTGTGCCTCAGCTTTCAAGTGCTGGTGTTTACAGCATAAGCCACTCACCCAGCACTGTCTTCTTTAAGATTGTCTGTGTGAGTGTGCTTTGTGTGTGTGGATGCCCATGTGGGCCAGGAAGGCCATCAGATCTCCTGGAACTGACGTCACAACTGGTGACTGACAAGTGTGCTGAGAACTGAACTCAGGCCCTCTGCAGAGCAGCTGTGCCAAGCCTCACTCAGCACCGCAATGGAAGTGTTTAAGTTGGAAATCCAGGGCACCAGCAAGCTTGAAAAGAAACATGGGTACAGCATGGAGGATGGGGCAGTTAAGTGTCAGTGTACAGTCAGATTTCAGAGGAAAGAGGGCAGCCCTCTAGTTGAAAAATGATGCTAATGAAAGAGCCTGTGCATTTGGTAATGTATGTTAATACTTTCACTCTGTTTTATTTTTAATTTATTATTTCTATTTTATGTGTGAGTGTTTTGTCTATGTGCAAGCCTGTTGCCCAAGTAGGTCAGAAAAGGGCGTCAGGGCCTTTGGAACTAGAATTATGGGAGGTTGTGAAACACTATGCCAGTACCAGGAATTAAACCCAGGTCCTGTGTTCAAGCAACAAATTTTCTCGATGAGCTGTCTCTCTAGCCCTTAATACTGATTTTTAAAAAGATAAATGTTTTAAGACATTGGAAAACTTTTAGAGAATTATTCTCCTTCAAAGTAGTATATTTTTAAATGTACACTTCCACCATACTGGTTTATCTCTGCCTGCAAGTTTCACAAAGTTTTCTTTTGTTCTTCCTTAATTCTAGTCTGTCCCTAGCATCTGAGCAGGCTGAGAACTCAGAATGTGCACACTAATGGGCATGGGACTTAAGCTAGACACTAGAGAGGCTCCAAAGAAAAGATGAGCATACTGCCCAGTAGACACCCAAGTGAGAATGGACGATTACTAGAGATGGGGAATGAGAAAAAAAGAGAACATGCTAAGAAAGTTAGACGTGCCTGGCACTGTGTGTATGGAGTGTACTACTTAGTGTTGACAGAGCATCGCAACTTCACTGTGGAAACAGTGCTTTGTAGATAGGTAGAGGACAGAAAGTCAAGTCAGTAAGTGGCCAGAGTAGGGCTGGCAAGATGGCCCAATGAGTAAAAATGACCTGAGTTATCTCTGAAAGAGAAAATCAACTCTCAAGCTGCCCTCTGACCTCCACACACACATCATCCACACTCATATAAACGAAAGTGTGTGTGTGGGAGGGGTAGCATTATCAAGAAACCAGCATAGGGACTGAGGAGATGGCTGAGTGAGTGAAGAGCCTGCCATGCAATCAGGAGGACCTCAGTTCAGTTCCCAAGAACCTACATAAAGTTGGTAGTGTAAGTGTGTAATCCCAGGGCTCCTTTGGTGGGATGGAAGGCAGACACAGAAAAATCCCCCACAAGATCGAAGACTAGCTAGCTTGGTGTGGGCAGTGGTGAACAATGGGAGACCCTGCCTCAAGCAGAGAGGGAGGAGAGGACAACACTCAGGGTTGACCTCTGAGTCTCATACACATGCCTACACTCAAACACAAGAACATTTTTACACAACACACAGGGAGAGGGAGTGGGGAGGGAGAGAGAGAGAGAAGGAGCACACGAGAGCCCAGTATAATTGGAAGGATAACCTACTTTGAGAATCCAAATAGAGTGGCAGTTAGAGTAAGACAACTCAGAAGATACAGTCCAACCCTGGAATTAATAGGTGAGAGTAGCAAGGGGTAGTAAGTGATTTCTGATGACAAGAAGAAAGAGAAGGAGTAGAGAGGAGAAAGGATACACAGGATGTAGCAGGAGGATGCCAAGCCCTTTGAATGATGCAGTAACAGAGAAAGCGCAGCCTGGCTTGGAGGAAAACTGGCCTCCACACATAGGTTTCTGTAAGGACAGAGCCTGAAAAGTGAGCATTCAGAAGCAGGTGGATCTCTGCAAATTTGGGGCTAGTCTCTTTAATGAGTTCAGGCCAGCCACAGCTACATTGTGCAACCCTGCCTAAAAAAGTTTTTTAAATTACAACAAGAACTGTCCTGTGATATGAAAACATTTTCATTATTTCCCATCCAAATTCACAGTGCACTTCCATAGCTTATGCCCCATTCCTGTGAGAAGCAGTAAACATAAAGGTGTACCTTGATTTTTCCACACGAGATTTACAGTCCCCTGACCCCCAGCTTTATTCTTCTGGACCTGTGGTGTCGGGAGCCTGTTGGCAGGTCATGCTCCATTGGGGGTCAGCTAGCTCTTAGGCAGAGCAGCAGACTCAACTTAGAACCCATAGCTTCTGTGTGTTGTCTGTGCTTTCCTCTTCCTAAGGCTTAGTACTCCTGCGATCAGTGCCTTGATCCTAAATATACAGTTAGGGGGCTTTTGTTTCTTCTTATAATGAGCACACACCACCTAGATGCTGAGTGCTTCCAGCACCTGAGTGTCCTAGTGCCCCAACTCTCCTCATAGGCCATCCTCTTTGCAATCTATTGTAGTAATAAATTATACATCGCCTATATTTTAGTAGATATGACATGTCACATTTGTAAACAATTGTCTTGAGTTTTTGTTCATTTCAGTATTCCTCCTATTTTTAATCTCCAGTAGAGATCTTTTTCAGTTGAGCCACAATGACATCTGATTACTTTCTCCCTGCCATCATAGTGATTGGTTGGCCAAGTTAGAAGTGTGTGCTCTGTTGGCAAAGTGCTAGGGAGAGAAGCCATCCTCAGACTCTGCAGACAGGACAGCAGCAGCCTGGCAAAGCCCGTGTGAACAGTCTGCATAGGCTTCCCACCACGGCTCTCATCACCCTAGGGTGCTAACCCAGGCAAGCTTCCCTGTATATAACAAGAGTCTCCCCCAAAACAGAAAGAGGGTGGCTACTGCTGTACAAGTGCCACCATGCTCGCTCCAAAGGAGGCAAAATGTGTCACAAGAGATGGCATCTCTCATTGTGAAACAAAGTACTCTATGCTCGGCCTGGTGGTGTGGGTCTGTGGAAGGAACACCTGTCAGTCTTGCAGTATATAGGAGGTCTGTGGGCGCTGTCGACAACACAGATTGGAGACAGCTGGAGGAAAGGAAAGGATCCCTTTCCTTATTCTTCCCACACAAAGAGCCCAGCACTTGGGCGGGGCAGGTCAGTGTTGACCCAGTAGGGAGTCTCACATAGGAGCCCTTCAGAGGTAAGTTGTCAGAAGCAGATGTTTGGGAACTCAGCCTAGTGAAGGAGATGGCTCATGCCTTGCAGAAGGCAAACGGTGCTTCTGTGCTTTTATATGGGGCTTGAAACTGTATTATACTTCATTGTATCCAAAAGATGTCTTTTAGGGCATTTAACTTATTTTTGGTTTTTGAGACCTCTTGCTATGTAAACTGGTGGCCCAGGTACTATGTAGGCCACACTGGCCTCAAACTCAAAATGATGCTCCTGCCTCGACCTCTTGAGCTTCGTGATTATAGGTATGTACTCCCACGCCTGACGTGTTTTTTAAAGACAACCATTCATATTAAGGGTATTTTGTATGCCTTCTTTCACGACTCCCACAGGTGTGTGTTTTAATTCCTGATATCACCCGATTATTTTACTTGACTGGCTTATACGAAACCTGCTTTACTCTTGTAGGTATTAAAGCCAGGCAGAAGTGTCTTGTTCCGTGACTATGGGCTGAATGACCATGCCATGCTTAGGTTTAAAGCCGGAAGCAAACTTGGAGAAAATTTTTATGTCAGACAAGATGGAACCAGATCGTATTTTTTTACTGATGGTAAGAGGAATGGAGTGTCTGCTTAGAGTGTGTCATTCTCTGCTCTGTGTACATGACTGCACCATCAGTGTGCTGCCTGAGCAGGTGTGTGGCCATGCTAACACACAAGTCCCAAGTCCCCAGAACAAGTTCTCATATACACCACCTATCCAGTACCTACCAAGCGAAACAGACTCAGCTTAAAGGCCTCTGCTGACAGTGACTGGTGCTTGAGCCTCAGACCTGTCATGTGATGCCAGCAGGAGCTATGCTGGAAAGGGAAGGAGGATCAGAAAGTCACATCTTTCAAATAAGTGCCTTAAGTTCAACATGGTGGTTTGAGGGTACTTCTCTACACCCAAAGGCCAAAATCCTTCATGAATACAAGTGACTAGATCTGCTCTCAATAGATAAGTTTGCTATCAAAGAATACTGGGAATGCAGCTCAGCTGATGTAGTGCTGACCTCACGTTGGTCAGATTCCAGCTTCAGTCCCAGTACCACAAAAACTGGGGTGGTTGCACACAGGACTTAGATACCACAATCCAGAGGCAGAAACAGGAAGATCAAGAGTTAAAAGTCCAGCTGGAGAAATAGTTTAACAGTTAAAAGCACTTGTTACACTTACTAAGGGCACCCACATGGTGGCTTAACCATCTGTAGCTGCAGTTCCCAGAGATCAAACTCCTCCTCTGACCAGCACTACCCCCCCCCCCCGTGAGCACCAGGCATAACAGGGTGCAAATGCTTTATGCAGGCAAAATTTTTATACACAGAAAATAAAGTAAACCATAGATCATTCTGACCCTCAGCTTGTTCCTGGGCTACATGAAACTCTGTCTCAAAAAAACAATAAAAAGTTAGAAGCTTGTAGCTGGGAAGATGGCTCAGTTAATGGTGTTTGCTGCAGTACTTCAGCATCCCTGTGAAAAGCTAGGTGTGGTGGCATGGACCTGTAATCCTGGTGCTGGGAAGACAGTAAAGATCCTGGAGCTTGCTGGTCAGCTAGTTTTGTTGGCAGTACCCATGTTGGTGGGAAATCCTGTCTCCAAAAGTAAGGTGGGCCAGTATAATCAGGGATATATAAGAAAGACCCTGTCTCAAAAAAAGGTGTGCCCTTGTGTTTGGTGCATGGATGTTAAGAATTGCAGTATCAAACCAAGCTCGTGGGAGGCAGAAGAAGGCAGATCTCTGAGTTTGAGGCCAGCATGGTCTACAGAGCAACTTCCTAGACAGCCAGCGTTGTCTTGAAACCCCATCACCACCACTCCCAAAAGAAAGTAAGGTGGAGGGCTGGAAAGATGGCTCAGTGGTTAAGAGTACTTCCAGAGGACCTGGGTTTGAATCCTAGCAGCCACATAGTGACTAACAAATGAAGTCTGTGACTTCATTTCAGGGAATCCAACACCCTCTTTTGGCAGCCATGGGCACCAAGAATGCAGGTGATGTAAAGTAGAAAATACAACAGAAACATTGACCTCTGGCCTCTATATGTGTGCATGCTGTTATACACAGGTGCACACACATACATAACACATATTCCACATACAAGTTAATAAAAAATACTTTAAAAAACGTTTTGAATTAGAAAATGCCAAATATCATTTCAGTTTTTAAGAGTTTCAAGCATCCCATGGGAAGAACAAAATAATTAACTAACCAAACCCACCACAGCTCCCAGGGACTAAAACACCAGCCAATGAGTTCTTATGGAGAGACCCATGGCTCCAGTTGCATATGTAGCAGAGGATGGCATTCTCTGGCATCAGTGGGAGGAGAGGACTTTAGTCCGGTGAAGGCTCATTTTCTCAGTGTAGGGGAATGCCAAGGTGCTGAGGTGGGAGAGGGAGCACCTTCATGGAAGCAATGGGAAGGGTGGGGGTAGGGATTAGCGAAAAGGGGATAACACCTGAAATGTAAATACAGAGAATATCCAATAAAAAAAGGGGAGGGGGGAGAGTTTCATTAGTCTTAAGTTTACTTAATTATCTGGAAAAAAAACGATTGTCTTTTTTTTTTTTTTTTTTAAGCTCTGGGTTTAGAGGGAAGGGATTTATTTATTTTGGCAACGCTGAGGTTTGTATCCAGGGCTTCAAGCATGCTAAGCTAGTGCTCTGCCACTAATCTGTGTCCCTAGATCTTTTACCTTTTAGTTTTAGGCTTAGGTTTTTTGTTTGTGGCTTTTTTATTTTAATTTTCTATGTATATGTTTTACCTGCATGTGTGTATGTGTGTTTGTGTACTATGTGCATGCCTGGTGTGTACAGTAACCATAAGAGGGTGTCATGTCTCCTGGAACTGAAGTTATGAATAGTGGTGAGCCACCATGAAAACCAAACCTGGATCTTCTGCAAGAACAGGTGCTCTTAACTCGAGCTGTGCGCATCTGCAGCTCTGTTTGTTAGATTTGTTTTGTTTTGTTTTTAAAACAAAATCTCAGGTCAGTAGCCCAGGCTATCCTTAACCTTATAGCAATTCTGTGTCTGCCTCCTATTTCTATTTCCTGACATTATTCTGAATATTAAAACTTAAAAACAAAATAACCAAGTGCTTACAATTAAATGTACTTGTCAGATGGTAACGAACATGAATTTAAGGTGTGTGAAATGGCCACATCTGGCTAAATGCTTTAAAAGTCACTAGGAAGCCCCAGTGGTGTCTGTACAGTGCTCCAGAGCACAGCCACACAGTAGGGCCCTTAGTAGGGTCTGTGTTTGTGCTCCACTGCCCTTCATTGTACTTGTTTGGTTCACTTAACCTGTGTGATGTTTTGCTGGGGTAAAGTTATCACTACATGGTGATTCTCTCTCTCCCCTGCCCTTTTATTTCTATAAGCAGGTGAGTGTATGCAGGCCTTTTCAGTAGCTAGCTTGGGCTTTGTTTCTTTTTAGTCAGACTTCTATATTTGCTAACACAAGGAAAAAACCAAGATGCTCTCTTGCCTCCCTTACTCTTTCTCTCTCTCTCTCTCTCTCTCTCTCTCTCTCTCTCTCTCTCTCTCTCTCTCTCTTCTCCTCTACTCCTCTCTTCTCTCTCTCTGCCTCTACTAACCTCTTAAATCTCCCATGACTTGAATAAACTCTATTCCATACTTTAAAAAAAAAAGAATAAACCAAGATAGGTACATTTTTAATTGGAAGTTTCTGTTTAGGTGTTAAGACCATGAGAAGTAGGAATGAGTTTGTTTTTAAAAAGATAGAGTGAGGGCTGGAGAGATGGCTCAGTGGTTAAGAGCACTGTGGGCTGCTCTTCCAGAGTTCCTGAGTTCAAATCCCAGCAACCACATGGTGGTTCACAACCATCTGTAATAGGATCAGATGACCTATTCCGGTGTGTCTAAAGACAGCTACAGTGTATTCATATATAATAAATAAATAGATCTTTTAAAAAAGAGAGAGTGAACTAATGAAATATGAATGAGCAGTGAGTGAATGAATGAGAACTAAGAAATTAGGCCTGGCATGCTAGCATAAGCCTGTATGCCCAGCACTGGGGAAGCTAAGGCAGAAGTATTAAAAAGTTCAGGCCAGCCAGAGATATAAAGTGAAATTCTGTCTCAAAAGGGAAAAAAAAAAAATCAAAGAAGAAAAGTTTAAAAACAATCAAATTTAACACTGAACTTTTCATTATAAAATAAAACAAAAAAACCTTCTAGCCATCTTAGCCCTTAAAGCTCACCCTGCTTGCCTTCTAGACTTCCTGGCGCAGCTCTTTGTGGATGCAGGTTATGAAGAAGTGGTGAACGAGTATGTGTTTCGAGAGACAGTGAATAAAAAAGAAGGCCTGTGTGTGCCACGAGTTTTCCTTCAGAGCAAGTTCCGGAAGCCTCCAAGGGACCCAGCCCCTACCGCTGACTCTACTTCACTTTGAAGAAAATTTTAACTATTTTGTATTTTTTTTATATTCTGAATTTTTAAAAAGTGCATGTGTTATTTTTGTGCTAAGTGCAGTGAAGCCTGGGGAGATGCACGTCAGGTAAAGGTGCCGTGCAAGCCTAACAACCTGAGTGTGGTCCCAGCATCTCTGTCTAGAAATACTGGCAGGGAGCAGGAGAGATGGCTCAGCGACTGAGAGTGCTGGCTGCTCTTGCGGAGAACCTGCATTCAGTTTCCAGCACCCACATGGCAGCTCGCTTTCCATCAGTAATTCCAGTCCCGGGGTATTGAGTGCCCTCTTCTGGCCTGCCTCTGCAGGTGGTGCACAGACATATGTGCAGGCAAAACACCCAAATTACAAAAGAAACTAAAAATCCAGGCTTGGCAGCTTGAGTTTTTCCTAGTACTCCTACCTCAAGATAAGCAGAGACGGAAGAATCGCCTTGAAGCTTCAGGACCGGCCAGCCTGGAGTATACAGTGTGGTGACCCGAGAGACTGGCTTCAGAAGGGAGAGTGAGCGTTGAGGATTGTTCTTTGACCTCGTGTGTGCACAAATAAATAGATAAAGTGGATTTGCTTACACACTGTAGTAAAGCAGGATTGTAAGTCCTGAAAGGAAAGTTTTGTGGTTTAGTTGTGTTCCCACAAAGGGAAACAGGAGCCGAGCATGAGGTTATGAACACGTCATAAATCAAGTATTTGTTGATAATAAATTCGACAATTCTTTGGTATGCATACAGTCTTACCACTTATTAAAGACTAAAGCAAATTTGCATACTAATTGGTGGATGTGCTTGTTTATTTTACATACAGAATTAAATCTTGGGTTCGAACTGGCTGTTGCTCAGTTGGTAGAATGCTTGCCTATTATGCATAAAACCCTGAGTTAAACCCAGCACTGAATTAGGTGGAGTGTCACCCATAATCCCAGCACTTGAGGGATAAAGGCAGAAAAATGTTCAGTGTTGGGGCTGAGGAGACTGTGGCATGCAAGTGAGAAGCTAAGTTGAATCCCATGAATCTGCCTAAAGCTGGACATGGCATACATCTGTAATCCCAGCAGTAGGAGGTGGGGACAGAAAAGTTCTCAGAAGTGCAAGGTCCACCTAGCCAGGTGTATGCAGCCACGCAGAGGAGAGATAACCTGGTGCAAAGTAGAAGGTCATCCTAACTTCCCACAGTGCCCTTGACACTCATGTGTCCACTGTCACAGAAGAATATGTGTATACATGCATCAAGTATATAAATACACAAAAAATAAGGTAAGTCGAGAGCCAGTGATGTGGCTCAGCAGATCCAAGCAGTTGCTGCTCCAGTTCAATATTAGAGCCTGCATTGTGGAAGGAGAGAACCAATTCCCACAGACTGTTCTCTGGCCTCCGTATGAGCACCAAGGCCCATATGTACACACACAAAGTAAATGTTTAAAGGAGGTTTGTTTTGTTTTCAGATAGTGTCTATGTAGTCCAGACTGTCCTGGAACTGCTATCTACGTCAGGCTGGCCTCAACTCCCAGAGATCTGCCTCTTGAGGGCTGGGATTAAGGGTGTGTACCACCATGCCATACCACAGTTTTCATCTGAAATCCAAGGTCATTCCTAGCTACACAGCTAATTTGATGTCAGGCTGGGCTACATGAGACCCCAGCCCCAAAACAAAAAGACAAGGATTGAATCTTGGTTGAAAACTTCATACAGTAGGATGTCAGGCATCTTCGGTTCATTCACGGGTTATTGCTACTTCTCTGAGAGTGTCATTGTTGCTGAAAACACTACATAATTATGTGTAGTACAAAACAAGTTTATGGCTGTTTGAGGAATTTTGGGAAATTCTGTCCTAATCCTAAACCAAAATGTAATGACATTTCAAGAAACACAAGTCAGCAGCTTTTGTGAGTGTGTGCGTGCGCATAAGTAAATGTAGATGTGAATTCAGGAAGACACAGTGTCTTCCTCTTTGACTCTACCTTATATCCTGGAGACAGTCACTGCTGTCATGAAGCTTGTCAGATCCACCAGTCCCTGCCTTCTAGTGTGGGTTCTAGGGTCCTGCCCAGCTTTTTTATATGGATGCTCTAGATTTGACCCCAAGTCCTTGTGCCTTCACTCTTAAGCACTGGGCCCTTTAACGACTACATTTTTTTTTTTTATTTATGTGTATAGATGTTTTGTTTGCAGATGTGTCTGTATACTACATTCATGTGTGGTTCCCACAGAGGCCAGAGGGTGTCAGATCCCTGGAACTGGAGTTACAGTTGAGTCTTGGGTCACTGTGTGGGTGCTGGGAATCCAACCTAGGCCCTGTGCAACAGCAACCAGTGCTCTTAACCAGTGAGCCATTTCTCCAACCCCTTAAACATGTAATTTTAAAGGTACGGTAATTTGATTTTTACATGCTGAGGAGTGATAGTAAGGAAAATATTAAGTCTTTGCTTAGCATAATTAGACCATTGTTTCTGGATGTCTTAATTAAGCTTACTACTGCTAAGATGAAACACCGTGACCAAAAGCAGAATAGGAAGAAAAGGTTTATGTTTTTACATCCATAGTCCATTATTGAAGGAAGTCAGGATAGGAACTCAAACAGCACAGGAACCTGAAGGCAGGAGCTGATTCAGTACATGTAAGTAATAAGACAACTTTTAGGAGTTGGTTGTCTGTACTTATTTCAGGGGATCAACCTCAGGTTATTTTAGAAAGGACCCAGGTTCAATTTCCAGCACCCATTTGGTAGCTCACAACCATCTGTAACTCCAGCTCCAGGGGATCTAATGTCATTTGACTCACTGGTACCAAACACTCATGGTGTACATATATATATACAGGCAAAATTCATATTCATATGCTTTAACAAATCTAAAAACAATTTGTTGTTGTTGAGACAGGGTGTCACTAGCCTGGCTAGTGGCCCTGGTTGGCCTGGAATACACTCTGTAGATCAGGCTGGCTGTTGTGGGGATTACAGGCATGCACCACCATGCATAGCTAAGCTATTTAGTATCCTGTTGCTCTTGTTGCTGTACTAGGGATTGAACCCAGACCCTCAAGTGCTACACAAGTACTTAACTGTTGAGTTAATTCCTAATTCTTTAAAAACAACAACAACAACAACACTTAAAAAAAAAAAAAAACCCAGGTCCTCAAGCTTTATCTGCTAAACATCTTGCCAGCCCTTTTTGTCTGAGTGTGGATGCCCTCTGTAAGTGGCCAGTTGCCCTGGCGGGGGAAGGGAAGGCCAACACCTATCTTCCCAAAGCAGTTCCTCCAGAAACACAGTTGATACCTACTTCAGAGTTTGCATTTCATCTGTGAAAGGGCTTTGGGCTGGGCCCAGTTCCCTGTGGGGAAGCAGTGGCTAGAGAGGATTGCTGAGGCCCAAAGCTAATTTTGTAGACTATGAGGAACTCCCTAAATTAGTCCAGCGACCCATCTCCTGGGCACTGCCATATGTGACTAAAATTATGACACGGAATTGAAGTTCTTTCCTGCAAGAAGTTGTTGGTGAGAATCCCATCCTGCACACACGGCCGGCCAGGGCCTTGCATCCTTAACCATATCTTGAAGACGGGTGGTTCTTGTGGGGACCAGGCTAACAGTCAAAATAAATCCCCCCAGTCCTGGAGAGAAGAGGTGCTGACTCAGTTCAGTTGTGCTTGCTGGCTGACCTTAGGACCATCTATTTCAACGTGAGAGAAGCCCTTTTCTCCTGCTAGTCAGTTGTTCTATATAATCTCTTCTTTGGAGGCTGAAAAAATGACTATTATGAGTAAGAACAAACCTGATAACACAGAAGAATTTGGGTTTCGTTTGGTTATTTGTTTTTTTCTTGAAATCAATTGGTAAAGGATGGAAGCCTATAATCACATAGGCCTCGGAGGAGGACCCAGGAGGGTCTAGGGACTGAGTTCAGTTCCAGGCCTCCACCAAAGGCACCCCATGCTGGCTCAGCCCAGGATGTTGCTCAAGGCCCCTTCCAGAAGCCCGTCCCCTCTAGGTCTAACTGCTACCTCAGATTTTGTGGCTGAGCCTGGTGAAGACAGAATAAAGTAGGAAGTAGGAAGGGCAGTGTGTGGTAAAGAGCTGGCCTGGGAATTCTGGCCCAGTCCTTCCACTTTGGAACCTCAGATTAGATTCCCCATGTTTAAAAAAAACAAAAAACACAAAAACCTCTTCAGAGTGTGAGGATTAAAGGGAAGTTTTGTGATGTGTGACTCCGAGTACACAGGCCTCATCTTGACATGTTATTGTTTAACCTGCACACAGAGAGCTACAGAAAAGCAAGTGACTAGTTCAGGGATGTCACGGTGGGCACCCCTGCATGACATCCAGCTGAAGAAATGGCTGATCAATATTCCTGAATCCCAAATGTTCCTTCTAGTCACTGATTACCCCCCAAAACCAGGGTGTCCACCACTCTGACTTCCAGCGCCAACCTTTTTCCTTTCTGTTTTAAAAATCTCCCCAAAAGAATTTAAAGATGGCTTATAAAGTAGGCAAATTGGAAAGTAAAAAGATGTTCTGTGACTAAGGGCACTTGCTACTTTTCAGGAGGCCCAAATTTGATCCCAGCAGCCACATGATGGCTCCCAACCATCTGTAACTCCAGTCCCAGAGGATCCTATGTCTTCTGGCCTCTGCATACCCCAGGCATGTGTGTGGAACACAAACAAACATACAAGCAAAATGCCTATACACATAAAATACGTGTCATTAAAGAGTAGGCAAATTATACGTAAGGGGGGAATTTGAATCGAATGAAGGGGGAAATTGCGTTCAGGAATAAGATGCACTAACAGGTTTGAGGAGGTCTTACAAACTACACCAGTTATAACTTATTTCTTAGAGAGGGAAGCTGTCACTTTCTTACCGGAGATAAACCTTTACTCCTGAGTTCCCAGGCGTTATGCCTCCTTCCCTGTAGCACCTTCGGCAACCTCACCAATAATAAATGCAACAAGTGTCCCTTAACGAGGAGGTATTTGGTCTGGTGGGGAAGAATGAAAGGAGCTGGGAATCCCTGAGGATGACAGCGAGGAATTGGTGAGATGGCTCGATGGATAAAAAGACGTGCCACACAGGCCTAGCTACAAGTCCCATCCCCAGTCCCCAAGTTAAAAGCTGCTGTGGTTGGTTCATCTCTCTAGCCCCAGCACTGCTGAATCAAGATGAGAGATCACCTGAAAACTCAGAGGCTGGCTATGTGGAGCAAGTAGCTCCAAAGAAACCAGAAAACTCCTGCCTCAGTGATGTAGAAGGAGAGAAACAACCACTGAAAGTTGTCCTCTGACCTGCACATGTGGGCCATGGTTCTCGGGCCCAGGCCCTCACACCGTACACACACATTAATCTTTTTTTTTAAGTGAGGGTTTGGTGTGAATAGGCCAGGGATGAGCTGTCTGGAGGTGCACTGTGGGAAACTGCTGATCTAGGACTGTCTGCCTGCCTATCCAAGAGACAAGCAGAAGGTACCGACAAGAAATAGAAGAGGCTGGCGACCTATCTTGGCTAGGGTTTTACTGCTCTGAACAGGCACCCACAACATTTAACTGGGGCTGGCTTACAGGTTCGGAGGTTCAGTCCATTATCAAGGTGGGAGCATGGCAGTGTCCAGGCAGATGTGGGGATGGAGGAGCTGAGAGTTCTATGTCTTCATCCAAAGGCAGACAGAAGACTGGCTTTCAGACAGCTAGAATGAGGGTCTTAAAGCCCACTCCCACAGTGACACACTTCCTCCAACAAGGCCACACCTACTCCAGCAAGACCATACCTCCTAATAGTGCCACTCCCTGGGCCAAACATATTCAAACTACCACACTGAATAAAAGCAAAGACTTCCCTAGCTCTGCCAGGACTTAGCTGACAGGAAACTTGTGAACCAAACCAAGTCTTCCCCACCCAGGGAAACAATTAAACCCCAGATTCTTTGGTATTTTTTTATTATTTATTTACACCCCAAATGTTGCCCATTTCCTGGTCCCCCATTGCAGAGTTCTTCCCCTATACCCTCTCCCCTTCACCTCTGAGAGGTTGTCCCCCAGTGCTACTCCCCACCCCAGAGCATCAAGTTTGCAGGATTAGGCACATCCTCTCCCACTGAAGCCATACAGTCATCTGCTACATATGTGCTGGGGGGCTCAGACCAGCCTGTGTATGCTCTTTGGTTGATGGCTTAGTCTTTGGAAGCTCTCAGAGGTCTTCCTGTGGGGTTGCCATCCCCTTCAGTTCCTTCAGTCCTTCCCCTAACTTGTCCTTGACCTTGATTCAGTGCTTGGCTGTGAGTATTTGCATCTGTCTCAGTCAGTCGCTGGTAGAGCCTCTCAGAGGACAGCCATGCCAGGCTCCTGTCTGCAAGCACATCCTAGCATCAGTGATCATATCAGGATTTGGTGCCGGCCTGTGGGATGGATCCCAAGTTGGACAGTTCACTGGTTAGCCATTCATTCAGGCTCTACTCCATTTTGTTTTAAACTGGATATTCTCTTCATTAACATTTCAAATGTTATTTCTTTCCCACATTCCCATTCCCTCCCCTTCCCATTGCCTCTATGAAGATGCTCCCTCTCCCATCCACCCTCTTCCCCCTCAGCACCTTGGCGTTCCCCTACACTGGGAAAAATGAACCTTCACTGGACCAAAGGCCTCTCTCCTCCCACTGATTTCTGAAAATGCTTCCCTCTGCTGCGTATGCACCTGGGGCCGTAGGTGAACTCCGTGTGAACTCATTGGTTGGCGTTTTAGTCCCTGGGAGCTGTGCTGAGTTTGGTTAGTTGATCATTTTCTTCTTCCCATTGGTGTTACAGACCCTTTCAGCTCCTTCAGTCCTTTCTCTAGCTCCTTCATTGGGGTCCTCATGTTCAGTCCGATGGTTAGCTGCAAGTATCCTCATCTGTATCAGTATGGCTCTGGCAAAGCCTCTGAGGAGGCATCCATATTAGGTTCTTGCCAGTAAGCACTACTTGGCATCAGTAATAGTGCTTGGGTTTAGTGGCTGCATATGGGGTGGATACTGAGGTGAGGCAGTATCTGGATGATATTTTCTCCAATCTCTGATCCTCCATTTGTCTCTTTATTTTCTCCCATGAACATTTTGTTCTTCCTTCTAAGAAAGACCGAGGTATCTACCTTCTGGCCTTTCTTCTCTTTGAGCTTCATAAGGTCTGTGGGTGGTTTCTTCAATATTCTGAGCTTTGGGAGTTTATAAGTGAGTACATACTGTGAGTGTTCTTTTGTGACTGGGTTACCTCCCTCAGGATGGTAGCTTCAAGTTCCATTCATTTGCCTAGGAATTTTATGAAGTCATTGCTTTTAATGGCTGAATAGTACTCCGTTGTGTATATGTACCACGATTTCTGTATCCATTTCACTGTTGAAGGACATCTGGGTTCTTTCCAGCTTCTGGCTATTACAAATAAGGCTGCTATAAACATGGTTGTGCATGTGTCCTTGTTTTATGTTGGAGCTTCTTTTGGGTATATGCCCAGAGTGGTCCTGGGTCCTTAGGTAGTACTATGTCCAATTTTCTGAGTAACCACCAGACTGATTTCCAGAGTAGTAGTACCAGTTTACAACACCACCAACAGTGGAGAAGTGTTCCTCTTTCTCCACATCCTCGCCAGCATCTGCTGTCACCTGAGGTTTTGACCTTAGCCAATCTGACTAGTGTGAGGTGGAATCTTAGGGTTATTTTGATTTGCATTTCCCTGATGACTAGGGATGTTGAACATTTCTTTAGGTGCTTCTCGGCCATTTGGTATTCCTCAGTTGAGAATTCTTTGTTTAGCTCTGTCCCCCATTTTTTAAAAATAAGATTATTAGATTCTCTACAGTCTAACTTCTTGAGTTCTTTGTATATATTGTATACTAGCCCTCGATCAAATGTAGGATTGGTAAAGATCTTTTCCCAATCTGTTGGTTGCCGTTTTGTCCTGTTGACAGTGTCCTTTGCCTTACAGAAGCTTTACAATTTCATGAGGTCCCATTTGTCGATTCTTGATCTTAGAGCATAAGCCTTTGGTGTTCTGTTCAAGAAATTTTCCCCTGTGCCTGTGTATTCTAAGCTCTTCCCCACTTCTTGTTCTAATAGTTTCAGTGTACCTGGTTTTATGTGGAGATCTTTGATCCACTTGAACTTGAGCTTTGTACAAGGAGATAAGAAAGGATCGATTTGCATTCTTCTGCATGCTGACTGCCAGTTGAACCAGCACCATTTGTTGAAGAGGCTGTCCTTTTTCAAGTGAATGTTTTTAGCTCCTTTGTCAAAGATCAAGTGACCATAGGTGTGTGGGTTAATTTCTGGGTCTTCGATTCTATTCCATTGATCTACCTGCCTGTCTCTGTACCAATACTGTGTAGTTTTATCACAATTGATCTGTAATACAGCTTGAGGTCAGGGATGGTGATTTCCTCAGAAGTTTTTTTTTTTTTTTTTTTTTTTTTTTTTTTTTATTGTTGAGAATGGTTTTTGCTAACCTGGGTTTTTTATTATTCCAAATGAATTTGCAAATTGTTCTTTCTAACTCTGAAGAATTGAGTTGGAATTTTGATGGGGATTGCATTGAATTTGTAGATTGCCTTAAGCAAGATGGCCATTTTTACTATGTTGATCTTTCCAATCCATGGGCATGGGAGATCTTTTCATCTTCTGAGGTCTTCTTTAATTTCTTTCTTCAGAGATTTGAAGTTCTTGTCATACAGATCCTTCACTTGCTTGGTTAAGGTCACACCAAGTATTTTATATTCTTTTTATACTCCATTTTTGTCCCTACATTTCTTTTAGACAGGAACAATTTGGGGTGGAAACATTTGAAGGTGGATTGGTGTCCCCATTCCTCTACTGGGGGTCCTGTCTAACTACTGGAGGTGGTCTCTTCAGGTTCCATACTCCACTATCGGGCACTTTGGCTACGATTACCCACATTGAATCCTGGAACCCTCCCTCATCCTCGGTCTCTGGGACTTTCTAGAGGTTTCCCCACCCCCACTCACAGTAACTGCACATTTTCATTCATTCTCCTGGCCCTCTGAGCATTTCTCCAGACCCCCCATACCTAATCCTGCCCCCACTTTTTTTCCTGCTCCCCTATCCCACCCAGGTCTCTCTGTCCCTCTGCCTCCATGGTTATTTTGTTCCCCCTTCTAAGTGGGATTGAAGCATCCTCACTTCGGCCTTCCTTCTTGTTAAGCTTCATATTGTCAGTGAGTTGTGTCATGGTTATCTTGTACTTTGAGGCTAATAACCACTTATCAGTGAGTACATATCATGCATGTCCTTCTGGGTCTGGGTTACCTTACTCAGGATGAGATTTTCTAGTTACATCCATTTGCCTGCAAAATTCATGATGTATTTGTCTCTGATAGTTAAATAGTATTTCATTGTGTGACTGAGCCACATTTTCTGTATCTATTCTTCAGTTGAGGAACATCTGAGTTGCATCCAGTTTCTGACTATTATGAATAATATTATGAATATTATGAACAAGAATTTCTGGAGGAATCACCATCCCTGACCTCAAGATGTACTACAGAAAAATAGTGATTAAAAAAAAAAACAAACAAACATTGTATTGGTATAGAGACAGACAGGTCGATCAATGGAATAGAATCAAAGACCCAAAAAAATACATCCACATACCTACAGACATTTGATCTTTGACAAAGAAGCCAAAGCCATGCAGTGGGAAAAAAAAGAAAGCATCTTCAACAAGTGGTGCTGTTCTAACTATTGGTCTTCTGCATGTAGAAGAATGCAAATGAATCCATAGTTGTCACCTTGTACAAAGCTCAAATCCAAGAGGATCAAGGACCTTTACATAAATCCAGATACACTGAGTCTAATAGAAAAGAAAGTGGGAAAGAGCCTTGAACGCACTGGCACAGGGAAAATTTTCCTGAGCAGAACACCAGGGGCCCAGGCTCTACAATCAACAACTGACAAATGGGACCCCATAAAACTGAAGAGCTTCTGTAAGGCAAAGGACACTGTCAATAGGACAAAACAACAACCTCCGGATTGGGGGGATCTTCACTCACCCTACATCCTTTAGAGGCTAATTGGAGTGGAAACTTCTGGTTTCCTTAGAAAGTCAGTTATGTCAAATGATGTTTTGCCCAGACACACAGGTGTGAGGATATTTCACTATAGCAAACCCGAGAAAGGATACATGATGTTCACAAGGAATATAAATATGAACCCTATAGACAGAAGGAGCTCCAGCATTGGTGTGTTTTGCTCCACCGCAATATCCTTCACTAACTGCACCCATGTATTGGTTCCCTTACACTATGTTGCTGGGGTTCAATTGTGGTGAATTTATAGAAAGAAGCTCGCCAAAGAACTCGTGAGGTTCCTGAAGTTTCTTGCCACCTGAGGGCAAGCCTTGTGTTTTCTTTGAGATGTAATTGCCCATGCTGATTCATGTGTGGTGTCTGCTGAGGGCACTGGAATACAGCAGCTGCAGTTCGTGTGTATTGTTTAGTGGACTGGACTGTGAACATCGAAGGTTGAAACCACCCCCAAAAGCTATTTCTAAGCAGGTCCACTTCCCTCATATCCCAGTAACCTTTCTTTTCTACTCCCCCTTGGGTAGAGGGGAGGCTGAACTCTTATTAAAATAGACTGTGAAAATATATATCTAATATCTAAAATATATAAAGAGCTCAAGAAGTTAGACTCAAAAAAAAAAAAAAAAACCAAATAGCCCAATTTTTAAAATGGGGTACAGGAGCTGGAAAGATGGCTTAGCGGTTAAGAGCACTGACTCCTCTTCCAGAGGTCCTGAGATCAATTTCCAGCAACCACAGGGTGGCTCACAACTATCTGTAATGAGATTTAATATCCTCTTCTGGTGTGTTTGAAGACAGCTGCACTGTACTTACATATATAAAATAAATCTTTAAAAGAAGGGAGAGGGTATTGTAGAACTAAACAGAATTCTCAACAGAAAAATCTTGAATGCCAAGAAGCACTTAAAGAAATGTTCAACATCTTTAGTCATCAGGGAAATGCAAATCAAAACAACCCTGAGATTCCACCTTACTCCAATCAGAATGGCTAAGATCAAAAACCAGCTCATGCTGGTGATGATGTGGCAAAAGGGGAACACTCCTTCATAGCTGGTGGGATTGCAAACCGGTAAAACCAGTTTGGAAACCAATCTGGTGGTTCCTCAGAAAGTTGGAAATGGTTCTACCTGAAGACCCATCTATATCACTCTTGGGCATATACCCAAAAGATGCTCCACAACATCATAAGATTATTTCATTTATTAAAGAAAATAATTAATTTACACATATGGTGGTTTATCTTCATTAATGTTACATACCACATGCATACCTGTTGCTCCAGAGACCAGAAGAGGGCACTGGAGTTAAAGATCATTGAGAGCCACCCGATGGGTGCTGGAAATGGATCCTGGGGTCTCTGGAAGAGCAGGCAAAACATTGTAGAGCCATCTCTTTAACCCAATGCCCCAGATTTTTACAAAGTAAAACTAGGCTGCAAAGTTTTCACTTGGAATAATTAAATCTAGTTTAATGGCATGTTTGACACTGAGCAATGTTGACTCTCAGTGATGCCACCTCCACCCCGAACACACATACATCTTAACTTAACCTAGGAATAAGGTCCAGTTGTCAAACAGGTGAGATAGTGCTCTCCTGCTATGTGGGTCTCAGGAATTGAACTCAGATCATGAGATTGGCAGCAAGCACCTTTATACTGAGCCATCTCATTGACAAATCAACTAGTACAGCCTTGCCTTGCACATACAAAACAGACCCCAGAGACCTACTGAACTCTGCCTAGCGCCACCTTGTAGTCAGAGTCTGTGTGTGTAAAATAGACCTCACACTATAAATTCTGTTCTCAACAGACCCTGTGTGCACATATAACGGATGCGGCATATTACAGTCAAACAGATTGCACACATGAATACTAACGAATGTTACAGGCTTTGAGTTTGACCATCCAGGAGTAAGTAGAGGACTTGCCCTGTCCAATCAGCCATGTCCCTGAACCTAGAGCTGCCACCAGGGCTAGGTGAGACCATCCACATCTGAGGGCTTTATCCGTGCTGTAAAGTATAAACTATGAAAATGAGTCATGTTCAAGGTATTTCTAAGCCTTCAGCTTCCTGCCTCCCATGTGATTATTATGCCCAAATGTTCCAAAGGCTCCTCTTCCAAAAGGCTTAATTTCTGGCATCCTTGCAAATATGGGGATTGAGAATAGGTCACCACAAGGTGGCAATAGATCCTCAGTGTTCAAATTGACCCTCCCCTCCCCCCATCCCCAACCCCAGTGGCTAACTTGATACTAGACTTGAACTCACAAGATCCTCCTGCCTCTGTGCTGGAATTAAAGCTGTGTACCATCTAGGCAGAGCATCTACTGCCATCTTAACAGTTACACGGGGAGCATTTTTTATTGTCATTACAGAGGAAGGAAAGGATTGTTACAAATGTGCTCTCTGGGTCAACGTCAGCTGGCGAGAGCAATTTGTGCTTCACTGGACAAAACAAAATGAAATGCTTTTACCTACCTTTCAGTCTGCCTCTGTCTCCTGCGGTCAGTTTGCTTTCAGCTAAAGTTTCGCTTTTAAGGAACTCTCTTTGATGTCTGCAAGGCCTCAAGGCATAGTACATAGTACTATGTAGTACATAATATCGGAGGGACCTAACGGACGGTCTGAAGCTTTTCCACATGGATAGATAAAATGAGCAGTATGCTCCATAGACCTCTTTTCTTTGTAAATGGCCCCACAGATGTACTCTATGGCAGTTTGAGATTAAGGTAAAACAAGGTCAGGGCTGTATCTTGGATATAGGTCTGCCTCAGACATTACTCTTAGTGGTCTTTTGTGTGTTGGGGTAAAGGGTATGCAGGCTGGAGGTCAGAACTTCCAAGAGTTGGTTCTCTCCACCATGTGAATCCCAGGATGGAACTGAGACCCTCAGACTTGGTGGTAGATGCCTTGATGGGCTGAGCCCTCTCCTGGCCCCAGTACCCTTTGATAGTAGCTGGTTTCCCGGCCACAGTTGCCACAGAGGAAGGGGAAGTGGGAAAAAGGTAAAGCAAAGGATACACTGAAAAACCATGTTTGCTGTTGGGAGGAAATTATTTCCTGTAAACTTCTATATATTCTCTTTCTAAGACCAAATATTTTATTAGAAATAAAGTTAGTCTGGATAGTGGTGGCACACGCCCTCAATCCCGGCAGTCCGGAGGCAGAGGCAGGCCTGGTCTGCAGACAGAGTTCCAGGACAGCCAGGGACACGTGAGAAACCCTGTCTCTAAACTAAAACCAAATAAAGTTAGATACTTCTCCAGTTTTCCTTTCTAGTTTTTTTCAAATGTGTGATATCTTGTTACATGCTCAGTGGGTGCCATGAGGGTACAGGGCCCTGTGGAGTCACTGTACAGTCTGGATACAAGCTAGGAGGTAGGGAATGGCTTCATCTGTGACTTCATGAAGTAACATAACAGGAAATCAAACACAGGCACCTGGACAGAAGTGTGCTGGGTAATTTTATGTAAATTTGACTTAAGCTAAAATCATCTGAGGGGAGGGAACTTCAATTGAGAAAATGCCTCCAACCTCAGTGTGGTGGCATACAGCATACCTTTAATCCCAGCACTTGAGAGACAGAGGGAGGTGGATCTCTTGTGAGACCAGCCTGGTCTATATAGTGAGTTATAAGGACATTCAGAGCCAAGCTACATAGTGACACCCTGTCTCAAAACAAAAAAAGAAAGGAAGGAAGCGGGGAGAAAGAGAAAGAAAAGAAAAGAAAGGGGTATAGGCAGGCAAGCCTGTAAGACATCTTCTCAATTAGTGATGACATGAGAGTCCCGCCCATTGTGGGTGGTGCCATCCCTGGGCTGGTAGTCATGTGTCCTATAAGAAAGCAGGCTGAGCACACCAGTGTGAGTAAGCCAGTAAGTGCCACTCCTCCATTGTCTCTGCATAAGCTCCTGCCTTAAGGTTCCTGCCTTGTTTGAGTTCCTGTTCTGGCTTCCTTCAATGATGAACAGTTGGGACAGATGAACAGACTGGAAATGTAAGCCAAATAAATCCTTCCCCTGCTTTCAGCCATGGTCTCGGCACAGCATTAGCAATGCTGACTGAGACACAGGGAGGGGCTTTGGGAACCACAAATGTGGAATGTGACAGTCACCACAGTTGTTTAGAAGGAATCTTTCTACATTTTCTCAAGGAAGCTGTTGCTTGGATACCGCCACAGAGATGTGAACCTGAACTTAGTTTCTTCCTAGTATCTCTCCAGGCACGATCAGGACTGGCAGGGTGATGCCCTAAAGAGTTAACAGCTGCTAACATGGCCAATTATAACTAGAAATGATTAGAAATTAAATCAAGACTTTCTTTTCTGCTCATAAAACTTACATTTTAGTTAAAAATTCTGATGTATGTGTGTGTCTGTGTGTGTGTGTGTGTGTGTATGCACGTGCCCACAGGTGCCAGGGATTATGGCATCCTCTGGAGAGCAATTCCTGCTCAGAGCCATCTTTCCTGCCGCCTCAGTATGATATTCTTGTTGATGATATTTTTCTTTCAGCTGTATGTGTCGTCTATTCTCTCCTGCTCTAAAAGATACCTGCTGAGAAACCTGCTGCTAAGACGAGCACATTAGTACTCACCTATTATCCCAGCACTGGGAAGTTGAGGCAGGAGATCATGAGTTCAAGGCTAGCCTGGGCTACATGGGAAGGCCCTATTTTAAAAAAAACATACACACACACACACACACACAGAGAGAGAGAGAGAGAGAGAGAGAGAGAGAGAGAGAGAGAGAGAGAGAGAGAATGTGCTGTTAGTATAATAATTCAGCTATAGTGGCTTGTTTTTTTTTTTTTTGTTGTTGTTGTTGGTTTTTTTTTTTTTTTTTTTTTGTATTTTCCTCGATTTATGGTACTAGGGATCAAACCTAGGCAACCACAGACCTTTTTGCATGTTTTATTTTGTAATGAGTGACCCAGGAAAACCTGAAACTTGGAATCTTCCAACTTCAGTCTCCTACAGAGCTGGAATGTTAGGCCTGTCTTGTACTTTTGACAGTTTGGATACAGTAGCCCTTGTATAGGATCTTTAGTTGTTTGAGACATACATTTATATAGTCCGGGCTGGTCTCTAAGTCCCTGTGCAGGTAACACTGATACTGAGTCCCTGGGCCTCCTGCCTCTTCTTCCCAACGTTAGGGTTAGAAGCATGTAGAGAATCTTTCATGGTCAAATCTATTAAGATCCTACAAGCTTCCTAGACTTGATCTCTATCTTCCCAGAGATTTGGAAAGTTTCCAGAAGTATTTTTACTCTTTTGAGACAGGGTCTCCCTATGTGGCTGTTTGCCTGTACCTTGCTGTGTAATGTCCATTTTGGAATTTTGGTTTCTTTAAAAATATATATATAAGACTATGTTTTTGTTTTAATCCCGGGTGTGGGATATGGGGCTGCTTCAGACTGTTCGCAGCAGCTGACTGTGATTTACCTCATGCTCTAGCAGAGGTTGGCATTTTGCCAGCTGGAGATAGTTTCTGCAACTGTATGATGTTTGGAATTCTGGGGACTTTTCAGAGACTCTGTAAGGAAAGGTGGGTTGTTGGTTGGTTGGTTGCTGGTTGTGGTTGGTTGTGGTTTGTTAAGTAGTCATGCACAAAGAAGAAACAGCAAGAAGAAATTAGATATCCTGACAGTTGAAGATCAAACTTGCCCAAGGAACTTGATGCCCCAACCAGCAGGAAGTAGTCTAACAATAATGCCACCCCTTTCCAAACCCTACCTTTATTCAGGGATCTCTTTTCTTTCCTCTTCTTTTTTTTTCCTCTTATCTAGTGTGAGGAGGTTTAAAAGGGTGGAAGAAAAGGGGGTGGCAAAGTCCCAGCCTTCACGGCTGCCTCAGAGGTGAGGTAGAACACAGTCTGTAATAGGGTCCTCAGTCCTTGTTTTCTCTGGTAGCAAACAGATGTGGGACGATTGCTGTGTTTCCCAGTCGGGAATGGGGGTTGGACGTGAGGGGTAGGTCTTCTGAAAGACCCCCACAGAGGGGAGACCCCCAGTCAAGTCTTGGGATAACACGACCCCCCCCCCAAGAACTCACGAGAGACCGTCCTTGCTACAATTACACAAGGATTTTTTTTATTAACAAGTGCACTGGGGTCGAGATGCATATCCCACGCAGGAGTAGAGGAGTCTGACCCCGAGTGGCTGGGAGAAGGGGGTTTTAAAGGAACCTGGCGGGGAGGAGTACCACATTGGAGAATACCAAAAATACCAGTGAAGAATTGTAAGGGAAATACCTGGTTTCTCAAGATTATCTATAAGGTGAAAATTACCAGTGAAGAATCGAGAGGGGGAACATCCAGTTTCTCAAGATTGTTTATGATGTGTTATTTAACTTTTAAGTTTTTATGGTCAGCCAGTTCCTGAAACAGAGTCACTGAACCTGCTATCCTACATTTTTGGCTCTACTCTACCTGCTAGGGGTCTTCTACTTTACCTGTTAGGGGGTCAGGGTTTATCCTGGTCTTTCACTTCAGTCGGAGATTGCCCTCAGGGTGTCCCTTCATGAAGGAAGGCTGAGCTGGAGTCTAGGAGGAATCCAGTTTGGATTGGTACAGCCCCAGGGAGCACCAGAGGGGAAGAGAGAGAGGAGAGAGGAGAGAGAGAGAGGAGAGAGAGAGAGAGGAGAGAGAAGAGAGGGCCTTCTTGTGGGGCACTTTTCGAAGGCCTCCCCTAAAGCAACCCTTGATGGAAGAGATGGCACTTGCTTGTCCAGATAGTTTTATCTGATGGCAAACATGAATGTATACAGCTTACACAAGGTGAGCCAGGGATTAAATACCTTTTTCCAGGAAGAAATGGCAAGGAAGGAAAGCTTATTGGCTGAATATTCAGGGCTTATCTCGATACCTCATTAGCATGGAGGACTCCGGGGGTTTTTTATGGTACAGGACTTTTCTCAGATACAGGCAAGTGTGGAGGCTTAGAATCCTCCAGGCAGGGTCAGAGAAGGCAGAAACCTGCTAACAAGGGACTCTCCCATTTTGCACCAGGCTCTGGTGGACTTTGACCTTAATTAGCAGTTTTCCCATGGCAAACGGTGGAAGAAGAACCCACAAAGTAGCTGAAGCCAACTCCAGCTGGGTCATTTGGAAGACCTGGCTTTAGCTTTTTGACGAACTTCTACAGACTTCCCTAGACTAGCATTTTGCCTTCCTAATAACAAGCAGTACATAAGGTTCCCTTTAGTCTGTCCATACCAGCACCGGTAACTTGTTTTTTGATGGCTGCCATTCTGATTGGGCCAAGGGAGAATCTTAATGTTCCAATTTGTATTTCTCTGATGCAAGGGTTGAATTTTTCCCTGCTTACATTGACCATTCGTATTTCATCTTTTTAAAATGGAAATGTGTGTGTTCATGTATGAGACGCACGTGGAGGCTTGTGTGTGTGGAAGTCAGAGGGGAACCTCAGGTAACCTCCACCCCCTTTGAGACAGTCTTTTCACTGGTGTGGGGGTCACCAATTAGGTTAGTTTGGCTGTCCAGTGAGCTCCAGGGATCTTCTGTCTCTGTCTTCAGCAATGGGATGACAAACATCTGCTTCACATCTGGAATTGTTTATGGGTTCTGGGTGCGAGCTCAGGTCCCCGTGTTTGCAGGGCAGGCACTTTACTGACTGAGCTCTCCTAAGCTCTGCACTTGATCTTTTGAGAACTAAATGTTCATTTCATTTGCCCGTTTATTAGTTGATTTCTTTAATTTCTTGTTATTTAGTTGTGGGGTTTCCTTTAGCCCTTTGTATATTATATTTTAAAAGATTTATTTATTTATTACACTTTTTAAGCATGTGCTTGCTCATGCAGGTGCCTGTGGAGACCAGAGGCATCAAATATCCTGGAGTCAAAAGTTACAGGTGGTTTTGAGCCACCTAAAGGGGTGCTGGGAGTCAAATCTTTCTATATTCTAGATAACAATCCGTGTCAGATGACAACCTAGCAAGGATTTTGTCCCATTCTGTGGGTTGTCTCTTCATTTAATTAACTATTACCTTTGTGTGGGCAGAAGCTTCTTCATTTTATGAGGTCCCGCTTGAAAATGTTGCATATTGGAGACTTGCCTGATCTACTGCGAATTCCAAGCCAGCCAGGGCTACTTGACATGGCTCTGTCTTATAGAAGGAGAGACACAGGGGTGTGGGGATGGGAATCCAGAGAGCAGAAAGGAGGAGATTGAGGGACTTGGAGGCTAGCCTGTCTACATAGAGAGTTCCAGACCAACTGGAGTTACACGTGATACCCTGTCTTACTCCTCACACACTCCCAAAACAATAAAAAGATGTTGACTGTAATGGGGAAAAGGTATTAGAGCCAAGCATGTGGCTTGGGCCGATAGCCCAGTGCATGGGAGGCCAAGGCAGTAGGATGGGCAGCTCACACACACACACACACACACACACACACACACACACACACACACTGTTCATTGCCTATTTTTGACTGGCTTTGTGAAGTACAGGAAAATGGAACCTTTGTGCAAACTCAGTAGCCAGCCATGGGTAAATGTATCCTCAGAGCTTGGTGTGGTCCTTTGGTAGAAGGCGCTTTCTGCCACTTAGGTCTTCTCTGGGTAGGATTGCTCAGTAAGCAGAGCCACAGGTGGATTTCAGGCCTCCAGTTCCAGGCACCTTTGTGCAGTGTGACAACTGCACTGCTGAGTCAGCCAGGCCTGTCCCTCAGCCTGCAGGAACGATTTGTTCCCTGTCTGTCCCATATGCCCCTCATATCAACAGTGCCAGAAAACACAAAACTTTCTTCAACCACTAAATTAGATATTTTTCGTCTAGAAACTGGGCCTGCTGTGAATGTAAAATTCGAAACAAACACCAGGTCTTACTTTCCTCACAGAATAGAGACCTTCTGAGAAGAAATGGCAGAATATATGATCTGTGAAGAAGAAACATGGTGGCGGAGGGTGAGAAGGCGGTGAACTCCGCCCTGGGATTCCCGGTCTCTGAGTTCATGGTAAGAGGTTCCACCAGTCAGTACAGCATGGAGACCACCCCTGTCCCTTTTGCTGCAGCTATGCACTCATAGTCACTTACAGGAAAATTGCTTAAAATGTCATCTGTGCCATTTTCTCTCACAACTCTCTGGGGTCCCTAAATATGCACTTAATTTTTTCATGGGCTTGCTGGAGGATTGGGGGGGGTCTAATTTTTTTTTTTGGTAAACAGGGTCTCTCTGTGTAGCCTTGTCTGGCCTACATAGATCAGGCTGGCCTCAAACTCACAGAGATCTGCCTGGCTCCACCTCCAGTAGGATTAGTATTGAGTGCCCCCAACAGCCCACCTGAATTTTTGAGTCTTTTGCCGAGCTTGTGGCCATTGGACAAATGAGTTGCTGGGGTCTACCTATCTGGTACTGGGGTATAGATGTGTGCTACTGCACCCCCATTTTTATGTGGGTGGTGGGTTCTGACCTCAGTGTTCATACTTTCGTAGCAGAGACCTTACAAACGGAGCCATGGCCCAGCCCAGCAAGTTGCATTAAAAAAAGATTCATTTATTTTCATTTATTTTTTATTTATGTGTAGGAAGTGTCTTTTAACCTGTGTGGGTGTATGTGTGCCATGCGCATTTCTGGTTCCTGTGGAGGCCAGTAGAGGTTACCAGATCCTTAGGGAGGGAAGAAAACGGAGGAGGGTCTGGGAAAAGTGAGCTGGTACTGAGCTATGACAAATAAAAAGAAGCTAAATGTTGAAAAGAACTAGAAAGGCCCACACAGAATCTGCTGGTTTCGTTTTGTCTCAAGACAGGAACTCTTGTGGTCTATGCTGGCCTTGAACTCCGTAGCTGAGGATAACCTTGAACTCAAGATCATCTTTCCCCCACCCCCACGGTGCCATGGTTACCAGGATGCACTACCACCACTGGTTTATATAGTGCTAGGGACTGAACCGGGTTCATGTACACAAGGCAAATGCTCTACAACTAAGTTTTATCACTGACCCCCAAATTTCAGCATTTGCTACCACTAGGAATCCTGCTTGGTTGTAGCTTTTGACTTTGAATCTGGAAGGGACCGTGAGATTCTACATATTTATCTAAGACTCTCCTACCCCTCCTCCTCATTCTCTTCGTCTACTTCTTCCTCCAAATATGGTCTTTCACAGCCAAAGCTGGCCTCAACTCAATACAGAGCCAAAGATGGCCTTGTATCTCTGATCAAACCTCTTCCAGAGTGCTGGGATTATAGACCTGAGCCACCCTGTCCAATTTATGTGGGATCAAATCTAGGACTTTGAGCATGCTCTGTAAACACACTACCAACTGAGCTACATCTGCAGCAAATTGTAGTTCTTCTGAACTGTGGGCCAGACCTGGAGCAAACTAAGTTCCCCTTCTGCCTTAGTCTAGTCAAGTAAGGGCCTTTGGTAGGCTGGTTAAGCTCATCCCAAACCAATCTACTGGCTAGCATGACCTCTTTCAGGCTGGGCTCCAGCGTCACCGCCTCCAGGAAGCTCTCCACCATGCCTGGGTCTAACAGTGTGTCTTATCAGTCTGGCTGGGAGCCTATCTTTTCATAATCTGTGCCCAACTGTGACACCTCTGCCACACTGCACTGCAACTAGTGCCTAAAGTGCCCGTATCCTTGGCATTGGCACAGGACTTGGCAACTTCAACATAAGACGATAGTTTATTATGGTCAAAGGTGAGTGGTCTTGACCTAGAACAGTGGTTCTCAACTTTCTTAATGCTGTGACCCTTTAATATAGTTCCTCATGGTGTGGTGACTCCCAACCATAAAATTATTTCATTGCTATTTCATAACTGTGATTTTGCTACTGTTATGAATTATAAATATCTGGCATACAAGCCATCTGATATGCTACACCCATGGGTTCGTGATCCACAGATTGAGAATGGCTGGCCTAGGAGCATGGTTTTAAGTTAGCTTGAATGACAAGTTCTTCCCTGGAAGAAATGACATGAACCTTCACAGTTACAGAAAAAAACCAAGACGTAGCAGGAATCATTGTGTTTCTCAAATACATCTGTGGAGTCAAGGTTAGGAGAGATGTGGACATGTGATATCATTTCTGCTCTGTTAAATGTCTTCCCCATCACCCCACCACCTCCACCCCCTCCACCCCTCCACCCCTCCCACCCTACCCTCTGTTCTGGGGCTAAACCCATAAATGTTACTATATAGCATCAGGCTTCAGGACTGCTGGAAAGCCTTCCTCTGTCAAACTCTGTGATCTGAGACTTTATCTACCCGCCACCAGGACTTTAGGTAAGATCCAGAGCTCAGTGATACAGTCCAAAGGCTCTTCAGCTCTGGATCTGCGACATCACATCTCTCCACAGCATGACGATCTAGTGAGCTAAGGTCAAACAGCCTCCGGTTCTTCTAGGTGGATGTAGCCTCTTCAGAGAACCTGACTTGAAAGAACTCTGTGAAAGGGCTGGAGAGATGCCTTTGTGGTTGAGAGCATTGGCTGCCCTTCTAGAGGACCCAGGTTCAATTCCCAGCACACACATGGTGGCTCACAGTCATCCATAACTTCAGTCCTAGGGAATCTGGAATAACATAAAAGTGTAAAGAATTCTGTAAATATTTGTGGCATAGATGACTAGAAGAACAAACTAGAAACGAGAGCTTGGCCATGACACAGTATGCTCCTGACCAGGACTTACGGCCAGGCCTCCATTTCTTCTCAGGGCTACAGTGATCCACTTGGCTCTAGTCATGGCCCGAATTGTATCCTCCTCTGTCCACACAGTGCAGCCCTGACCCCGTGGTGAGTGTGTATGGGACGTAATTGAGAGGTGGGGACAGGGTGATCAGTGCAAGTTCACCCTCAGATACACAGTGAGTGAGAAGCCAGCTTGGTTTGTACAAGACCTTTCTCAAAGAACCAGAGGGAAACAGGGCTGAGGAGCCACAGCTGTAGTCACTCAGTGGAAGTAGACACAAGTAATTAAGACTTAAGTGAAGTCAGAAGTCTGGACGCCTAATCCAATAAGACTGGAGCCTCTAGGAGAAGCGGCACCAGAGTGCACAAAGGGCTGTGTAAGGACCCAGTAAGAAAGTGACACTGTCTCTGTATGAAGCAAAGCTGTCTGCTAGCAGGCCTGAAGTAAGAAAACAGCCTTCTGCTGTTGCAGCCACCCAGCCTGAGGTTTGTGCCAATGGCAGCCCTGGTGATTAGCCTAGGAATGGACCAGGGGCCTATGGTTTCTAGGTTTTCTTTTTGTAAGTTATTAATTTATTATATATGAGAACACTGTCTTCAGACACACCAGAAGAGGGCATCAGATCCCATTACAGATGGTTGTGAACCACCATGTGGTTGTTGGGAATTGAACTCAGGACCTCTGGAAGAGCAGTCAGTGCTCTTAACCACTGAGCCATCTCTCCAACTCAGTTTCTAGGTTTTTCACAGAGCTCTCCTTCTGAAGTCAGCTCAGCTCCTGCCCTTTACTCCCCCAAGGCCAGGGGTAGAGCAACTCCTCTGGGGTAGGAGGTTTTTCAGGGGAACTAGAGAAGGGGCACCCCTAAGACTCAAGTGATAATTCTCAAAGGGACATGTCTGAGTTCCGAACCTTGGCTCTTGGGTAATGTTTGCTCCTGTCCATTTCCACTGAGTGACTACAGCTGTGGCTCCTCAGCCCTGTTTCCCTCTTGTTTTTTGAGAAAGGTTTTGTACAAACCAAGCTGGCCTCTAACTCACTGTGTATCTGAGGGTGACCTTGCACTGATCACCCTGTCCCCACCTCCCAAGCCCTGGGATTATAGGCATGTACCACACACCATGGGGCCAGGTTTACTTGCTTCTTCCTTCCTTCCTTCCTTCCTTCCTTTCTTCCTTCCTTTCTTCCTTCCTTCCTTCTTTCCTTCTTTCCTTCCTTCTTTCCTTCTTTCCATCCTTCCTTCCTTTCTTCCTTCCTTCCTTCCTTCCTTTCTTCCTTCCTTCCCTCTTTCCTTCCTTCCTTCCTTCCTTCTTTCCTTCCTTCCTTCCTTCCTTCTTTCCTTCCTTCTTTCCTTTCTTCCTTCCTTTCTCCCTTCCTTCCTTCTTTCTTTCCTTCCTTCCTTTCCTTTCTTCATTGCCTCCATCCTTTCTATCTTTATTTTTATTTTTATCTGTTTTCAGAGCCTTACTTAGTTTTTAATTTTTTGTGCATATCTGTGTTCATGTCTATATATGGTATGTGCATGTGAACACAGTTGCCCTCAAAGGTCAGAGCCATCAGATCTCCCAGAGCTGAAGTGACAAGCAATTGTTAGCCACCTGACTTGGGTCCTACACTGGGGACTCCAGTCTTATGCAAGGGTAGGGAGGGTTCTAAGTAAATGAGCCATCCCTCCAGCCCTCAGGTTCCTTAATGAAATCATTTTTCCTAGAAATGAGGAAAAATTCCCTGAGCATTGGAAAAGTCATGTGACTGCCATGACATGTGCCACACATGTCATTCACATAGAAGACATCGAGGGTAACTCCAGCCTCTTTGGGCCTCAGTTTCTTTGTACATATAACATCAGCTGAGCATATGACACAGACCTGTAATCCCAGCACTAAGGAAACTGAGATGGAGGATGGCCACCTCCGACGCTGCACAGTGAGCTCTGGGACAGCAGCATAGCAAAGCCCTGCCTTTAAAAAAATGCCCAACAATCAAAGCCTGGAGACACGGCTCAGTCAGGGGTTCTTAGGCTCTTGGCAAGTTCCCAGTTCCCACAGCAGGCAGCTACAACCACCTGTAAGTCTAGTAGAGCAGGCTGGCCTCAAACTCACAGAGATCCAGCTGCCTCTGCCTCCCAAGTGCTGGGACTAAAGTTGTGGGTTGGGTCCCTCTTTATAAACTGTTTTAGGTTAGGTTTTCCCTTAAGTTTCATGGCCTTGGGCTCACCATATATGTAACCAGTCATTGAACTTGTAGTCTTCCTGTTTCCTTAGTAGCTGGGATAACGGGTCTCAGTTCAAGAGTCGGCTATGTATGTGCATGACTTTTGAGGACTTTTGGTTTATTTGGTACCAGTAAAATAACCTGTGTACATGTGGACAGGGACTGTCTTAGTTAGGGTTTTATTGCTGTGAACAGACACCAGGACCACTGCAAGTCTTATAAAAGACATTTAAGTGGGACTGGCTTACAGGTTCAGAGTTTCAGTCCATTATCATCAAGTCAGGAGCATAGCAGCATCCAGGTAGGCATGGTACAGGAGGAACTGAGAGTTCTACATCTTCATCTGAAGGCTGCTAGTGGAAGACTGACTTCCAGGCATCTAGGGTGAGGGTCTTATAGCCCATGCCCGTAGTGACACACCTACTCCAACAGGACCATACCTCCTAATAGTGCTACTCCCCGGGCTGAGCATATACAAACCATCATAGGGACTTTATATGCAGTGAGGAGTGGGGTGGGATTTAGGGGCAGGTACTTCCTATTGGCTCAGTTTGAGATGCTAGTGATGCCAGCAACCTACATGTTTACATGGGGAAGGACACCGGGTATTTTCCCTAGGTGACTGATCATCACGGTCCTATCAGTGGGTTGTCATGGCTACATGCTCCAGAGCAGGCAGAGGTAGGCAGGGTGTGGCCCCACTCCTGCCATTCCCAGTTCTGAGATTCACAGGGTCTGAGCTCACTCGACCTTACCAGTTCTTCTGTTGAGTGGCAAGGTCCACTTTCCCTACATAGTGCTGCAAGCTTTCAGTTCCAACACTGAGGAGGCATACTACTCCTGCCCAGGTGCCCCTCTGCTGCCACTCAGCAAGGATGGAAGTATCGCCAGCTCTGTTAGCTCCTCAGTCTTGTCAGCCTGGAGTTGATCCTGGGTTGTGTGGTTCTAAAACAGGACTCTGCCCTCACTGCCACCGGAGGCCTGTGTGGAACTGCTGCTTCCCTCTAGACACTGTGAATCTGAAGCCTGACGCAGCGGATGGCTGTTTTCTTCCTCAGTTCTCCCGTGCCTTCCGAAGTATGGGAGGCCTTGGATACCTAGGTCCAGCTTGTGGGCCTCACTGGGACCCAGTGCAGCCTGACCTCCTGCTCAAACGTTTATCTGTATCTGTAGCTCCCCACCGAGGAAAAGGGACATTTGATTTCGCATGTTTATGAATTGCGACACTTGTGCATAGGTGTGTACGGTTTGTTCTCACACTGTCGCTATAGCAACAGGTCTTATCTCTGGAGGTTGGTCCAGCCTACTCCTCTCCACTCCTGACTTCTACACCCACCCAGCTTCAGGGGGGTGCCCTCGAGCCTGAGGTCAGCTCTTCCTTGGGGCCCCAGCTCCTAACACTCACACACACACACACACACACACACACACACACACACACACGTGCAGACTCCGTTCTCAGCCAGCAGCAAATCCACGGCCTCTGAATTCCACTTCAAATCAGAGTCCTGCACTGTCTCCTCCAGGAAACCTTCTTTGCACTTGCCTCCCCTGTGGACCCCAGTCCCCGCTGCTCCTCATTCTTCCTGAACTTCCAAACCAAGCAAAACGGGCAAAGTATCTCTGTACCCCGTGTAGCAGAATATTTATGCATCATAAAGGACTTTTCATGTGCTTGCCATTAGTTACTGAAGAGACCTTGTTCAGCCTGTCAAGTAAGTTTCATGTTTAGTTTGAAGCAAGAAGAAAAGGGGTTTCCGTTCTTTAGTGTCAGCCTTTGTAAGAAGAATGAGATGAGGGACGCATTGTGCAATTTTATTTTACCAGCATGTCTGTGCTTTACCTTCAAACCTCAGATGTCTGTGGCTAATTCGGACCATGCTGTCTGAAGATGGCTGTTGTAATTGGTGACCCTGTGAGAATGTGAAACTGGATCATAAATGAAATACAAAATAAAATAAAACAGAACCAATATGTGCATTATCTTGAAAAACAGGCCGCATATTATAGAAGTCTTTACCTGACACCAAAGGGACTCCTGGCAGCGCCTTCAAACATGTGAAGATGTTCTATAAACCATCTGCCCTCTTCTCCAGACACGCTAACTTCCGAACTAAGCTAAGTTCAGGTGCTCAGTGTGGTGTTCTGCATATGAACATCCTGGTTCACTTACTCCAGTCTGTGACCTTAGTCACACATCAACCTCTAAAAGGTGTCCTGTAAGATCTCTAGGACTGTCCCCAGAATTCAGTGAGTATAAGAAGTTTTACTCTACTCAAGCTCCATGTCCTGATAGCTCTTATCAGTGGGATTTTATGTGATAATTAGGGACAGAATAACCTCAGGCAGACTATTTAAGAAGGGAGCTACTTTTGTAACCTCCTTATGATAGCTTCTTTGGCTCTTCCTAAGATACAGAAATTTCCAGACCTGGGAAGAATATTAATTAAATTCCTTTAAAGTCTGTGTCTGGGGACTGGCAGGATGGCTCAGTGGTTAAGGGCACTGGCTACTCTTGCAGAGGACACTGGTTCTGTTCCCAGTACTCATGTGGTACATGTGGTAGCTTACAACCATCTGTATATAATTCTAGTTCTAGGAAATCCAATGACATTTTCTAGCCTCTGATAACACCAGGTATACAAGTGGTACACAGACAGAAATGCACATATACACATACACAATTAAATTAAAAAGTAAAAGTATAATTACCTACAATTTTGGTAGATGTCTTCATCAGATTTCTCTCAAGAGTGAACCCTGATACAAAATATTTGGGGCAAATGTGCCATGGTTTTTAAACTTCTCCTTGATTTAGTAATGCCAGGAAAGAATTCCTTCAAAGGTATCCTGCTTTACACTCTCAGGAGAGTATTCAATGAATTATATAATGTAGTCAATGTTTTATTACAAAATAACTTCCACGAGAGTGACGTCAGGCTGTGTTTTGAACACATTTAAATTGTATTAAGCTGAGCTGCACAGTTGGCAGGTCAGGGCTACTAAATACATTGTTCATGTATATCTTTAATGTGATTTTTTTTTTTGTTGTTGTTGTTGTTTAAGACAGAATCTCACAGAGCCTGTAGCTAGCTGTGAATTCCTGACCCTCCTGCCCTCATCCCCCAGGATTACGGGACTGTACTAACACATGCCCAGAGGATGATTTTTAAGATGTAAGCCCTTTCTAAACTAAACAGTGCTTGTATCCTGGAGATGACTTGAGGATTCAGGAGATGAGAAGAGCCAAAAGTGTACAGGAGAGCTGAAGCCACATACCTTGGGGGTGGGGGCCGGCTGGGGATTCTGAGAGAATGTCTAGAACACAGCTCACTGCAGTGAGGAGGTGGGGAGGGGCCTCGCCCACCAGCTCAGATTCCTTAGTTATTAAGAACTGCCTTGGGGGGGGTTACTTCCCAGTAGCCCTAGTCACAGAGGAGCCTCAGGAAGAAATGCAGCACAGCAGGTTTGGGTAGAAGATATACAAGCCCTCCTTCACTGGGAAGGGCTGGGTTAATAGTGTCCAGGCTACTGTGAAATGATCACAAAACAGATTAACGAGACATAAGACAGTTAAGTTTTTACTTTGATTTAAAAATGGCTGACAGATGCTTGACCTCAGCCAGGATCTGTCTGCCTTTCTTGCTTTTCCCCTTCATTTGTCAAAGCCTGTGATTTCCCTGGGTGGTTATGTTAGTAGCTTCTCTGTGGTTTCATCTTTTAGGGTGTAATCAGAAATTCCAGCCACCCACTCTTCTAGCTGTGTGTTATTACGGAGAAACTTTTCTGTGCTTTGAGGGCAAACGGGGAGATGATTGTTGTTGCTTTGGTACCTGCTCATTAGTGACAAAAACTCAGGTCCTAGGGTGTTTCTCTCTGGTCAGTGTCATCCACTTACTATTCAGATACATGCCGTGACTTGTAACTCGAAATTTTACACTGGGGCTCATAGGTTTATCTAGCTAGAGTTCCCTGTGAGGTGGAGACATGAGAGTGCGTCTTGGTTAATAAATAAATGTCTGTCGAGGTGTTAAATTCCATAAGAAGTGGCTGCAATCTCTTGAGTTTCCAGGTGATGGGATGGATGCTTTCAGTTAACCCTGGCAACTTCTCCAGGGTCATAGAAACTTGCTGAGAATTATCTAAAAATTACCCCTAATACTAGAATAAGAACATCATGGAAAAGGATGACCCTCAAAAAATCTATGCTGAGTCAGAAAAGCCAGATATACAAGGCTGCATATTGTGTGATGTCATTGCTACACAATTGCTGGAAAAGGCAAAGCCATGGATCCAGACAGTAGATCAGTAACCCCAGGAGCCGGGGCTGGGGTTAAATGACACAACAAAGAAACCAGGTGCTGGCTGGGCATAGTGGTGCACACCTCTAATGCCAGCACTTAGGAGGCAGAGGAGGAGGATCTCTGTGAGTTCAAGGATAGCTTAGTCTACATAGTGAGTTCCAGGACAGCCAGGGCAACATAGTAAGCCCCTGTCTCAAGAAAAAACAAAACAAAACAAAACAAAACACCAACCAACCCATAGAGATATTTTATTTAATCCAACAACATGGCTGCTCTGGCAAGGGCCTTCTAGGGGCATTAAAAATGCATCATACACCTAGAATACAGACACACCCTTATTATGTACCTTTAATCCCAAATGACTGAGGGGCAGACAAAGTGACAAATCAGAGAAAGATTTGACCAAGCAAGTCAGAGATAGGATACACTTAACCCTCAAGAGTAGCAAAGGGAGAGATGGAGGGAGAGGAGAGCAAGGGATGACCTGGAATTCACTGTCACCATACCCCACTCTCCTATCCTTGCTTCCTAAAAAACAAGTTACACATGGTCCTGTGGAACTTAATTCTCTCTCTCCCCTCTCTGGTTTATTTATTTCACATCCTTGCATGTACATATGCTTGTGATGTTATGTGTGATCCTACACAGAAGTGTATGATGGGTATCTTCCTTCATTGCTGTCCACATTATTTTTTTCCTAGACAGGTTATCTCAGTGAACCCAGAATGCACGTCCAGCTAAGTAAGTTGGCTGGCCAGCATGCTCTGAGCATCTGCCTGCACTGCTGCCACCACAGGGTGCAGATTTACATCGGCATGCTTACATGGCAAGCCCTTTACCCACTAACCCATCTCTTCAGCCCCATGGAATGTTTTTAATGTTCAACACTCAATGAATGTTTTATCTTAATGTCATAGCAATTAAATTATGCTGGTCCCCTCAGAATGCAGGTGTTTGAAATGAACACCGAGAAAGGCCAGACCATTTGGAGGCTAGGGATAGGCAACGAGGATTTGAACAACAACAAAAAGGTTAATGTCTTTTCCATGAGAAAACTACATCTCATCCTTGGGAAGTGTGATGGCTTGCATAAGCTTGGCCAAGGGAGTGGCACTATTAGGAGGTGTGGCCTTGTTGAAGGAAGTGTGCCACTGTGGGAGTGGGCTTGGAGACCCTCCTCCTAGCTGCCTGAGGATGCCTAGTCTGTTCCTGGCTTCCTTCAGATGAAGGTGTAGAACTCTCAGCTCCTATTGCACTATGCCTGCCTGGATGCTGCCATGTTCCCACCTTGATGATAATAGACTAAACCTTGGAACCTGTAAACCAGCTCCAATTAAATGCTGTCCTTTATAAGACTTGCCTTGGTCATGGTGTCTGTTCACAGCAGTAAAACCCTAAGACAGGAAGGAACAGAGAGATGATCTACTACCATGGGTCTATGCGATTATTATAGTTATTGACTCTAGGAGTAGCTGGCAGAATGACAGTGTCGTGAATCAAGAGTAACAGTTGGGGAAAGGCCTTGGGGTCTTAGGTGACTTTGCTTTGAGTGGGATCTTAGGGACTTAGGGAGTGGGATCTGAGTGGTTGGGTTTTAGGTACTGAAATCATTTGAACTATGGTCAAGAGTCTTCTACAGCTTTATCAGTGAGCTCCAATCTGCTGTTCACTGCAGGAGAATCTGATTTAGATCCCCATGTGTGCACAGCTAACATTCATACTTACCCACTAAGCCATCTGGCCCATCCACAAAGTAGTCAGCGTCTAACTTTGTCTGTGGTACCTCCTTGGTAGAATTAAAACTGCTTAGGTTTTTTTTTTCCCCTTGTTTTCAGGTTTATTGAAAATATGGCATCACAGATTAAACAGCTCCACATGGCGTTTTGAAATTCATCCCAGCTGTAGGCTGAGTGACCTGGAGGTTAGAGAGACTGCCAGAGTCCAGAAGCTTCAGCATTTCCTTGGTGTCAGGATCTACCTCAATGATCTCCTGATCTAGGGCCGAGACCTCAGGAACGTAGTTATCTCTCCTCTCTCTCTCCTCTTCCTGCAGCTTGATAGAGATTCCTCTCACAGGACCTCTCTGAATGCGCTTCATCAGATGCGTCACATAGCTGGCTATCTTGTTCCAAACTTTTTGCTGGGGATGATGGCGATTTCCTTGCACACATGCTTGTTGGTGTGGAAGTCATTGCTCAAGCATGTGTAGTATTTCTCGATGATGACCCGGGCTGCCTTCTTCACGGTCTTGGTGCGAACATGGCGCATGTAAACGGGTCTCGGTAAAAGAGCACTGCTTAGGTTTTTCTTTTTTTGGCACAAGCTGTTTTATTTTCATTAATCATATACTTTTTATATGATTTTAGGGCAAATAGGTGAGATTTGTCAGGCTGCTTAGGAAGGGGCAGAGCCCCTGGCTCTGCAGTGCAGTTTGTGGCTTTCGTCCATTTTGCCAGTAACTCTTGTGCCCCATCATGAGTTGGTCCTGAAGATGACAGGATGTGTGTCTGATGGCGGAGGCGAGTCCTCCAGTCTAGGCTGTTAGGGAATTTTTCTCTGGTTCTCCTCAATGGTCTCTTCATTTGGCAGGGTCTCCTCTTGTGTTGGATTCTTTTCCGCTTGGCTTTGAGACTGGCCATTTCCCATGTCCAGCTTGTCTAATTATATTTTCTTATAATTACCCAGCAGTGTCATCTTTGGCCTGGACTCCTCCCAGAGGCTAGAGATTTTTTTTTTTAAGGCAGCGCAAATATTCTGTATGACAGAACGTAGGCGTTGGTTTTAATTGCTGACTTGACACAATGTAGAATCACCTGGAAAGAGAGTCTGAAAGAAGTCTGGGTCAGGTTGTATGACGGCATGTGGAGGGGATCTTGACTATATTGGTTGATGTAGGAAGAAGCATCCCGGATATGGGCGATATCGTTCATGGGCTGGGCTCTGGACTGTGTAAGAGTGGTCAGCAAGCTGAACATAGCATTCATGTGTTGCTTCTAACTATGGTTATCATGACTAGCTGCTTCAAGTTCCTGTAACCCTCATGGTCCTGATATAACCCTTTCTCACCTAAGTTTGTTTAGTCAGAGTTTTTTTGTTTCACTCTGTTTTTGTTTAACAGCGGCAGGAAACAGTGCCATTAGACATTTGTCAGAATCCATAGATTGGGCTCTCTTTGTTTTAATATTTGGCGCTGAGTCTCGGTCTCACTATGTTACCCTGGTTGCATTGGAACCTGTGATGTTGACAGGCTGCCCTTAAACTCATATTTACCTGCTTCTGCCTCCCAAGTGCTGAGATTAAAGGCAAACGGCACTGTCTTAGGGTTTCTGTTGTTGTGATGAAACACCAAAACCAAAAGCAAGATGGGGAGGAGAGGGCCTATACTCACATAATTATTGAAGCAAGCCAGGACAGGAACTCAAACAGGGCAGGAACCTAGAAGCAGGAGCTGATACAGAGGCCATGGAAGCTGCTGCTTACTGCCTTGCTCCCCATGGCTTTCTCAGTCTGCTTTCTTATAAAACCCAGGACCACCAGCCCAGAGATGGAACCACTCACAGTAAGCTGGGCCCTCCCTGATCAATCACTAATTAAGAAAATGTTTTACCATTGGATCTTATGGAGACATTTTCTCAGCTGAAGTTCCCTCTCAGATAAGCCTAGCTTGTGTCAAGCTGACGTAAGACTAGCCGGCACAGCCTCGTGCCCAGCTTGATCTTTGCTATGTAGACCAGGCTAGCTTTAAATTCTTAACAGTTCCTCTGAATCCAAAGTGCTAGGATTACAGCCATAAAGCCCAAAGACTGTCTAATACCAAGAGTAATTGATTTTATGTCCAGCAAACAATACCCTGCCCCCCAGCCCCCTTGGCCTACCCACCAAAAATAAAAGAAAGAAAAAAACAAGCAAGCAAAAAGACATGTTTGTTGGCATGGTGGTACATGCCTGTAACCTCAGCATAGGGAAGGCTAAGGCAGGAAGACTCTTTGTAGAAAATTTTAATCCCAATTCAGGATTTTTACCCCATCTTTTGATCATTCAGTTCCCAGATAAAAAGACACATGACTTTTATATTTACAATAAGCCTTAATCAACACAAAAGCTAGGCAGAGATCTACCCTCTGTGCTGTTAGAATCTATTTTCCTATTGATAACCCCGAGTTATTACTATGTTTCTTCTGGGCTGCTCTTAACTCCAATTGGCCAGCCCTCAGGGCTAACTCCTAACCCATGGTGTCTTTCTGTTCCATTTCCCCTTCTTCTTCTCCTAGTAGTTCCCCCCCCCCCCCCATGGGAACACCAAGTCCTGCCTATCTCAATTCTGTTATAGGCTGTAGGCATCTTTATTTACCAATCAGAAATAACTTGGGGATCAAGGTCACATAGCATCACTCTCTCCTCTCTGAGTCACAGGTTTTAGGGGCCACACTTAGCATTACAATACCTAGCAAGGCTTGCCTGGATTAGATTAAATTGAAAGCTAGCCCAGGCTACACTTGGAGATCCTGTCTAAATAATCGTAATAAACGAAACCCACTGATGGGGAGGAGGCCCTACCTATGGTAGGGACAGGGGATTCTACTCCTCTCAGTTTTGCTGTGAACCTAAAACTGTTCTCCAAGATGGAAGCCACTTATTTATAAAACTTGCTCAGCTGTTGTGCACGGTGCTCACACACGGCATGACGCAGGTGTTCACATTAAGGCCAGCCTCTGGCACGATCAGACTTTGCCCCCACTCTAAGGGTATAGCATCTGAAAAACTAACTTTTCTCTCCCCTGGAAATGCCACGGCTATAGCTTTTCCCTGTGCATGCAAAGTGAGGGAAACAGGGAAGTCCCCATAAACTGGGCAGGAAGGAAGGCAGGTGATTGGTTTCTCAGTTATTGTTGGTGGTTCTGGGAACTTCCCCAGGGGAAACTGTGACTTTTGTTTTGCCTTTTCCCTTTTCTGGCTTAGTCATGCCCTGGGGTGCAGGTGTCCCGACTCCAACAGTTGATTTCCTCAGCTATCACTTCTGTCCTGCACAAACATCCTCCTCCTGGAGGAGGCCCCTTCCCGGAATGCTAAGGAGGAACGCTCTCTCCTTGGCCTTCTGCCTGGGTGCCTGTCTTGCCCCAGACCTTCTCCTACTTTCACTGGTGCATCGGGCTTTGCTTTTTCTGTTTCTAATCTGGGTTCAGCCCTCACCATGGGTCTCTAGGATCTACTTTGAACGTCTGTTTTTCTCAACCTGGAGCCTTTCCCCATTGACAAGATCCCCTCTGGTCCTCAAACTATATGCAGATGATGGCTGGCATTCAGTCAGCTTTAAGCTGTAGCATTTAGAGGAACCCCAGCAAGGCATGCTGGGATTGCTGTAAATCCAACACTCAGGAGAGTTTGAGACCAGCCTCAAACTGTGGTATTTACAGTAAGGCCTTAACTTAAAAAGATGCTCAGAAGAAAAAACAAAGCAAAGCAAATTCTCCCTCATATTCAGAACCTGCCAGTAATGTATATCCACATCTGTAAACCAATGTGGGTACAGCACATCGTGAAGAAGAGAGAAGAAGGCTAACTGTGAAGGGATGGGGACTGAAAGAAGATGAACACAAGTAACGACAGAGGACATAAGGCTAGTTTAACTCTGTCATGGAGTTTTCAGTTTTGGTAGTTATGGTTTGAATAGGCATGACCCCCATAGGCCCAAGTGTTTGAACGCTTGGCCCATAGGGAGTGGCACTACTAGGAGGTGTGGCCTTGTTGGAGTGGGTGTGGTCTTATTGGAGGAAGTGTGCCACTGTCAGGGCAGGCTTTAAGGTCTCCTATGATTAAGCTACTCCTAGTGTGGTGTACAGTTTCCTTCTGTAACCTGCAGATCAAGATGTAAAACACTCAGCTTCATCTCCAGCACCATGCTTCTATGCTCCCCACTATGAAGATAATGGACCAAATCTCTGAACTGTAAACCAGTCCTAATGTTTTCTGCTACAAGTGTTGCCATGGTCAGGGCTGGAGAGATGGCTCAGCAGTTAAGAGCACTGGCTGCTCTTCCAGAGGTCCTGAGTTTAATTCCCAGCAACCACATGGTGGCTCATAACCATCTGTAATGGGATCTGATGCCGTGTTCTGGTGTATCTGAAGACAGCAACAGTGCACTTACATTTTTACACTGTACATTGTACAGAATATCCATTGTGACTTTTCCATATCTGTATAGAACATAACTTGAAATTAGATTTTGTGACAAGATTTTGCTGTGAGTGGTATTAAATTCACCTCACTATGCAGCTCAGGTTGGCCTTAAACTCATAGAAATCCTCTGGCTTTTAGCCTCCTAAATTCTGGGATTATAGGCATATGTCAAAACTCCTGGCTTTCATAAACACTATACTTTATTAAAGCAGCCTTTCCTTTCTTCCTTCCTTCCTTCCTTCCTGCCTGCCTGCCTGCCTTCTTTCCTTCCTTCCTTCCTTCCTTCCTTCCTTCCTTATTTCCGAGACAAGAGTCTTATGTATCCCAGGTTAGTCTCAAATGTGCAATATAGCTGAGGCTGGCCTTGAATTCCTGCTCTCCCTGACTCTACAACTCCTTCGTGTTGGGATTGCAGGATATCCAGCTCACACTATCACACTCCAAGTTTACATCACCTTTGCACAAACTAGATAATTCCCAATGTGCAATTGCAAAGTGACTCCATTCTCTTCCATTTCCAGATAAGGAAACTAAGGCTCACTGAGCATTTGTGCGTGACTCATGGTTGTACAACTTTGCAAGCAGCAGAACAAGGATTCTAAACTAGTTCACAGACAAAGACAGAAATATGGCTCTTGTTACAATTACAAGGACATATGTGCTTCTTAATAGACAGAAGAAGCCTGCTACCGAAAAGTAATGTGGCCAATGCTTCAAGGCTCAGATCTGGGGGCCAGCTGACATACCTTGGAGCACAAAATCAAAGACAAGAGCCTGCATTTATTCTCTCTCTCTCTCTCTCTCTCTCTCTCTCTCTCTCTCTCTCTCTCTCTCTGTGTGTGTGTGTGTGTGTGTGTGTGTGTGGTATTTGTTAGAAATGGATTGATATTCATGGTAGACTCCTTGCCTTATGCATGGAAGGCAAGTGCTCTCTCTACCACTGAACTGTCCCCATCCCATAAATGTTACTATTTTAATGCTTTGGGGCTAGAGCCTTATTGTATAGCCAGGCTCATCTGGAACTTGTCATCCTCCTACCTTAGCTTCCCAAAAGCTGAGATTACAATGTGTACCATTTCATCGATCTATATATTTATAAACAGGGTTTTGCTTTGTAGCCCTGGCTGGTCTGGAACTTACTTTAGAGACCAGGTGGCCTGGAACTCTGGAGATCTACCTGCCTCTGCCTCTGCTCCCAAATGCTGGGATTTGAGGCATTCACCACTACACCCAGCCAGGATTCTTGAACTGGCTTTTTTACCTATGGTAGGCTTTAATGTTCTTGAGTCCTAGGCAGACCTCTGGCCAGACATACTACTTGCTATGATCTGGACATAGTTTTTTTCTCCTGTTTCTCCACCAGGGGGAAGGATGCTTTCTTCTGCCTCAGCACCATTCTAGAATAGTGTCTGAGGTGTGCTGGGCTCACTGGTTTGCAGGGAATGGAAACTTCCTTTCTTTTCATGGAACACACTCCTATCTCCAGAACCCCAGCACTATTCTAAATATCTTCAGGTCGCCTTAGGACTCCTTAGGACGTGGAAAGATCTAAAAGCTCTGTTTATTTGTTTGGTTTTGAGACAAGATCTATTGTAGCCAAGGCTGTCTTGGAACTCTGTGTAGCTCAGCTTAGCCTTGTGCTTGAAGCAACCCTTCCTTAGCCTTAGTGCTGGAATTATGTGAACTACCAACCAGGCTCTAAAGTGTTTTTCTGACTCCAGTTCAGGGGAAGTATGGGTAGGGAGGTATGCCTCAGTTTGAATTCACTCTGAGTTCAAGTAGTCTTGGTTCTTGGACTCCTGGCGGGAAGGAATTCAAACCAGGGCACAGGTCAAATGAACATGTAGCTGAGTTTTAATTCAGCAGCAAGAATATCATTCAGAGTGGAGAGCAGTCAGGCTGTCCCTAGTGCCTGCACTTAGGAGTCTTGGTTTTGCACCCAGCCTAGCAAATCAGTGAGCTTCATGTTTTAGGGAGAGACCCTTTCTCAAAAAAAAAAAAAAAAAAAAAAAAAAAAAAAAAGATGAAGATCATTGAGGAAAGGAAATTCAAACTTGGGCTTTGACATACATGGACACACAAGTGCTTGCCTACCCACTTAGACACAATCACCCAGATACATGCATACACCCACAAACAAGTCCATGCACCCTCCACACAGTTTGAATTCTCTGCCCTGTCCTTCATTTGAGTCAAGGGACTTAAGTCTAATTCAATTTCTAACACAAATGAAGGGTCTTGTCAGAGGTCAGTGGCCACAGTGCAGGACAGTTTGATAAGACATCGATGTTACAAAAATCACAGAAGTAAACAGATGCCTTTGAGTATAGAGTCCCAGTTGAGTATAGAAACAGCATTGGAATATCTGTGTCTGTTATAGCTGCCTACCTATCTCACATGGCTGCAGGAGTCCTCCGGGCTGAGGAGATGTTACCCGGGTATGGCTCTATGCTTGGCCTTGCGCCTTCTCTGCCTGACTCATCAATATGCGTCCAGAGAATTTCATCTATGCAGCAAGATGTATCACATGATCATTCCTATAGAATAAAATATAGGGGCCACTGAGAGGGCTCAGCAGGCAGAGGCATTTGCTGCCATCAGCCAATACAAGACAATCTGTGTGTGTTCCACTCACACAGTACAAGGGGAGAACTGATGCTGTGAGGAGTTCTCTGGCCTCTATGTGTTCTGTGGCATGCATTTGTGAATGTATACATGAATAAAATAAATACATATAAATGACTAGAATAAAATCTGAATTCCTTATACCTTCATTACTGCATAGATTACCCCCTTAGATTTCCCTTGTTTTGCTCTCTGATGCTCTACCCGTCTACCTCTTCCTCTAGCACATTGCCATCTCTGGACTTTTGCACATGATGCTTCATTCACTAAAGTGATCTTCCCTTACAGGTAGGGCACAAGTGGTTTGTCTTCTGGGCATGCTAAGAACCAGCAGAGGTTAGACGACAGCATCAGGATCCTCTGGAACTGGACACAGTTGTTACTGCTGTGTAGTCCTGGGAATTTAACCTAGGTCCTCTGGAACAGCAGTTCTCCACCTATCAGTTAAGACCCCTTTGGGGCGGGTCACGTATCAGACGTTTACATTATGATTCATAACAGTAGCAACATTTTTTTTATGAAATAGTGAAAATAATTTTCTGGTTAGGGTCGCCACAACATGACGGACTGTTTTAAAGGCTTACAGCATTAGGAAAGTTGAGAACCACTGCCCTAGGACATTACCCAGTGCCATCTCTCCAGCCCCTCATCATCACTGTGACAAATAGACGAGAGAAGTAAGTAAGGGAAGATTTACTTTAGTTCCTAGTGTTAGTTCATGGTTATCTTGGGCCTGAGGTAAGCCTTGAGCATCATGGTTGCCAGAGCAGACAATGGAGGCTGTTCACCTCACGGTGGCCGAGAAGTGGAGGAGTAAGGGAAAGGTACGCTCCCCAGTGATCCACAGTGATCCACTTTCTTCAGCGAGCCTCCAATCTCCACAGCTCCACTGCCTTCCAACAGTCTAGTCAGGTTCCGCCGATGGAGGCAGAACCTACATGTTTGGATCATTTCCCCACAGCCCCACCTCAGAATCAGGACCTAGCTTTGAGCTGTCTGGGGATGCTTCGCATCTGAAGCAGGATAGCATCTTTGCTCACACTGCGAGCAGGTGACTGGAGCCCTGCCAAGCAGCAAGTTTGACCTCTTGGAGCCTCTGAAAGCCTGGCCAGGGTTGTCATCCTCGAAACAGTTACAAAGCATCAGAACGCTGTTTTCTCCACGAATGACACATGATCATGTAGTAGATGCTTCCTGAAAATGACAACACACACAATGATCCAGGAAAGGATCATCATAGCACACTTTAACCAGCTTTGGGGGCATTTCAAATTGTAAAGTTAAGCTCCAAGTGTTTAAAATGGCCAACAAGATTCCAGCCAGAAATACGCCAACTGTGAATAGCCCACTGGGTGCTGGAGGAGGAGTAAACATCTGCTGTTTTGAGGTCTGGCTGTGTAGCTTAGGCTGGTCTAGAACTTGTGATTCTTTGGGGCTGAACTCTTAACTCCTAATAGTCAGTCTTAGGAAGTGAGTTGAAACTTTGGGAAGTGACAGGGCCAAGCGGGTAGGAGGTCTGAGAAAATGGGACTAATACACTTATAAGAAGAGACCCCAGAGATTTTCTAAGGCTTTCTTTACAACATATAAATGTTCGTTGAACAGTCTACAAGATTTGACTCCTCAGAACTTGACTTTGCTGGCCTCTTGTCCTGTGACTTCTGGCCCACAGAATCAGAAGTGGGTGCCATTTAGAAGCTGTGGTACTTTGACTCAGCCAACAAGGGTCCTTCCTCCTCCAGCATGTGTGGTAGTTAGCAAACTGTTTCCTGCTGCCTGGTGGGGTTACCACAGTGTGAGCCGGTGCATGAGGTAATGACCTGGGGGAGGGGAGCTGCCAGCCAGGCAGTGGTGGCACATGCCTTTAATTCCAGCACTAGAGACAGCCAGGCAGAGCTCTGAGCTCCAGGCCAGCCTGGTCTACAGAGCAAGTTCTAGGACAGCCAGGGGTGCGCAGAAAACCCTGTCCTACCTCCCCCACTCCACCATGATCCCCCAAAAGAGAGGGAGCCAAAATAGTGGTGTGAGTATCTACAATCTCAGTGCCTCAAGCTGGAGGCCAGCGTGACTACACAGTGAGCTATATAGTGAGTTCTACAGGAGTGCTTGATTAAAAACGCAGCACATGGGAGGTAGACGGAGGAAAATCAGAAGGTCGAGGCCAGTCCCAGCTGCTAAGAGCTTGACACCAGCCTGGGCTAAGGTTACTTACTTCAAACAGAGTGAATGGGAAGTCAGCAGACTGACCTAATAAGGGAACTGTAAAATGGGGTCAGGCTCTTCCAAAAGGAGAGACTGAAGCATGGGGTGAATGAATGTGGGGAGTGTGGGTGGGGGGCTAGGAGGTGGGGAGGGACGGGGGAGGGTAGTACAAATGAGATTCTCTGGTGCTGGCTTTGAAGATTCACCATGTGAGAAAGAGGGCAGACACCCCCTAGGGTTATTATGCTTGGCCTTGGCTGTCAGCAAGGAAGGTGGATCCTGAGACCTGAGAATAACCAACACTAAATAAATTTGAAAGTCATTCTTCCTCAGAGTCTGAGGAAGGAACACAACCTGGCTGAAACCCAGTTTAACCCAGGAGACCCCAAGTAGAGACTACCCAGCAGGCCTGATCCTTAAGGGCCATCTTGTTCCAGTCTTATCAAACAAAGAGCCACTGTATCTTTAGCAAAGAACTTTAAATCATCTCTCCCAGAATGGCCAGCAAGGTACCAGAAACAAAGAGGTATGATCTCTTTAGAAAGAAACTCAGGGGGCATACCTGGGCCATCTCCATCAAACAGGAGTGGGGCCTTGTCCAAGAGTAACCCCCTTTGGTTTTCCTCTAGCGGGAGAAACAGCAGAAGCAACCCTTCTACTTTGATCAGGGTCCTGAGAACTCCTCTCTCAAGCAGAGCTGCCCTCCAAACTCCATGGGATGGACCACAGCTTCCCTATACAGAGTGTCCTCTTTGCTCAGGGCATCTGACCTGGTGTTGCCTGACCTCACAGTGGCCCTGGCACCTCTAACCATACAGAGAAACCTTTCCATTATTAGCCCTTTTGTGATGCCTGTTGGCCAGGCAGGCACTAGCTCGGTAATATTGGGCAGAACCACGTAGTTCCTGCACTGGCCACGCTTACTCATGAGAAGACAGTGCAATCTCTTTAAAAAGCTGCCCGGATCCATTAGATTTACCCCCAGCTCCATGGGCTCCTCGAGCATTCAGGATATCCAGGTAGACCCTAAAAGTTCATGCCTTCGCTTGCTGAGCTTTGCCTAGCAGACTCCAGGCTTTGGATGTCCACTCGTTGGCTGGAGGCTTGTTCCCTTTTCTGTGAAACCAAGTAGACACAAAAGTAGCTTTGGAGAATGAAAATCACCTAAACTTTCCTCCTGTATCTTGATCTGTTTCACCGGAGACAGGAGGAAGCTAACTTAAGGCGGGCTGGTGAGCCACTGGGCGGCGTCTTTCCTAGTGGCCATACCCTGGACTTCAGGGCACTCGGCTTTTTTTTTTTTTTTTTGTGACAGAGCGTCGGGTGACACAGGCTATCAGGGCAGCCTGGGTGAAGCGGGCGCGGTGTGCTGCAGGCCGCTGCAGACAGGGGGCAGCCGCGCCCACTTCCTTTGCCACTCCGCACCCGCCGGCCGAGCACCCCGGGTGGCAGCGCTGCGCGCCCAGACCTACCCGGCTGCGGCGAGGCTGCCCTCCGTGCGCTCCGGTCCCACCGCGCGCTTTGCGACCTAACTGCGGAGCGTTCGGCTGTCCTCATGGACACGGCGCTGAAACGGAGCCGCCCTGAGGAGCCGGCGGAGCTCCAGCCGCCCGCCCGGGAGGCGGAGGAGAAAGAGGAGGAGGAAGAGAGGATGGAACAGGGCCTGGAGGAGGAGGAGGAGGAAGAGGTGGACCCCCGGATCCAGGTAGGACGCGTGACAGGACCCTACAGCCGCACCCCGCCAGGGTTGATGTGGAAGTCGGCGTCTACGCGGATACTCGCCTTACAGCCCCGCGAGTTCGCAATCACGGGGTGGGAGCTGCCTAAATCCAGGGAGCTGCACCAAGGATTGGGACACCCCATTTCACAGTCTCCCCGCGGAAGGTTTCGGTGCCCGAGTGAACGTGGCCCGATTATTGTGGGGATCCCTGCAGACCCTCGGCCCAATCCGAGGTCCCTACAACACAACCAACGGTTCCAGCAGATTGCAACAAAGGAAAAAGGGGGCGGGGGCCCCCGAGTGGAGTCGGGGTACCTCGGTGCGGCTTTCTGTGCTGGGAACACTGCACAGCCTCGGAGCTTGTGCGCAGCTTCACCCTGGCTCGTGGTGGGCGGGCAGGGCGAGGTGGTTGTCGCCTGCCCCTGTGGTGTGGACTGCACCGGTTCGGGGCGCCTCGCTAGTCCTCACCTGGCCGAGGTGCCTGGCCAGGGCCACCTTCCTCTTTTGGTTTATTGTCAACACATGGTGGGTGTCGTTGCCACTGTTGGCACTACGTTGCACTTGGCCTGAGACTGTTTAAAACCCTCCTTTTCCTTGTGAGGTCAGTGTGAACACCCACCAGGGACAGCTGACGCGCAAAGCCGACGCATGGAGGCAGAGAAAGCCTGGCTTTCTGTGCCTCCATTTCCAGGAGAGATAATTAAAAAACAGTTTCCAGGAATGACAGCGTAACCCCTTCACCTTCTTAAGCACAAAGCAAATTCCTTTCCATGACCCCTTTTATACCCTTTCCATAAATCTTTTTTTTTTTTAAATTGCTATTAAGCATGGTTTACAATGTCTGGATCCATAATTGGTTTTAAGTGCACAGATTTTTAAAAACAAGAGCATGCTTTTAATTCACTAGTTTTGGCTTAAATGAACTATTTTGTCTAATTAACACACCAAAGATTAGAAATAACCTTCTCATTGGTTATTCTGTTAATTCAGACCCTGGGTTTGGATTACAAAATCTTGTGGTTTTGGTGTGGAATTTTGTTAGCAAGACCTTTGTTCACAGAGTAAAGATGAGTTGAATAAAGATGTTAATTCATGTCAGCTACTTCTTCAAAATGTCAGATTACAGATGGTTAAAGGAGGTAGGACCAAAGCCGGTTAACCAACAACACCCCAGTTAGGCAGTTCGAAGTTAGAAAAAAAAAAAGCATCCCTTTATAGGAAAATAGCCACGGATGAGTTAATGCTGGAAGTCTGCCTTTGGCCTGGCTGTACTGGCCTGGTGATTCGGTGTGGCCATATTTTCCTGTACCGATTTTCTTGAATGAAAAGTTCTTTTCCTAAATTGAAGGGTGCTGTCTTGACTAGGTTAAGTTACTGTTTGTAACAGGTGAGTTCACCTGGGAAACAAAACACAAAACAATGACCTTTCAGTGAAAGATAAACCTGTAGGACATAGTCTAGGAACAAGGCTTTGTCTTTTAGCAGAGCCTCGGCTGTTTTCTTGAAGAATGAACTGACTTGCATCATTCAGTGTTGACTTTCCAGTCGGAAACTGTTACACTAGAAACAAAAGGCTAGCAGCCCCTTCTAATCTCTCTCTCTCTCTCTCTCTCTCTCTCTCTCTCTCTCTCTCTCTCTCTCTCTCTCTCTCTCTCTCTCTTCATTAGGGAGAACTGGAGAAGTTAAATCAATCCACGGATGATATCAACAGACGGGAGACTGAACTTGAGGTACAGAGAGCTGGGGCACTGTTCTTGGGGGAAATAGTGTCAGTCACCTTTGACACTAGGCTGGTTAATTCTGTTTTGATAGCTGGAGGGCGGCTGCAGGAGGCCCCTGCTTGGATTGTTGAGCAACAGCATGTGCGGGACAGTGAAGGACACCCCAGTCCAGGCTGCTGGCGGGTGCATGTGGATCCAATTTTATGTGCTGTTTTTCATTATGGAGGCTCCATTGGGGCTAAAATCAAGGACTGAGCTGAGTATTAAACAATGCTTAAGCCCCAAATATTTCTGTATCTGTGGAAAAGCTAGAAGAATTTCGACGTAGCCGAACTCTTTGATGGAGTTTACATCTCTCAGTATTTTATTTTGGGTGGCTTCTTCCATTCATGCTTGGAACTGTTATGGTTCCCCATGGTGTAAGCCAGATATTTGACTGCCCATCTTAACATCCTAACCTTTCACCTCTCTTTCCGTCCCCCCCCCCCCTCCGTCTGCTTGTGCAGAATGTAATTATCTTAATGGTAACAAAAAGCTGTTTGGGCTGGGAAGGGTTTTCCTGCTGGGAAAATTTTTGGAAGATAAGATCTTGATTTGAACTTGAGAATGTTTCAGCCTTCCTGTAAACAAGTTGGGGTTCTTCGCAGCTACCAATTTCTAGTAGTAGTTGGGGTTACTAGCCAATGGGAGCATACCCCTGTGAGCCGTTGTCAGGGCTGAGGGACTTCGGAGAGCTGTTGTGAGAACCTATTTCTACAGTAGAAAGAGCAAGAATGGGCCTAAGGAGAAAGCGGAGAACATCAGGCCTCTCAGAGCCAGGGTGTGGGGGATAGAAACTTCGATGGAGTTCATTGGCAGCCTGCTTTCTGATAGCATGTAGCCTTGGAACTCATAGATCTGTATGCAGCAGTGTGTACTAAAGTTGCTCTGGGCTGTGTGAAGGCTTAGCTATCCACTAACTCACTAACTCCTATCCTGTCCTTTGTAAGGAACTGGAGAACTGATGAAAGTTGGGCAATTGAAAACTCTCAGAATCTCAAATTTCTAATGCATCAATCAATCAAACAAATATCTGCCAATTTTAGGGGGAAACTTTCCCCTAAGGTTTCATTTGTTTCTGTCACAACAGCCTAGAACTGGGCAGTCGGAAGCCATGAGTTGCCCATTGAATTCTCTCATATCCCCCTCCTCCGTGTGTGTGTGTGTGTGTGTGTGTGTGTGTGTGTATGTGTGTGTGTGTTTTAAACATTCTCATGTAGTCTTAGTGGACCTCAAAATTCAGTATATAGTGGAGGATGGCTTTGAACTCTGGATTCATCCCTACATACTGGGATAGCAGCCTGAGCCACTTTCTCCAGCTACTCCAGACTCTTTCATTTCTGCATCCCAAATGTACATAAGCAAGTTGGAAGGAATTTGTTTTTTGTTTTTAGCAGAAAGTTTGACTTGTTTATATTTGCAGTGTCGGAATGAAGCCCAGGGCCTCGTGCATGCTAGGCAAACACTACCAATGGAGTTGTGAGTCTGGGTGAACATAAATCAGGGACAGCTAGGCATGCTGAGCGTTCCTGCAATCCCAGCTCCTGGGAGGCAGAGGCAGGAGGTTTGGGACAGCAAGCTTGAGGCAAATGACTCTGTCTCATGAAAGAAAGGAAGGAAGAAAGAAAGGTGATCAGGGACCATCGAGGCAGAGAGCTGGAGGTGGCAAGGAAAGTGTTCTTTCTGTTCAGATTTCCAAGAGAGATGATCAGCCCTGGCTTGTCTGTCCTTTTTGCGTTGGTCATTATTCTGGGTGTGAACACAATAGCCTCATAGCCCCCATAACTCAGTCTTCATGACACCTGCCTTCTGGAAGTTAAGTTGGTTCATTTGTTAAACTCTTTTTAGCCCCGATTTCCGAATTCCAAAGATCTGGTGTGTCACAGGAAGCCACCGGACAGGTGTTTCCTGCTAGGCTCTGGGGCACATTTGGAGCCCTGGTGTATTGGTCAGGCTTCTCTGGATGAACGGAGCTTATAGAATGATTCTTTCTATACAGAGAAGGGGTTTATTAAAATGGCTTAAAGGCTGTGGTCCAACCAGTCCAACAATGGCTGTTTACCAGTGGCAGGGTCAGGAATCCAGGAGTTGCTCAGTCCACAAAGCTGGGTGTCTCAGCTGGTCTTCAGGATACACTGGAATCCTAAAGAAGTCAGCTCTAATGTCAGTGAAGGAGTGGACCTGCCATCAAGAGTGAGAGAAAGCAGGCAAGGAGAGCAAGCCTCCTCCTTCCACATCCTCTCTGTGGGCTACCAGCAAAAGGTGTGGTCCAGATTAAAGGTGGATCTTCTCACTTCGAAAGCAGTCTGGATTAAAAAGTGGGTCTTCCCACTTTATGTGATTTAATTTAGGAAAAGTTCCTCTCAGATGTGCCCGGCCACTTGGGTTCTAGTTAATTCCTGATATGGTCAAGTTTCACAACCTAGGACTCCCAGCCAAGTGGATGAGCTGAGGGTCTGTGTAAGGTAGACTGGCTGGGTAGTGTTGCTGGGTGGCCTTCCCCTGGTAGGATTACAACCAGGGCTGACTCAGAGGCATATTAATAAGCCACGGAAGCAATTTTAAAACTCCCAAGTTGCTATGTTAAAAATTACAGAAGACATGGGGGAAATTAGTGGTAACGTATTTGTTTAACTGGGAATATTCACAATAGTATAAATTCAACATGGACTTACTGTAACAAAATAATTAACTTGGGGTGAGCAGTGTGGCTCAGAGGAAGAATGCTCACTGACAAGCCCAGGGATTTGAGGTCAATCTCCAGGATTTGGGGGAGGGGTTAGCAGGCATGGGGGCGGGCACATGGGATGACACTGCTGTTGAGGATGGAAGCTTAGGATTCCCCCACCCCCACCCCCAACCCTCCGCACAGGCCAGGGAAGCAGCTACAGGTATCTGTGTACTAAGTCTTCAAAATGGTGCAGAACTTTCACTTAGAGCACACTCTCTTCATGACCCGATGTACTTCAGAACTCAGTTGAACTAGTGGGTGTTCCTATCAAATTGCTAGATCACGTTGCTAGAATCTGGAGTTAAGAACCAAACGGTGTTCACATGTATGAGGCTCTGGCCTCCAGCTTTGTTCCAGAGGATATGGGATGAATAGGACAAAGCCTTGCCCTTAAAGAGTTTCCATTTTCATTGAGCTGGGTAACTGTTTGACAAGACACTCGAAGAGGGCCAGGCTGTAGACCCCTCGTTGGAAGCGGGCAGTAAGAAAGCATCTCTGAACAAAGTTCTGATCAGGGAACAAGTTGGATGTGGGGCCGGGGGTGTGGCATGCTTCTCTAATCCTAGTATCTAGGGGGTAGAGGCCAAAGGATCTGGAGTTCAGAGTCTCTCAGTTACATGGTGAGTTTGAGGCTAGCCTGGTCCGCATGAGACTCTCTACACAAAAACAAAATGTACAAGAGATATTAAAACAGGAGGATCACTGTGAGTTCAAAAGAAGTGGACTATGTCCCTGTCTGGAATAAACAGATAAAATTATCAAAGGTTAGGTATTTGACTAGCTCATGGAAATACAACTGGAGGTTCAAAAGAACCTAACTGTATTTCCCTGGAACAGAGGTTCATCATTGCTATTAGCAGTCATATCTGTGGCTAAGAATTGGTCCTGAGTTAAGAGCCTAGCTAGCATGGTAGCTCATGCCTATAATTCTAACACTGGGAGGCTGAATACAAATTTTGATTTTGTGCCTATTTCGTAATCCCAATACTTGGGAGGTGGAGGCCAATCAGGTGTTCAAAGCCAGCCTGGCTTCTGTCTCAACAAAAACAGATACACCTATTCTGTTAGGCAGGGAGCCACAAATGCAGGAAGCTACTGAGATCTGTCAAGATTGTAGGGAGAGTTCAAGGTTAGCCCAGCAACTAACTGAGACCCTATCTCAAAGTGTCTAAAAAGCTGGGGATACCCATCAGTGATAGGTCACTTTTTTAGTATGTGGTAGACCCTGGTTCCAATCACTACACACACCCCAATAAAAAAATCAGACCAAACCTATAGCTGTTCAGTGTGTTATCGGCTGACTAACACTGAACTAGTGCCTGTCTCCCATGTATGCCCTGTGTCACACATAAACATATTAAGTGCCATTTCAGCATTATGGCATCCTCTAGACATTGTCTTAAAAACAAAGCAGAAAGCCGGGGCTCTTTCCTCTGTCTCTGAAATGTTAGAAAATGCTAGAATCACAGGTGTGCCACCACATCCTGGTTACTGTTACTATTTAAAAATAAGTAAATAAGAGAACAAAACAAAAGCAACTTTTCTTTTCTTTTCCTGAGATAGGGTCTTTCACTATGTAGCTTTGTCTGTCTAGGAACTCACTCTCACTCTGTAGACCAGTCTGGCCTCAACACTGCCTGCCTCTGCCAACCCCAGTCCTGAAATTAAAGGCATGGTAATGCCTGACCCTTTAAAAAAATACCATTTTATTATTTTTCTGTGGATGGTTCCAGAGTGTGTGTGTGTGTGTGTGTGTGTTCACGAGCGCGCATAAATGCAGAGTCAGTTCTCTTATCATGTGAGCAGTTCTGGTGGTGGAACTTGGGTCATCTGGCTTGGTAGCACCTTTAACTGCTGAGCCATCTTGTTTTCTGTCCCCTCCTTTTTTCAAATATTTAAAACAGATTAGACAAAAATTTCTGAATCCCATTGGAGCCAAGATTTGCAATATCCCATGCTTTATGTATGGGATTTATTTTCCACACATAATACCTGGTGTACTGGCTGGTTTTGTGTCAACGAGACACAAGCTGGAGTTACACAGAGAAAGGAGCCTCCCTTGAGGAAATGCCTCCATGAGATCCAGCATTTTCTCAACTAGTGATCAAGCCAGGGAGGGCCCAGCCCACTGTGGGTGGTGCCATCCCTGGGCTGGGAGACCTGGGTTCTATAAGAAAGCAAGCTGAGCAAACCAGGGGAAATAAGCCAGTAAGCAACATCCCTCCATAGCCTCTGCATCAGCCCCTGCTTCCTGACCTGCTTGAGTTTCAGTCCTGACTTCCTTTGGTGATGAACAGCAATGTGGAAGTGTAAGCTGAATAAACCCTTTCCTCCCCAACTTGCTTCTTGGTCATGTTTGTGCAGGAATAGAAACCCTAAGACAGATGTCTTCAGCATTTCTCCTGCATGCTTAGAAGGAGGCTTTCCTAAGGCTGCTGAGGGAGCAGGCAGGGGAAAGCCTGGTACCTGCTAATTAGTCCTCAGCTGGGACCAACAGCTGGCTCCCTCCTACCCTTCCTGGGAGACAGGAGCCCAGCCTTGTGGATGTTTATCTTCTCCCCTCCAGAACAGTCTTGCAAGGTGACTGAAAAGTAAATCTCTGGAGCCCTCCCAGCTCGCATAAGGCCTGCACCCAGAACCTGTCTTCTCCTCTTGCAGGAGCAAGCAAACCTTTCACTTAAAAAACAAAACCAGAAACGAAAATAACAGCTATGTTTTGAGCTTGGGAGCTCTGGGGAAGGAGGGGGAGGAAGGGGAGGAGGGAAAGGAGGGGGAGCTCTGGGGAAGGAGGGGGAGGAGGAGGAGGAGGGGGAGGAGAGGAAGGAGGGAGAGGAGGGGAAGGAGGGGAAGGAGGGGAAGGAGGGGGTGGTTCTCAGATAGCCTGACTTCTGTCCCTAATAGATTTATCAGCACAAGTCAGAAGAGAAAAATACCTTTATTAAAGGACAGTGAGGTCACACCCTGCCAGTTTCTTCTGTGTATGTGGGCGTGGTGGGCACTGAGCCAGGAAGGTCCTGTCAAACAGCATGGTGCCTTGAAGAAAGTGCTAGAGAACATTTGAAGAGATAACTAACTGGGAAAAAAAATGTAGCCAATAACTGTACATGTCTTTAAGCAGGTACCAAATCCAGGGCCTGGTGGCAAGTCATCAGAACTGGGTGGAGTCTGACCTATGAGATTTGGTTGAAATGAATATCTTTCATCCCCCCACACATCCAGAGAGGTAGACTGGAGTCCTGTTTGAGACATCAGGGGCTGCGGTGGTTGACAGATCATGAGCCGTGAATCTGCTGGTATGGGGCCTCCCATCCCGTGAACGGAAGCATGAACTGCTGGTGGAGCGAGGGAGGTTCAGAGAGAGAGAGAGAGGGAGAGAGAGAGAGAGAGAGGGAGAGAGAGAGAGAGAGAGAGAGAGAGAGAGAGAGAGAGAGACAGAGAGGATGGAGACTGTCAAAGGCAAGGTCTGACGAGCTCAGGCCATCTGAAGTAACCTTCCAGAGCAGTCTGGAGTGCAGAGAAGAACGATGACAGAACAGATGTAGGCTGTGTGAGGGCTGTGGGGAAGCAGGCTTTTGTTCCACTGTGAGCTTCTGCAACAGAAGCCCAGTTTCTCACAGCGCAGGAGCTCAAAGTCCAAGATTGGGCTTCCTTCCCAGCTTGCACAAGGATGCTTCTGCCTGTCCTCTTCTCATCACAAAGAAAAGCAACCAGTTGCCTAGTTTTCTCATGAGTACAGTCATCTATGTATTAGGGCCCTATCCGTACAGATTCATGTAACCTGGTACTCCAAAAGCCCCATTTCTAAATATCCTCAAAAGGGGCTCAGACCCTAAGTCAATCCATTGTCACTTTTCTCAGTGGACTTCTGATGGGATCCCTAGTTTGTGAGGGAGACTTTGAGAACAGAGTTAAGAGCTTACTAGGGAAGCATGTAACAGTGCTGTCCATTTGTGGTGAGGAGTTTAGAATGAGGTCTGCTCCTGTTACTGGACCATGTTAACAGCTGGCTGGTTGTATAGGCGACAGGCCTCTTGTGAGCATCCACTGGGCCCACTGCTATCCTGCCCCTCTGACCTGATGCTCTGGTGTGCAGTGTGCATCATATGTGATGCTGGGATCGAGCTTAAGGCTCAGGGCTGGTGTTCTACTACTGAGCTATATCTCCCAGCCTTTTCTTTTCTTTTTTAATTTCAAGTTAGAGTTTTAAAAGGCTGTGTTGCCCAGGCAGACCTCAAGTTCACTCTATAGCCAGGCTAGGCCTTAAGCCTACAATCCTCCTGCCTCAGTCTCTGGAGTAACTGTGATTACAGGACTATATATCCCATATTCCCTGATTCCTGAGTGTGGGAACCTTGAGCAGGTCATTTGGGTGTGAGCCTCGGTTTCTTTGTATGATAGCTGTGAGCTAACGAAGCCCCAGAGCCCTGGAGAAGAACAGGAAGGACCATGGTTGGGCACAGGTGATTTGGGTTAAAATAGGAGATCTGATAACTTTGAAGGGACCTTGAAGTCCCAGGCTCATCTGTGATTCTTAATGGTGGTGATTCTTGTCCAGATCCTCAGGTGATCTGAGGAGGGAGAGGAGATGCTGGGTGAGAGGTAACTTTGAGGGTCATATATGGCAGAGAGCTTATTGGGTCTTGGATGGCAGGAAGGCTGAAGCCAGTTGCATGCTGGTCAAAGGAAGACCCCAGTGACTCCACCTAGACTAGGCTGGACACAGGGTCCAGTGATGGCTCTGTTGTCCTACACTAGGTACTGCCATGACCTTCTTTGGTCAAAGGCATGGTTCTTGTTGACAAGCCAGAGACAGGGATTGTACTGGCCAGGATTAGGAAAGGTGAATTTTGCAGCTATGAGACCAGTGGGGCTTTGTGCTGAGGCCATCTGCTGTGTCAGAGACAGCTTAGTGGGTGGGTGGTATGCGCCTCTAATCCCAGTGCTTGGGAGGAGGAGACAGGATTATCAAGAGCATCCTCATGCCCAGTTCTGGACCACCTGAGAGCATTTCTCAAAACAAATAGCATAGCAATCAGAAATGAGCTTGCCACCCTGAGTGGGCCCTGGGTTCACCTCCTGGGGTTTGCTTTAGGGTGCTGGGTAAATACATAGCACCAAACAGCCCCATTAATGGCTGCGTAATCATAGATTGTCACATGATGCACTGGGCCTCAGTTTCCTAATTGATGTAACAGTGTTGCTGCCAATTGTCTGGGCAGGATGGCTGCAGCAGGGTGGGGGATCACAGGACAGGCTTTCTGACTATTCTAGAATGTGTCTCTGGTTCTTTTGACTTCCTTATGTCCTTTAATAATGACACATAACAACATGAGCACCTACTGTGTGCTACATTCCGTCCAACATCAAGTCCTCAAAACAATTTTATGACATGACTATGTTGCCTCATGTCTTAGTCAGGGTTTCTATTTCTGCACAAAACATCATGGCCAAGAAACAAACTGGGGAGGAAAGGGTTTATTCAGTTTACACTGTCTACATGGCTGTTCATCACCAAAGGAAGTCAGGACTGGAGCTGATGCAGAGGCCATGGAGGGATTGTTGCTTACTGGCTTGCTTCCCCTGGCTTTCTCAGCTTCCTTTCTTACAGGTAATAAAGTGTATGTTGGCACTGTAGATGATGCTCAGCAGTTAAGAGCACTTTGCTACTCTTTTAAAGGATTAAAATTGGTTCCCAGCACCCACCTTGGTGTCTTACAGCCACTTGGAACTCCATTTTCAGGGGATCCACACCCTCTTCTGTCCTCTGAGAGAACTGCCCAACAGCGTACATTCACAAGACACATACATACACATAAAAAAACCAAAACTATATGTAAGATATATACAGTAAAAGAATGTGTGCATAAGAGGAAAAGGGATTTTTTTTTTTTTTTTTACAGTATTCCTAGTGTGGGCTGAGCACTACTAGTTAGGGCTAAGTAGACACAGAAATTAACAGCGAGTCTTCTGAGCTTGGCATGGTAGCTCTTGCCTGCTCTCCCAGCACTAGGAGGCTTAGGCAGGAGAGTAAGTTCAAGGCAACCTCACAAGCAAAGGTGACTTTGGAGAGTTCTTTTTAGTAGTTTGACACTGCTGTGGCGTTTTACTTTGTGTTTGTTATATTATGGTCTATAGAAACAATCAGTTCACAACGGAGTTTAACAAACCTGTCATCAGTAGTTTGAGAAGCATGGTTCCTGAAATAAGACTGTGCACTCAAAAGTTACCAGTGGTTAAGGATGCCTGCTGACAAAGCTGGTGGCTTTATTCTTCATTTCTTGGTGCTTTCTGATTATTCATAATGATTATGCTTTATGTTAGGCAGAGGGCTGATGGAAGAAATAAACCTGTTATAGAAAGATGACTTCTATGCTAGAGAGAAATTAATTTCTTTTGGAAAGAATTTTAGGAACAATAAAGACTGTTGGGAAAAGCTTGAGATTGATCGTTCCTGCCTTAATTGTAAATAAACCCCAAGGTTAGTGGGGTGTGCAGGTTAGTTTTTGTCAACTTGACTCAAATGGGAGTCACTTGGGAAGAGGGAACCAGGGCACGTTGGTGTTCTTGATTGGTGGTTGATAGTGGTGTCACCTGTGTGAGTGGTCCTTTGTGAGAAAGCAGGCTGAGCAGACCGCACAGAAAAAGCCAGTAAGCAGAGTTCTTCCAAGTCTCTGCCTCACATTCTGCCTCAGTTTCCCTCTGTGATGAGCTATAAGCTATAAGGTGACTCAAACTGTTTCTTCCCTAAGCTGCCTTTGGTCACAGTGTTGTCATAGCAACAGAAAGCAAAGTACACCAATAGGATTGCTCAGTGAGTCACTGCTGCATGATGCTCTCTCATTGTAGTAATTCATGGGGGAAATGAAGAATGTCTTAACGGCATTTCAGATGCTCTGTAAGCAAGAAGCCCTCATCTATGTGGTTGGTGAAGAGCAATAGAAAACATCTCAAAGGATAAAACACTTTAGATGGTTCAACTCAGTTGCTTATGTCTGAATGTCTGAATACCTCCACCCCGTCTCTGTCTCTTGGAGTCATTCTTACATAGCTTAAGCTAGAACTATGGGTGTTTGGTTTGCCCCACCCCGGCTCTGTGTCTTGTGATAGGTCTCATTCTATCTCAGGCTAGCCTGGAACTCGAGATCCCCCTGCCTCTGCCTCTCGAAAGCTGGGGTAAGAGGTGCACAGTAGAATGCCTAGCTTGAGTCATTTCAATGGACAAAGACTTGTGGGCACGTGTAGGCTCGTCTCGTATAAAAGGTTCAAGACTTGTACATGTTTATGCACTGTATCCACAATAGCAAACGATGCACGCTCGGCTTCGGCTGAGACAGAGACGTACCCATCTAATTCTGAAATCGACACAATTGACAGGAAAAAAAAAGGAATGTCTCATTTTGAAGCTGCAAAAACCCATGAGAGAATTCTTGGGTCCTCAGCTGGGACCTATCATGCAGTCACAGGTGCCAGCTACTGCAGTGCAAACTGACTTTGTACAGCCATATGACTGTACCCCAGGTTTGTTCAAGGTTGTCAGCCCTGTCTCTGAGGTCTTGAGAAGACAGGCTGTGGCAGCTGGCAGATTCAGCATTGTCTCTGTGGTTTTAAGAATGGTCAACTTGACAGCGCTCTGGTCCCTATGGACTGAAACCTTTTAACACTGAACTATGATTTTCTTTCCTTCTCAGCATTTATTTGGGGGGACATTTAACATAGTGTGTGTGTGTGTGTGTGTGTGTGTGTGTGTGTGTGTGTGTGTGTGTTGGCTGGGTTATTAAATATCCCTCCAACCTCAGTCTTTGGCAGCCAGCCCAGCTGTCTTTGCTCAGCCTTCTTCTTTGGACTTCCTCATTCTACCCATGGATGTTTCTAGCAGTCAGAATAGATGTGCCCCCCCACACCCTCCCCCCCCTCCCGCAGTCCCCCAATGGACTGTACCCAAGATTGTCACAGACTTGCAAAGCAACTCTTAGAGAGCTTGGTGAATCAGCCCCTTTCATTTCCTTAAAGGAAGATGGAAAATTTGTGTTCTATTCTCGTCTGAGTTTTCCTTTGCTGTGTTTTGCTGGGTTATCGAAGAGTTGCTCATGTTCGCACTGACTGGAATGAACTGCTGGTGGGCAGACAATGGAAGGAACTTCCGCTTTTATTATAACAATGGCCAAACTCACTCTGTGGGACTGCTGTCATTGTTTGACCTCAAACTCAGCCAAAGCTGATGAATGGGGTTCTCTTGCTATGTTCACCCCACCCTTCTGATGCCAGGAGTCAGAAAGTTGTTTTGACAGGTCTGAAGCCTACAGGTTGAAAGTCTATCTCTCCCTTGGGTTTTGACTGTTTTTATTTTGAGAGAAGAGATGAAATGGGCATTGTTCTTTCTGGCTTTTATGGCCACCATTTCTGCCTAAGAACACTTGCCCCTTTTGGAGTTGACAGCAGCCATTTTATTTGGGCCATGACTTTTAGGTCAGGATTTGGAAAAAGAAGAAGTGAGGGTCGGCTAGGCCATCCTTGTCTAAGGAGTCTCCTGCTTTTGTGGTCAGGTGGTGGTTGGAAATGTGGTCATCTGAGGGTATAATGACATCTATGGCGGTCACTCGGAGGCCTGACACAGGCTGCTGGCCCTTGGCTGGGAGTTAAGCTGTTGGTTACATTGAAGGCATGGGCAAACATCTTTCTAATGTGGTGGTCTCAGATTCTCTGACTTTCTTAGGCTGTGTGGCATCTCCCAGAGTGCTGGTCCCAAGTTGACCGCATGGAAACCTGTCAGCTTTTTCTGTCTAATTCTTTGAACTTTCAGTGTGGTGCATCTCTATTTTCTTTTTAAATATTATTTATTTTGTGTATATGAGTACACTGTAGCTCTCTTCAGACACACCAGAAGGGAGCATTAAATCCCATTACAGATGGTTGTGAGCCACCATGTGGTTGCTGGGATTTGAACTCATGACCTCTGGAAGAGCAGTCAGTGCTCTTAACCGCTGAGCCATCTCTCCAACCCCCACCCTCTATATATTTTCTTGATCCAAGCACAGACAGACCTAACTTCAGAGTCCTCCTAATGGGAGTAGTGCTGAAGAATTCTGGGTTGTGTTTAGAATGTACCATACTTACAGTGGTCTCAGACATGGCGACTCTATACTTCCCTTTTGGGGGCAGACTTCAAATGTGGCCACATTTCACCATGTTTTTGAGAGGTGCTTTAATGTTTAACCAGCCAGCAAAACAAGGACTTTGGTTAGAACTCCTGGTAACTGGAGACGAGCCAGCCACGCGACAGGACAGGAAGCAGGTTTTAGCCGTGCTAGGATATTTATTGATCTGACATAGGGAATTTGTTGCTGCTTCGCCATTTCTTACAGATTGTGCTACAAAGAGCCTGCAAGATGGCTCAGTAGGTCAAGGCACTTGCTGCCAAACCTGACAGCTTAAGTGAGACCCACATGATAGGAAAGAAGTGACTCCTAGAAGTTCTCCAGCCTCTGCATATATTCCATGACATTTGAGCACACGCACATACAACAGGAACAAAAATAATTTTTTAAATTACGCCATGGCCAATGCCTGTTGGAAAAATAAAATTAGTGCCATCTACAGCCAGGGGCGGGAGTTCTGCTGCTAAGCTGGAAGGCACCTTCCAGAGGACTGAGGCCACTCCTGACTTGGTGCATCCTTGTTGGCTGCCAGGTCCTGGAGAGCTGAAATCCCAATGCTGAGTTCGTTTGTTAGGATCTGCTCCCCAGCTGGAACTTGTTCAAGAAGCTAAGCTCTCAACACCATGAAACTTGGAGTCAAAAGATGCCTGGGAGAGGTTTTATAGGGGAAAATAAATTCCGTGGCTAGAGACTGCCGGCTGCCATTTGCCACTCAGGAGCACTACCTTCATTGTGTAGTTTGGAAACATGGGTGGGTTTTTCGTTTTTTTTTTTTTTTTTTTTTTTGGTCCTGTCAGGATTGATTTATTTTCTTTCTTGATATAGGGTCTCATTATATAGATCCATCCATCCACCTGCCTCTGCCTCCCAAGCTCTGGGATTCAGGGGGTGTGTTACCAGTTCCTGCTTTTTACTTTATATGTGAGCATGCATGTCCGGGGGGGGGGGTATGCTCATGAGTGACTTAGAGACCAGGAGGAGGTATTGGGTTCTCTAGAGTCAGCCACACGTAGGTGACTGTGAACTGTGACAAAGGTCCTGGGACACAAACTCATCCTCTGGAGCAGTACCTCTTGATGTTCTAGACATCATTTCAACTATTCTGAATTTTAATTTTCTTCTCTTTCAGATGAAAAGGAAGGAAGGAAGACAGACTGTCAGACAGGCAGACAGACAGTCAGACAGACAGACAGACATTCAAACAGACAGATTTATCTGGCAAGGGCTGTTAATGATTTAATGAGGTGCTGTTCATACAATGCCTGGCATACCCCCTGGCATGTAGTGTTTAACCAGGCCGTCCTGCCCTTACCTTCTCTTGTTGACTAACCTACATAAAAATAGCTACTGAGCGAGAGCTAAGTGTGTATTAAAAGCCAGTGTAGGTCATTGTGGTCTCACAATAGTCCTTGAGGACGTTAATGAAAGCCATCACTGAGGGTAAGTGGGTTCCCCTAGGTCACACAGTCAGTGGAGATAGAGCCAGGGCTTGCATGCAGGCTCTGAGTGGAGCCCGTGTGCTTTAATGGTTTGAGGGGTGGTATGTGTTCAGGATTATGGAGGAGGCCCCTGAGATCCCTGTTGGGACTGGCGGAGTGACCAGAGTACTGGTCTAGCAGCTAGGTACCAGGTGTTCAACCTCATGGGCAATGGACTTACTTGGTTTTTCTCATCTGTGAAATGGGAGCACCTGTGCTAATTGATGGGCATCCTTTCCAGCTCTCTCATTCTGTGGTCATGGATTTCATTTTCGGCTAGCATGTGCTGCCTACATTACAAAACACCTGTGGTCCTGTCACACCGGAAAATCCAAAAGCTTCGTATGTCACAACAGACTTAAACTTTAAATTTTTGCAGTACTAGGGATTGAACCTAGGGCCTCTTTTATTCAAGGCAAGTCTCCACTTCTGAGCTATATCTGCAGCCTTTACATATTTTTATTTTGAGATATGGTCTCACGAAGTTGACTACACTGGCCTTGAACTTGCAATCTTTTGGCCTCAGCCTCAGGCTGAGACTTTAGGCTCGAACCATAAGATCTGACAAAACCTAAAGTTTGTTGCAACTGTACTCAACAGAGGTCTTACAAGGGCTTAAAGATGTAGGGGTGAAGGTGTGAGGCCCCTGTTCTCCTGCCTCCATTCTGTGAAGAGAGGATGGTGGATGGAGTTTTGACCCGTGTTCTGTGCTCTCCTCTCCTTCCATGCTGGTGGCTGCGGTGAGGAGGGAAAGGACTGAAAGCCAACCGAAGTGACACAGCCAGCTTGCCTGGAATGCCGTGGTGGGCGGATGCATGCTGTGGGCTGAGGCAGTGCCAGATGCTCTCCAGAGCTCTCCAAAGCTGGGCTTGATTTGCCTTGCTGACTGACATGGTTCTAAACCTGACCTGCCTATAAAGTGGACCTTGAATGGGGAATGGCTTGACCGCTGGTTGAAATGCCTGGTTAATGTGCACATCATTTGTATGACCGAAGTTTAAAGACTCATTCTTAAGCATGGGTCTCAAAGTAGAAACAGTTAAACTTCTTTGGCTTAAACACGGAAACAGTCAGCTTTTGGCTGAATTCGGTGGTGCTGTGCTTTAGTAATTCTGCCTCTCAAAGAATCCCGTGGGCTCAAGAATGTGTGTGTGTGGCTGATGCCTGAGAAAGCACAGAGCCTGTCAGTCTCTCCAGCTGCTGTGCTGTGTGTCCTGGCCCAAGTCCATAGGGTGCCGGTCACTCCAGCCCCACCTTTCCCAAGGAGGACTTGCCCGACTAACCCTTGGGCTGGTGTTTGCAAAGGTTGATGAGTTTCTTCCTCTGTGGAACTTTGGGCCTTGGGTGTTAAAACATTCCTTCCTGTTGGCCTTAGCCCCATCCTTGTGCCACAGAGGGCAGGAGGTGAACTGAAAGGGAGCCATTTTCTACCTGAGGGACATCCTGCAAGATCACGGTCCCCTGTCCCAGATCACACTGAGGAAAGCAAAGCAAAAGGAGAGGGGAGGAAGGCAAAAGAAAGCCGGGGGGAGGAGAGGAGGGTGGACAGGGTTTCCCAGGCTCGTAGATCCTCTTGTGTCTGTTACCCATCCTGCTCTCCTTTGATCTCCAGGCTCATCCGACACAGCCTTGAATTGTTTTTAACATGTTTTAGTAACATGGGGCAGTGATTTTGCAGAATGTCCCTACAAGCCTCAGCCTCCCCAGGGCTGGGATTATAAGTGTCCCCCCAGACTCAAGGGAGATAGTTGATGTTGTGCAGATAGTCAGGGGTCACATCAGTAGCAGTGGGGCAGTGCTAATGTTCTGATTTTGGTCACCACACCATCATGTACAAAGATGATTTTATCTTTAGAAAACGCATCCCTAATGTTCGCAAGTCTCCATTTTACCCTCACTTCCCCCCCCCAATCTGAAATTGTTTTAAACATGAAAAAGGGACTTTCTTCCCATTCCAGTTTTGACTGTGGAATCGTGACACTGGCCACACGTATAAAGGAAGTCTGTAATGTTCAGGGCCCAGGTACTCCTCTGCTGATGTGGAAGGACTTCTGGGTCAAATCAGAGGTAACTAGAGCCCCTCTACGTGGGGTGGTGGTAGATTCTACCAAGGCCTTCCATGCTCTACAGTCCTTTAGTTTTAGGACTGCAGGAAGGAGACATGGTGGTCTCTGTCCTTCCTCTTAGTTCAGAACCAGAATGGGCAGTGTGAGGCCGTGGCTCAGGATCTGACCCGGACACCAAAGCTGTCCGGGGGCCTGGAACCTCCCTAAGATTAGACACCTCTGTGCTTTGCCCCATTGTCCACTCAAAGTTCTGAAAGGTCATAGGAGTAGTTCTTGGGACCCAGGGGAGGGAGGGTTGTTGGATCTTCTGTGAGGGGGGAGAGCCCAGATTTTCCAGAGGTCTTAGTTTATGCCTGCTGTCCCCACACGGCCATTCCCATTCCTCTCATCCTTCAAAGGCGTCTTCTGACTGACGATTCCATGACCCCATAACTGGATGTCCCAGACAAGGGTCCAGGGACTTTGCTCCTCTGTCACCTCTTGCTGGTGTCTACGTGTGTGTTCTTGACCATCTCTTCTGTCCCTCTCCTGGCTTTCTGTGTTGCGATCTGTGTGGAAGGCGCTTATAACAGAAACATGGCATCAGGGTACCCTCTTGTATGCGGGACAATCCTCACCAGGATTAGCAGGCCCTCCAACAGGCTTCCACTACCAAAGTCAAGGCTTGAAGTCGGGAAGGAACGTGACCAAGGAAGTGGGGCTGTGATCACACCGTGATCTGGAGGTTTCCGCCATCGAGGACACTGGTATTTCCTTCCCTGCTGTTCACGTCCTCTGTGACTGTGAGGTCCTTTTAGCCAAGGTGTTCTCTTCAGATGCTTCCTCCGCACAGACTGGCCGGGACTGTCGTGCACTCTGCAGGGCTGGCCTCAGCTCCTGTAGCTCCTCAGGCCCACACCCTGTGCCCGGCCCTGCCTCTCCCTGGCTCCTGTGCCGTTCTGGTTTATCTTCCTGGGCCCTGCTCTACCCTGACACAGTCAGTCAGCTTCCAACCCTGCTGTGGGATTCTTAAGGTAGAAACCATCCTGACTCCCCTTCGTCACGTGGGGTGTGGACAGACAGAGGCAACAGCGGAAAGGTGCCAGGAAGAGGGTGGATCCTAAAATGGGAGGGTTTTAGGGTGAGGACTGTGCTGCCTAGTACAGTAGACATTAGCTACGTGCAGTTGTTGGAGGTATAATTTAAATGAATTAAAACGTGGGGCATTAACAGCAGCAAGAGTTCCCTTAGCCGCCCGTGGTATGGCTTTGCCTCTGAGCCTTTCAGATAGTTCTGTCAGCCAGAGAGAGCGCTTACCTTCTCTCCTCCAAACACCACTCGGACAGCTTTCCTGTGTGTTAGAAGTGCCCGCAAGGACTCTCCAGACCAGACCGGATGGCTTTGAAAAGCACAGTTATTTTAAAGAGCTCAGGTATTACCCCCCCCGCCCCGTCAGTGAGCCCCGGTGTTTGAGTGGTGCCTCTTACCATGACTCTAGAGTGCCCTTGCTAACAGCTAACCATGACCTTCGTCCTTGGCAGTTCACCCTTAACACGGTTGGCACCATTTTTTCCTGTACTACTTACGCCATATTGTCTGCTAAACTGATCATTGTTTCCAGTTCACCCTGTCTGAAAAGGAAGCTTTGTTGCTATACATGAGCAATCACCCAAGACAAGGCAAATGCTTAAAAGCAAACTTTTTTTCTTTTTTAAAACCTAATTTAGACTAGAAGGCTGTGTGGTTACACACACCTGTAGTTCCATCTCTTGGGAGACTGAGGTAGGGAAATTGCCGTGAGTTTGAGGCTAGCCCAGGCCTGTCTCAAAACAACAGACAAGAAGAATAAAAATTCCAAGCCAAGCAAGCAGGCGATAATAATACTATAGGCTGGAGGTGTTGGTCAGTGGTTAGAACACTTGCCTGTAAGTGTGAGGCCCTGGGTTCTGTCCCTACCACAACATGTGTCAAATAACACACGTGTAGAAAAGTGAAGCCAGTGGGATAGTTCAGTGACCAGAGACACTTGCCACCAAGCTTGATGACTTGAATTTGGTCCCTGGAGCCAATGTATAGGTGAGAGGACAGAATGATATGTGCAGATTCATCCCCCGGCCTCCACATGAGGGCCATGCACACATGCCCCGCCCCCACACACATCATATACACATCATCGATGGCCTCCACGGGGCCATGCCTCTCCTCCTCTACACATTGTATACACTACATTTTAAAAAGAAGAACAAAGAGTCTCACTTTACTGTGAAAATGGGTTCCAGTATCAGGCTCTCTGGAGAGGTCTGAGGGACCCCCTTTCCAGTGTATCTGGAGACCAGTGCACACTGGGTTAAAGGGTTCACTGTCTAGAGTGCGATGCTTGCCTACTCTGCAGCCTCAAAAAGGCCATGCCACCTGGCTCCAGTTGTCCTATCTCCATGCTGGCCCTGTGGTTCCTGCTGAGCCTGTCTTACAGGGTCATTTCCAGGCTCAGCTCTTGCCTTTGAGGCCGTTCTCCCCAAGCCAAAGCTGTGTATTTATAAACAGCATCACCAAGGAGCCTTTGACCTACATGCCGTCTCTGATGGGTAGGACAGTTATTTTTAAAAAGCTGACATCCTGTCGCTGTGCCCCTGATTCGGGGGACACCTCCATGAAGCTGTTCATTAGTCTCAGTTTACAAGTGAGGTAGTAAAGACTTGGATAAGCTGATTGGCCAGAAAGCAGGGACTTGTCCCCAGTATGTAACACTGGCATGCTGTTCCTGAGGCTCGCTGGCTCTGGGTGTCTTAGCTGGAGCTCCTAATCTACGTGGGGCTGTGTTTTTGACACACTGACACATTCAAACAGAGAGATTGCCCCTGTCAGCAATTCTCTGCTTAAATAAATTGCCCTCCATGTGAGTCACCTAAGTTGAAGATCTAAGACACTACACAGAGGGAACCGGTTTAGAACTCCCTTGGAGTGCAGATTTTAAGTTGCTGGGTGTGGTCACACACACTTAGAGTAAGTTGCTGGCCAGCCTGGGTTTATAGCAAGCCATCTTAAAACAGCAGATTACCAGCCCTGGGATAGTAAATTGCTTGCTTTGGGGAAGGGGTGGGTTTAAACTGGCCTTGAACTCCAGATCCTCCTGCCTCTACCTCCCAGGAGCTGGAATTACTCGGATCTGCACCTGTGTCCAATGGCTCCTGTGTTTTGAGAGTAAAGACCTGCTCATCTTCCAGAGGCGTTTGCCCTTATGAATTACCCCTCTCCACGGGTCATTTCCCAGAAAAACAATGTTCTGTCCACTCAATCCATTTTGGAGGATCATTTGACTGCTACGTAGGTAACAAGGGACCACAGTGTGGTCTTTACTAGGGAATGGAGCAGAAGGCACCAGTGTGTGGCAGCTAGCTGTTCAGTTAGTATTTAAGGAAATCTTCTCAGTTAAATGTCATCAACTCTGCTCCAGAGGCAGAAGTCCTCCAGCGACTAGTTTGCACTTAATTACAATGCCGAGCTGGGGGTTGATGCAGATTGGCCTTCCCCTCCCTACTCACTTAAATATAAGCAATATGGTAACTAACTAAAGGTCTCTGGTTCAGTCTTGGGGTTTTTAAAAGTCTGCTTGAATTGCATTTGATAGAAGTCCAATTCCCAATCATTTGTATGAAACCAAAAAGTGAATGTGAAGGTGGCCATGTTGGGGCTGTCTTAAGGGAGAGAGTGGTATGGTAGGGGCTGCTGGGACCCTTGTACCATACCTCTGTCGCCTCTCCCAGGGTCCAGAGTAGCAGTTCAGTTACCCCATGCTTCCACTTCACCCTTTTAGCCACCTCAGTGGGGAAGTTTCTTCTGCTAAGTTTCAGAAACTCTTTCATGTGAAGTCTCATTAGTTCTGATGCATAGGCTTCTTCCTTCACAATCCCTGGAGCATTCTTGGGCCAGAGGCTGAGCCCTGAGGTTGAGGCTGTTGGTTGGGCAGGTGGGAAAGATTTTTATTTTTTTGGTTTGTGGGCTCCTATACCTCAGTACTCTGGGGAAATTGTTACTCAAGTAGACACAGTTTCTGGCAAAATTAAGAACTAGATCATGCTTCTCTCTCCCCCAACAACAGGAGTGGGAGCTGTTCCTGACTGTTGCCTGCCTGTGGAGCCTGTTCCTTTCACTGGGCTGCCTCCTAGAAGAGGATGTGCCTAGTCCAGCAGTGAAGGAAGAATGGGGGGGGGGCTATGCGAGGGGGCACTGGGAGGAAAGACAGGGCTGGAGTGAAGAATTAAATAAATTGCTAGTTAAAAAAAATAGTAGATAACTTTGTCTCAGGAAAGACATGCTTGTTTGCTATGATCACTTTATGACTAGATCTGTGGTGTTTGGATGGAGCTGATCATGTGATACCCAGGTGTATAAGCCCATTGTTGGGGAAATGTGATTATTAGACCTGTCTCCTGCCCACTACCCCCGCCCCCGTGCTCTTGAATATACAGAGTCTTGAAAGGGTGTTAGCCAGGCTGGTGGGCCTCAATGCACTGCTCAAGGCATCTTCAGAAATACTTGAAACCCTGTGACAGTTTGAAAAGTTCCAAATATGATCAGGTCATTTTCCTGAAACCCATCACAAGCTGTGATCCCAGCCTCCCAGGGAGGCTAAGGCAGGAGGGTTACGAGTTCAAGGTCAGCTTGGGCTACAGAGGGAGATCCTGTCTCAAAAGCAGAAAACAAAGCAAAAAAAAAAAAAAAAAAAAAAAAAAAAAATCAACCAACCAGCCTCTACCATCCCTCCCCAGCATGGGTGATGACTCACAGAATCTGGAGCTGAGATGGATGAACAATTTGCAGACAGCATCTAAGGAGGACACCAGCCCTCACTTAGGGCTTATGTAACCAAGGGCAGGGCTTGATGCTGTAATGTTCTGGGCACCCTGAGCTGTGAAAGCTCGTGGACTTCCTGAGTCTTAGGAAATTCCCATTTCCCTCCAGGAGGTACCGTTTTGATGTGGAGGAGAGAGCTGTATACAACAGAAACCCTGACGACTGTGACACAGAACTGGGGCCAAGGCTTTCGTCAGAAGTGCAATCCGGGCTCCGGAGCTCCCAAGGGCAGCAGAGCACATATCTTCCTTCCTGTGTTCTGGAAGTCAGACCCATCTGCCAAGCCCATAAGCCTGAGATGATAAGGGGATGAATTAGAAGAATTGATCCAAGGTTCCCTTAGCCCCTCAAGACCCTACATTTCCACACGTACAGCACAAGTTCTCAAGGTTAATTGTGAGGAAAGCCCTTTCCACATTGCAAACACTGCCACTTCCTTCCTCTTCTCAGCCAAGCCAGGCCTTTTCGTTCTTCTTGGGATCAGCTCTCTCACCTCACCCCCCGGCCCCAAGTGTTCCCATGCTGGCCTCTGTGTAGATCCTACCTACTCCTTTGAAGGTTTCCTAGGAGTCTCCCCTGCTGTAGATGGTCTGGTGAGCATCTCTGCTGAGTCCCCCCAGCATCCATCCCCACACTGGTGGTTCTAGAATGGGGACCCCTATCAGACTGGAGGTACCCCGAGGTCAGGGTCCTGAAGGTGGTAAGCAGTCAGTGTTTGACATCTATGAGTCCCATGGTTTAGGGCTTTGTGGGAGTATAGGGAAAGGTGCAGCCATATGAACTGAAGCCACCAAAGGCTACCGAGAGTGTTTCCCCAGGGGACCAAGGAGGTTTTGACATACACTGGACTTCCTGACATAGGAGTCCCTGGACACAGATTTTACAAGTAAATTACAGGGTGGTGGTGAATGCCTATTAAATTTCAGCACCGGGGAGGTGAAGGCAGAAAGATTGAGGACTTCAGTGCCATAGCAAGACTATTCTGAGTGTGTAAGCGAATGAATGGACGAGTGATTGAAAAACCTAACGTGTAAGTGTAGCTAAAGTAAGTTGCAAACGTGCTTTCTTCTCAGCCACATGGCCAGCCTGAAGTTCTCATGTACTTCTTACATGTACTTCAGCCCGATCCTTCTTACAGTGGCTTTGAGTGGTTTTGAGTGGTGCCGAGCCTATACCAGCTTGTAAAATGATTCAGGGTCCTGGCGATGTGGGGATTCCTTCCTGGTGTTTCTGAGCAGATACAGCTGATGTTTGCCGATTCCTTCCAGAGCCTGCTGATAATTCCCCTGTCTTCCTCCTGCTATAGGATGCCCGCCAGAAATTCCGATCTGTCCTGGTCGAGGCGACGGTGAAACTGGACGAGCTGGCGAAGAAAATCGGCAAAGCTGTGGAGGACTCAAAGCCTTACTGGGAAGCCCGCAGGGTGGCGAGGCAGGTATGATGGCCTGAAGGTGCCTGCTCTGCCCGCAGCTGCATGCAGGGGTCACCTTTTGGTTTCTGTATTTCCCACTGAAGGTGAGAAGCACCTGCCCTATGTGGAAAGATCATGGCTTTGTACAAGGAAGGCTGCCTTTGATCAGCTTTCTTCTACCCTGGCTCATCAGCTCCACCCAGCTCATGACTCCATTAATTGAGCGTGCATGCTGATTTGGATGGCTCTTGTCACATGATTTGTGGTGGCCGAAGTCTCTGAGTTGAAGAGAGCTGGACGCGTGGGCTCTGTGAATGTGTCCAGCGCTTCCTTCTGCATGTTCCTCCCCCCCTTAGCAGCTGCTTGTGAGGTGCAGGGTGGAATGACCCTCGGGTAGCCCTTCTTACCTCTGACCTGTCGGAGTTTGTGCTTACAATGAGAGCAGCTCCACATACTTGGATGTTGCCTAGGGTGCTACACACAGAAGGAATCAGATACAGAAGGGATTGATGGGTAAACAACCGAGCGACGGGCATGGGGAACCATGAGTTGATCCTATGTCCTCTTTTACCTCCCGAACTTAGAATTCTCTCCCACCTCATCACCACATTCCTCCAAACTCCTTCCTGCTCATAGCTAGGTGAGCAAAGCTGTCTGGTTGGCGTCATCCAAATCATGCTCGGTGGGTGGGGCCCCATCTGGCTACAGCACATCCTGGAGTGAGTCCTACAGCCTTTCTTTTCTGTACCCCTAAAATCCTTTGTGGGAGGGAGCTGTGTTGAGAGGTACCACATCTGCTGGAAAGCAGAGGATTGTGGCACATGTGTTTCTTCTCATATCTTCACTGAGTCCCTTGGGCAACTATTCAGTTGTCAGGTGTCGCCAGACCAGGTGTAAGCAGGTGTGTGACCAACTACAATGGGCAGAGCCAAGATGAGTCTTGAGGGCATCAGGGCTAGACCTAAGCTTGCAAAGCCTCTCTCAGACCTCTGGTGGCTGGTGGGGAAGTAAGGCAAGGGTTGGGATGTCCCTGCCCTCAGCTCCAAGGGACCCAGGTCTCTAATGAAGGAACTGGAAGGGTGTGCAAGGCTGAGGCAGGAGGATGTTAGATTTCATTTTGTGGGTGTGATTGATGAGCTGGGGCAGAGCTGTGAGTAGCCCTATGACATTTCTGATGGTAGGGGAGCATCCACCCCAGCTGCTGCCAAGTTGGGGCTTCCTGTTTTCTTCCCCTGCCTCATCCCCGCCCCCTTCCTTTTGATGTTCAAAAATCCCCTCTGACCATGCCCAGCAAGAATGGTATCTGAGAGTCCTAACAAGCACTTCCTTCAGGTGTGCACTGTGAGCTTTTGTATCCCATCCTGGAGATGCTGGTGGTGCAGGGCCAGCATTGTTCTTAGGACTTAAACGGGAGGGTGTGTCTGACAGTGGGGTCCCTGCATAAGGTGGGCTTCAGTCACGTTTTTTAAAAAAAGGATTCATTGTGGAAAACTTAGAACCAGCTTACTGGCTCCTCCTTCCTCTTCCTCCCCCTCTCCCCTCCCCCTCCATTCAGGTGCCATACATCTGAATGCCTGGATCCTCCATCCAGCATCTCACTGAACCCTACCAGGTACTTACAAGAAGAACAACCATTCCTACAACGTGCCTTTCTGTGAAGACATTTAGTCACAGGACTAGCAGAATTGTAACTGGGCATCAAAACCCTGCATTGCCTCACTCCCAATGTCAAATCCCTCTCCAGACAATAAATCAGGCCCAGCCTGTGACCCCCCCCCCCCGGGCCAAGTCCAAGTTGTACCAAGAAGAGCAAGGCCATGCCGTCTTTTCTGAACTGGGTTGGGGGCAGGGGAGCGGCTTAGATTTCTTTGGGAGCATTTGTATTTGGGCCCGAGCTTGTTTTCAAGGCTGCTCTGACACTGTCCATGTCCCATCTGGCCATCAGCATGAGGATGAGGGCAGTGTGGGGTCTAAGTGCCCGTCAGGCACCACGGGCAGTCCAACCTTTATCTGCTGGCTTTTGTTCTTCCCCATACCCTCTCTCTCTCTCTCTCTCCTTCCCTCTTTCTTTCTCTCAAACATGTAACAAGAGGTTTTCCATGTAGCCATTTTAGTTCAGTTCCATTACCATTCACCTTCTTATGCAACCCGGACCAACAGAGCCTTTTCTCTTCTCAAACTGAGATTCTGTAGTCATGGTGATGCAGTGTCTCCCCATTGCTCGCTCCCCACAGACCCTGTCAACCATCCTGCTTTCTTTCCTAAGACCTTGGCTACCCTAGATGCTTCATAAGCAATGGGTATTGAGCAATGTTCGACACTTGCAACTGGCCCATTTCATTTGACATTTGTACCTAGTGTTTGTCCCTGATGCGTCACATCAGAGTTCCCTCCATTTGTCTATCGAGACAGAGTCTTACTGTGTGGAACCAACTGACTTCAGAGAGAGCTCTCTGCCTCTGCCTCCCAAGTATTGAAATTAAAAATGTGAGCCACCATGCCCAGCTCCCTTCCCCCCAGTTTTTTTTTTTTTAACCTGAATTTATTTTGTGTGTATAGGGTAGGGCATAGGGAGGTCAGAGGACGACTTGTAGGTATCAGCTTTTTTCCTGTACAGTGTGGGTTCTGGGAATCAGACTTGGGTAACAAGGCTTGCTGGTCAGCTCCTTCATCCTCTGAGCCATCCATCTCAGTGGCCCTCTCTCAGTTTTTAGGGTGAATGTCATGCCACTGCGAGTCTGACCCTTTGTGTTTGTCTGTCAGTGTTGGCGGTCTTGTTATTTTTAAATGGTTGGACTATGTCAGAAGATTGCAGAGCAGAGAGCCCTTTGTACTCTGTAAGGACAATGTCAGCAGGAAATGACAAGGTCAGAAAGTTCAGAGATGCTACATACTGGGTCTTTATAGGGCTACATAAGGCTGTGTTCTACATTTAACCTTTAAAAAGAGTCACTGAGTGAGGAGACATTTGAAATGTGTAGAATGTCTTGGCTGGGAGAGAGCTGGCAAAGCTCGGCCTGTGAACCAGAAAGCATGGCTTAGAGTCCCAGGCTACTAGCTAGCTATGGGACCTTCAGCAGGTCTCTTAATGGCTGAGCCTTCCTCTTCTCATAAAATGGAGTTGTCTGCTGTCAGCTTTTGCTACAGGTCAAACTACTTGTGACTTAGTGGCTTGAAACACTTACTTAGTTTATAGCTTTGCCAAGCAGGTTTATTTTATTTTATTTATTTTCCCTGGTCTCAGGCTTGACTGCTGATATTGTCTGTACGCAGTTGGTTTACTGCAAGTGGCTCATCTTCTTGGATGGCCTTATCTTAGACATTTGGTTGGTTGTCACCTAGGCTGGCAGGGGTGGCTACCTCTCATTCAGCAGGGCAGACTGGTCCTTTCACATGGTGTTGGATTTCAGGAGCAGAAAGAGCATGTCCTTCCTAGGTCACTGATCTTAACATTTGTTGTTATCCTTCTGGCTGAAGTGGGTCACATGGCCAACCCCATTCCAGGAGGTGGAGAAAAATGACCTTCACTTGGAAGGTTTGTTACAGGCGTTTGTGTGATCTACCCTGGCAACTGAATTAGTATCTGGGAAGTATCATTTAGAGAAATGCATTATTGTAGATACTTTTTCTGTAAAACATTGTGTATCTATGATGAACCTGCTGACTTAAAATATACAGCAACAGCTAGAGAGAGCTTGGCAGTTAGGTACAGGACTTTAGTGGTTCTCAGCACCAACGTCTGACAGCTCACGACTGCCTGTAGCTCTAAGACCAGAGAATCTGAGGCCACGTACATACAGACTTAACTAAAAATAACAAAGAGAAAATTAAAAAAAAAAAAAAAAAAAACAATAAAAACCAAGCAGTACCAAACATCCTAGGACAGACAGAATAAGGGATAGACCTTTGCTGGGTGGGAGGGGAGCTGTAGACATCAGTACCAAATGGATTCCACAGGTGCAGCCATGTTCCTGTCTTTTCTTCAGCTTCATTATGTCCTGCAGATGCTCCTCTCAAACTTACGAAAGCGAACATGTGCTCATACTGGCAAATTTCCTCTTTCTGGGTGACTCATCCTGGCCAACAGCTCTGTAACTCCTGCTTGCACGGAGCTCAGCTAGTCCACATCTCTGCTCCGTGAGGTACATCACACTCCAGGGCCCACCAGCACCAGAATCACTATGTCATTACCCCTTGGACCTAGTGTAAATAGCAAAATCAGCAAAAAGAATAAAACAGAAGGCATTCAGTGCTCAGTGCAGTTACCTGTTTACCGTATAAGAACAGAAACAGAAGTCACCTTAGCTCAGAACATGTCTGCGGTGACTGGTGGTGGTGTAGCTCCCTGCACGTCTGTCTCGTCAGTGACCTGGGAGTACCCCAAGTGCCGATTTGGGGATACAAGAAAGCTTAACAAGCAGCAACATGTGCAGGTATGGAACCTGTACGTGATGGGCTCTCCTGGGGTTGTTAAGTAAAGAGCTGGGGGCTCAGCTGTTAGTGTACTGACCACCACACAGGAACATCTCCGTGGGATGCTACTGACCAGGAAAGCTTGGAAGACCAGCATGCATGAGTCCTGTAGGAGAGAAAGGCTGTGGAAACATCAGGAGAACAGAGGTCTAAGGGAGGAAATGGCATGAAGTATGAACATGGGTAAGTGTGTCTGCTCAAGGGCCTGTGGAGAGAGGCCAGGGGGCCAAAGCACTGCTCAGGGAAGGAACATGAAGGGCTTGTGAGAAACTGTGCACAAGCTGTAAAACAGGCAGGGGCATGGCGGTGGTGGTCTGTAGGAAAACACGTGTGGTGTCCCTATGTGAATGTCCTCGCTATTTTATTTTGGTTTGGTTTGGGTCAGGGTAGCGTAAGAGGGTCTTCTGGGAGTTAGGATTGCAGGTGTGTACTGTCATGCCCAGGGTTGCAACACCACCTGTTTGAGCTATAACAACATGTTAGTAGGTATCATGTTTGGTGGTATCATCTTTCCTTAAAAAAAAAAACAAAAAAACAAACAAAAAAAAAACTTGGTTGTTTTTATTTGATGTATGTGAGTGTTCTGCTTGCACATATGTCCGAGTACCATGTGTATGTCTTGGTGCCCTTTGGAATCTCAAGAGTGTCAGATCTCCTGGAACTGGTATTTTTAGATGGTTGTGAGCCACCATATGGGTGCTAGGAATCAAATGTGGTTCCTTTGGAAGAACAGTTAAGTGCTGAGCCATCTTTCAAGTTCTTCCCCCACACCCCCCATCTACCCCCATTTTACAGATGATAAAGCCAGTATTGGAACCCAAAGATTGCTTCTTGGGCCTCTACCCAAACCAATCCCACTTTGAGGCCTCATCTGAGAGAACATGAAACAGGCCAGTGTCAAATGACATAGTAGTTAGTTGTGGTCAAGATTGTGGGGTGGTCAGACTGGCCAACAGGAAGTTGTCAGAGAGTGGGTCTGGCCTGGGTGTTTGAGATTTCTCAGAACAATTAGGTGGAGGTGACTGGATGCCTTAGTGGGAAGGCAGGAAACTCAGAGGGAGACAGGAAGATGGAATCAGGATGTGTATAGAATGCCAAGAGTCAGAGGTCAAAGATGGAGGGGAGAGGTGAAGGCACTCTTGCATGTTTGAGGAACTTCCTTTTGGAGCAGGCTTGGGGTAGGTTAAGCTGGCTGTGGGGCACTGCAGTTCTGGGTGGTAAGTGGTACCAGGCAGCTGGGTCTGTGGCCATCAGAGTGTTTATCTCAAGGTGTCAGAGTGGGCTTAGCTTCCTCATTCTCAGAGGGTAACAGGCTAAGGATGGACAGTGTAGTGCCCAGTCCCTGTGAGGAGAGAAGCAAGAACTGGACCCAGGCTTGCCTGGTCTGATTGCTGCCTGACAGCCGGGACCTTGTAGACACTTAGGGTGATATAAGTTTGGCTGACCAAGCTATGAGGAGACCTGCAGGGCACATAGCAAACAGCCTGTGGTGTCTGCAGTTACCCTCTCGGCCACCTACCTTTTCTGGGCTGGGCTGACCAAAGGTTCCTTCTTTTGTTTTGCTCTGTTTTATATTTAATGGTGTGTGTAAGTCTGTCTGTTCATGTGCATGCGTGCCACGGCATGTAGGCGGAGTGATCAGACACAACTTTTAGTAGCCACCTTTCTCTTTCTATCATGACATTCTGGGGATTGGACATGGATTGTCATACTTACTGGTCCATTATGCTACAGGTGCTTGTTTTAGCCTGGGCCCTCACAGCGCACTCTCCCCCAGCCCCCCAGAACTTCTGTGTGCGGCCTCATCATGTCTCCTTCCAATGTTAAATTCTGCCCAGTCAGAAAAACTCACCGTGGGACTTGGGTGAGGAGGTCCGGCTTGATGACGTCCATCCCTGTGGCCCCGGTCACGTTCTTCTGGGTGGCCACAGGCCAGTTCTGGGAACTGCGTCACCCACGCTGGCTGAGGTGAGGGTGCAGTGGAGTAAGGGGGCACTTGTCCCAAAGTAGAGTGATTTACAGTGTGTAGGAAGTGCAGGGTTTCTTTTCCCTTGCCCAGAGGATGTGCTCCGCCCAGCAGGATTGGCTGGACTTTCTGAGAATGAGGGAACAGCTGCATTTTGGAAGCCTAGATTTTTTAGTTCTTGTCTTTTTTTTTTTTTGTTTGTTTTGTTTTTTGTTTTTGTTTTTTTTTTTTTTTTTTTGTTTTTTTTTGTTTTTTGTTTTTTTGTTGTTGTTTTTTTGTTTTTTGTTTTTTTGGTTTTTTTTTGTTTTGTTTTTTTTTGTTGTTTTTGTTTTTGTTTTGGTGTTTTAAGACAAGGTCTTGCTACGTAGCCTTATCTGAAACTAGCCTGAAACTCCATATGTGGATCAGGCTGCCCTTGAACCCAATTAAAGATGTGGACCACCACATCTGGCTTTTTTTTTTAAAGATTTATTTATATATGTGAGTACACTGTAGCTGTCTTCAGACACACCAGACACACATCAGATCCCATTAGAGATGGTTGTGAGCCACCATGTAGTTGCTGGGAATTGAACTCAGGACATCTCTCCAGCCCCTGGCTTTTTTTTTTTTTTTTTAAAGGTAAGTTTTTATTATATAGTTCAGGGTGGCCCCGAACTCCTGACCCTCCTGCCTCAGACTCCTAAGCATTGGGATCACAAGTATATGCATGCCGCCATGCCCAGGAAGCCAATGTTTGTTTGTTTGTTAGTTTGTTTGAGACAGGGTCTCACTATGTAGCCCTGGCTGGCTTGGAACTTGCTATGTTGATCAAGCTGGCCTGAAATTCAAGAGATCTGGCAGCCAAGTATTTGGCTTGCAAAGATCTGCGACATTACACCTGGCTAACAGCACTTTTTAATTAGGATGGGCCCAGGATGAGTGTGGTAGACTCTGCCAGGCCAAAGTCCCCAACACAGAGGGACATGTCTTAGCTTTGGTGAGCTGTGCCACATCCTGGGGTTGACCCTACCTCCTGCTTGGCTACTGAGCGCTGCCTAAGGGATCATCGTGGCTTAGGGCTGGAGCTAGAAATAGATATGGTGTGGCCCATCTGGAGGTTTCCCGGGCAATGGCATGGACCACTTGCATTTGAGCCTTCCCAGAGTGCAGGTGGCTGCAAGGCAGGCACAGAGGGCTAGTCGCGCAGAGTCTCGGCCAGGGAGTGAGGCGGAATGGGCCGTTGCCATACTTGGAACTCTGTACCAGTGATTTGCTTTTCTCCTCTTCTCTGGCTTTTCACTGGTTGGGCAGCACATGCTTTCTGAAGCCAACAGATATGGTTGACACCATAGTACTGCCTAGTGGTGAGAGTTCCTCAAAGCCCCTCGACATTTCTGGTTAGCTGCTATATACTTCTATTTTATTGTTTTTTGGTTTATGTTTGTTTGTTTGTTTTTTGTTTGTTTGTTTGTTTGAGACAGACTCTTGCTATGTAACTCAAGCTTGCAATCCTCCTGCCTCTGCCTCCTGAGTGCTGAGATGATAGTATAGAAACACCACACTTGGCTTTTCTCCCTATTCTCATTGGAACGATGGCATTAAAGAAGAGAGTCCCCTTCCTTCCCTCCCTGACACCATGGGCGTTCCCTGGAAAGAGTGACAAAGAATGAATCATTCAGTTACAGAAAGTCAGAGCGTAGCTGCGTTCCTGTTGCCTTTTTATACCGCTAAGCAGCATGGTTTGCGCTCTGGTCAGATGGAAGGATTCCTCAAGAACACTTAGTACATTTTCTGTTCCTGTTTTTTTACTTTGGGGGTGCCTCATGCTTTCTTCCTTTCTCTTTTCTTTCCTTCCGCACATGTGACTTTATATTTTCCCCCTTCCCTCCTATGAGATCACGTGTATATACGTGTGTGTATGTATAATATTTATTACCTCAAAAGCGAATAAACATAAAAACACCTAAGCAAGCTCATTCACACCAAGAACCAAGAAGTAGATGTTAGAATGGCTTAGGGATGGACAAACTCTCTGGGCTTTCAAGTCGTTGGTTTGAAAAGGTTCTTGTGGTTTAGGATACTCTCTGCTTCCAGCACGGTGGGGACATCTTATTCCTAGCCAGTGTTCATGGAAGGCAGGAGCTTTTTGACATTTGAGGGAGGAAAGCATGCATGCGCCCCCAAGGATGAAACACTTAGAAGTCCAGACTTGGGCAGTATTTTCTCGTCCATCCTTCCTCCCTTCCCTCCCAGGGCCTTGTGCCTGATAACCATATCTGTGCTCTAGCCCTGAACTGCACCTTCAGCCCTGGGGAACCATGTAATGTTTGCAGGGGAATGAGTGAGCCTCTAAGCCAAAGCTGGGATTGGGCAGCATCCTCTGTTAAAGCCGTATTTGGGAGTGGGGGTTGCGTGTTGAAATGTCTCTCCTGCCTGATATGGTGGATCATATCTATGATCTCAACCCTGGGGAGGCCGAGGCAAGGGGATTGCCATGACTTTGAGACCAGCCTGGCCTGAAAGTTCCACCTTCTCTTCAAAATAAAAACAACCTCCCCCCCCCAAAACCCCAAAAAAACCCAAACAGAAAGATCCGTGTAATATTTGGTGGTAGACATCCAAAGGTCGTTACCCTGAACTGTTGAGATGGCTCAGCAAATAAAGTTACTTGTTGCCAAGCCTGACACTCTGAGTTCAATCTATAGGACACACATAGTAGAAGGAGAGACCAAGATGCCAATTTTAAGCTTCGTGTTGAACAACACCTTGATACCCCTGAGCATGCACCACACTCCTGCATGTGCGCACACAATAAATACAAACATGTTTGTTACAAACTTAAAGGGATTTGTCTGAAGTTCACATTTAATGGAACTCTTGTATTTATATAGTAGTTAATTTTTAAACAATGATGTATGTGCGTGTAAGCAGGTACCTGAGGAGCCCGCTGAGGTGAGTGCCCTGGTCCTCTGCAAGAACATGCTGATGTAAATCTGTAGCTCTCGCCACAAAGGGAAGAAGACGTTATTCTGGAGCTGGATTTGAGTGACCAAGTCCCAGGAGACTCCGAACTAGGTTACCCCAGGTTCCATGTTCCCACACAGAAGCAGTTTCCCGGAGTTTTATAGTAACAAAACAGAGGAGGCTATAAATCAAGGCATTTAAAAATACACTGGTCGGGGGTATGTTGGAGAGTTCTCTATAACAACATGGGGCAGTGTCTCCTATAGGCCTGAGATGCTGCCCCCTGTCTGATGGCATTCTTAGCGTTTGGCTTGCTGGAAGCTAGTGGTATGCTAAGTTGATAAATTCCAGAAGGTTTTTTATCTGTTAGTCACAGGATGTTCTGATAGGGACTCAGCAGGGAAGGGCGGCTGTTCAGGGGCCTCAGGCTACCCTGAGATAAGGTCTTTGGCCTCTGGACCTGCAGCATTCCAACCTCTGCAGCTCTAATCAATCTAGCAGCCTTTGTAGCCTCAGCTTCTTTCCAGGGATTCCCCCACAAGCAGTATGCACTCTTAACCCTGTCCGCACCCTACAGAAGCAGGAGCCTGCAGTGAGGAGGTACTGTCAGGAACACTTTGGGTACTAGTCACCCTTCCTTTGGGCTTCTGACGGACATCTTGTGGAGCCATGCAGGTCTGTTTTGCAGGGACCCATTGCTTAGCTGGGGGGTGACCCTGTCTCAGGCATGACTGAAGACAGTTTGGTATAAAAGAGAACTCGGCCTATGCGTGCTGTGCTGGATGGCTCCCAAGCCCAGGATCTCACTGGAGGTTTCCCCTGGCCTGTGATTCCCCACAACAAAACTGCTGGAAGCTTTGTTCAGCCCCAGACAGAATCCCAAAGGGCTTTTTGGGAGGTCAAGGCAGCTGGCTCGCTCTGAAGAATCTTCTGGAGTTTGGGCCTCTCAGAGGCTGTTTCTTCAGGTGACTTCTCCAGGTACCCTCTTGTTTCTCATTGACAGCTTTCTCCTCTCTTCCTTCCCTTATTTCTTTTTATTGTTTGTTTGTATGCTTCAAGACAGTTTCACTCTAACCTACACTGACTCAGAACTTACTAAGTCCCCCTGAGCTTGAACTCATGGCAATCCTGCAGCCTCAGCTCCCTAAGTGTGGAGATTAACTTCTTGGGCTGCCACCCTCCCCTCTTTGATCTTCATCTGCACATGTTTCTTGTTAGGGGAGTGGGCTTCCTGCAGTCCGTTTGTAGATGTATGCACTAATCTTTGATGATACCCTCTCCCCTGCTATAGTCCTTTTATCGTGTCTGCCTAAAAAGAATGAGACCAGTTTCACTGTGTGGCCCAGGATGGCTTTGAGCTTTCAGTCTCCTGCTTCCACCTGTTTGTATTTTGAGAGCCTGTCTCATGTAGCCCAGGCTGGCACAGATCTAACTGTGAGGCCACGAGTGACCGTGATCGCCCAAGTCTCCCTGCCTGTCTTCTTGTGTTGGGAGTGCGGACTTGCACCACACACCTGGCTTCCTCTTTTTACCTTGGTTTTCAGATATGACCTAAAACACATGCCTGCCTTTCTGCCTATTGCAATGACCACAGTTACGCTTCGGTTGTCAGCATGACGTTTAAGAGTCAGTCACCTGAGGGGAAAGTCTCAGTGGAGGAACTGCCCAGGTCAGCTCTGTCTGTGGGCAGTCTGTGGGGGTGGTCTTAGCATTAATGGGTGCAGGATGATCCAGCTACCCCCTTGCTGGTGAGTCCATCCCTCAGCAGGTCTAGTCCTGGGGTCTATTAGAAAGTTAAGCATGAGCCTGGGAGGGAGCCAGCTAGGGTCAGCAAGCTCTGTGGCTCTATCCCCTTGCTAGCGGCTCCCTGGTCAGAAGAGATGCTCTGGAATAGCAAACAGATAGCCCTGCCTTCAGATTCCTGCCTCCAGCTTCTGCTCTCACTTCCTCCAAAGAGCTCCTGGAGGTGTAAGATGAAGTAACACCTCCCATAGTGCTTTTTGCCAGTGTGTTTTGTCACAGTGACAGTGAAGTTAACTAGAACAATGATTACCTGTGGTCTACCACTGTTTCTTACGAATGGCATGCTTTTCTCCTTGCGGCTGAATAACCTACTATACTGTCTTTACCCTCTGCTAATGGCGCCTAGGTGGCTGTTCTGAACAGTCCCATGATGAGCGTGGACATACAGGGATCTCTGCAGTATACTGAGTCCTTCCGATGTTCTGGTCCTGGTGGGTAGGGTAGTTCTAGATTTGGTTTTTTTAGGAACTTCCACACTGATTCCCATAGTGACTCCTTCATGAGAAGTAGTTAATTACTTAAGTTAATGCCTTAAATAGTTAATTACTGACTGTTGGCTGGTAATGTTTCCCTAGGCCCAGGGGGAGCTGCTGCCACCTTAGAGAGAAGAGGAGCATCTCTAAAAGGAAAGAGTTTCAGATCACCTGAGGCTGTCATATTCTTAGAATCCAGTTCTCCTAACCAGAAGCCCAGGTTAGCCCAGTGAAAGTTCTCTGTCTATAGGAAAGCCTGGGCAATCTGTTTTCATGCTGCTCTGGCTTCTCCAGGGTGATAGGTAGGAAACGTCTAAACTGGGCTCTTTGTACTTTTAAGTATTTCTTTTTATTTATGGGTATATGTCACACATGTGTTTGCATGTGTGTGCGAGTAAATAGTGGGCCAGCAGAAGGCACTGGGTCCTCCGAGCTGGCGTCATGTGTGGTTGTGAGCCACCTGCCAGGCACTGGGAACTGAACTTGGCTCCTTTTTCACTGCTCTTAAGCAGTGAACCATCTCTCCAGCCTCGCCGTATTGTATCTGTACTTCGGGACAGAAGGAGGAACAGGAATCGAACTTGTTTCTTTGCCTTAAAGATCCTACACAGAGTTTCATCAAGTCTTTGCTCCCATTTATTGCTAGTCCTTGGTTATTGCCGCAGAAGTTGTCAGGCTTGGCTCTGAGCTTGCTGAACAGGTTCTAGGGATGACAGCGAGAATGACTATTGGGTGGCTCCTGACAGCCTCTGCCATGTTTGCACAGTAATTTACTGTCTTCTAGGAAGACACCTGGCTGGTATAACTAACAGGTAGGCATGTGTGACCCACACAGGGGACATGGGACCCCTATGAACAGAGAAGCACCGTGTGCCTCCCTGAATTCCTCTGCTGACTCACATGCCATTCTTGCTGGATGGGGGACTTGTTCTTTGGTTGTATTGACACCCTGTGAGGAAATTATTGCCTCCCACACATCTGTAAGTGGATGTGCGTGTGCTTTGTAAAACTGCAGACTTTATTTTGCAAATATGATCTTGGATGACTCACTTCCCGGGGCCACATCTTAGATGTAAGTCCTCCTCATGGCTTACATACACTGTTGGGGCAGCCTTTTCCGAGTCCAGCCCATCTCTTGGGGACCCCATATCTCAATGGCACCTCCCAGCCCAGCTAGCTACCTTACCAAAGTCAGTTGTGCTGCTAGCTCACCCAGAGGTGACAGCAATCTTACGTATCCTGTGGCTGGGTCATGGTGCCTGGCATGTGGTCAGACACTACAGGGGTTTCCATAAGGGTGATAATGTGATTGGCACCTGAACAGAGCAGAGAGACCTCCCTAGAATAAAGGGACACTGCAGGGTTGAGTTGCATCCCTGTCTCTCCCTGGGGACTCCACTACCCTCTACAGATGTTAGGCCTGCCTGGCTCCATGATCACAGGAGCCAGTACCTTGAAAGCAGTTCTTCTCCGGTCTGCAAGATAGATCAGCCAGGGACCAAGCCTAATGGCTTGGGTGTGATACCCAGGACTCATGTGGTAGAAAGAGCCAACATGTCCTTGAACACCCATATCATGCCACCCCACACTCAAACTAGGTAGGAAAAGCAAAAGAAAATCAGTGGTCTGAATCTGTGCATGCTCCGTGAGTCCCGTTCCCCAGGGAGCTCTGACTGTTGAGTACTTTGCTCCTGTGTCCAGTGTCAGGCCTCAGAGGCAAGCAATGAGCAAGAGGCCTTCAAGCCTAGCTGCCCGGGCCAGTCCAGCTGCCCTTCTCTGACGCAGTGCTGGCTTTTGACATGGCCCCTCCCCTGCCAGATCAGTTGTGAAAATGTGGAGTTGTACTCACAGTTTTTGAATAATCATGGGATGTTCTGTGTCATTTCAAATTCTGTTACCTTACCTTCCCAGACTGTCTAGCTCTCAAACAAACAAACAAACAAAAAGTGTGGGGTTTATAGAAATTTTAGAAATTTGGATTAGAGGTACTCAACTAATAAAATCTATGTAACTATTATAAAATCTGAAAATGCCGTGGTTCCAAAAGTTCGGGTAAGGGATGCTCAGCCTGTGGTTGAGTGAACTCAGCCATCTTGGCTCAGAGGCTAAGTTGGAGGTAGGAGCTTGACATTTCAGGGAGCCAAGTGCACCAGGAAACCAATAGAGCCAAATAGCCAGGGCCACTGTGAAAGCTGGAGTAGGCAGGCATGGGAAGTCAGGGTTCCTGACTGTGGGATGACCCAGGTCTCTAGATGCAGATATCTGCAGTCCTGGTGTTGGGACTCAGTGTCTCCAAGGTGTTTCCAAGATTATTGAGAAAAGAGTCAAGGAGCAAAATCATTCAAGACATTGGCTCCTAGCAAGTCTGGCAGTTCTCTCTCTCTCTCTCTCTCTCTCTCTCTCTCTCTCTCTCTCTCTCTAAGTGTCAGAAGACAACTTTTAGGAGCTGGCATTCCCTATATCTCATGAGTCCAGGGGTGAAACTCAGACCACAAAGCTCCGACAGCAGTGTCTCTACCTCCTAAATATCTCACTGCATAGGTCCTGTAAGTCTGTTTATTAAAAGAGTCAGTTTAGGCATCTGTATTGGTGGCTTCAGTCTCCTGCTCGAAGCTGCTTGAAGCGGTCTGTTTTTCCAGACTCAGAAGTCTGTGTCACTCAGTGGCTGTTGATTCTCAGAGTTAGAACTTTCCCCACAATGGTTTTCTTGTAGTGTTTTTGTGGGTGGGGAGGAGGGGTGTGAGGTTGGAGACTGAGCCTCACTGTGTAGGCCAGGATGGCCTCAAACTCACAGAGATTCGCCCTCTTCTGTATCCCAAGTGCTGGAATTGGTTGAAAGTACATGTGCCCATGCACAGCCTCTTGTAGTGAACCATAAGGTCTTGATGAGATGCAGACTCATCCTTTGGTTTTCTGAGGATCAGTTCGTTTATACCTATGTGCAGATCAGCATCCATCTTTCTGTGGACTTCTCTTTGCACCTGAATCACCCACTTTGGTTCCACGGGTGTCTTTCTGTATCATGGAAAACTGTGACTGGGATGTGGCTTCATGACCAAGACAGAATAGTGGTGAGACAGGGTAGAGGGTGGAGTGGAGCTTGCCTGCATCCTTAGCCACACCTTGGAAGATGCTGGCTGGTTTTCAGAGTTGGATTTATGCATAGTGCCTACCATATGGTAAAAACCATAGAAAGGTGGACCTATGGTTTCCAAGAGCTTCAAGATTCCTCTGGGTCTGTTTGCTGAAGTCTCTGGGCTCTGGGTTATCCTCTAGCTTGGAAAACATGAAGTTGAATGAGGGATAAGCTGGTCTTGGAGAGACAGCATCCCTGGGGTGACTTGGTACCTACTGCCAGTGGATTATTCCGGTATGCTTTCCCATCATCCTTCTCTGGATACTTCTGAGAATAAATGCACATGCAGATACATTGATCTTACTGTGTGAGCCACAGGAGAGCCAAAGGAATCACAAATGCCTTAAAATAAGTGGCCACAAGGGAGTTGTTCACAGCATGGCTTAATAGGTGGGTACCTTAATTAAACAAATATTTCTTAAGACACTGGCAGCCTTCTAGGTATGGAAGGGAAATACAGCAGCAGGGCTGGAGGGATCGATTGGCCCAGTGGTTAAGAGTGTTTTATAGCTCACAACTTTTGTAACCCCATCCAGCTCCAGGGGATCTGATTCCTTCTTTTGTACTCTTAGGACACCTGGAACCCTCCCCCCCCCCCCCGCACCCCATCCCCCGCAGTGTGCTCTGCTGTGATGAATGAGAAACTGCTCATACTAGACTTGGCTGTAGCATCCTTGGGCTTTGGCCACCTTTCACCCAGTTGCGCTGCTTCTGTATTTCTGGGTTGCCCTTCTGTCTCCTCCCAGCATGGTCTCCCGTCATGCTCTTCCTGGCTTTGTCCCAGGCCTACAGATGGCGAAGCACCCTGAGCCTCCATCACAGGGTGAGCTGGCGTTTGCAGAGGTCATTTTGTATAGACAGGTGAATCCTCTGCCTCTGCAACCCTTGGGAGTTAAGTCACCAAAGCTCAGAGCTACAGAAGGCCGGGGCCTGGCCGGGACAGAGACGTTCTCCAGTTCCCACAAGCCTCTGCTCTTTCTAGTGTGGAAGGGGTCATGGCCATCCACCCATTCTGGCTTTCTGAGTACTTCTTGTCACAAAGGCACGGGAGCATATTCGTGGCTGTGCACTTACTTTAGCGTGGTGGAAAAGCAGGCTCCAGGCAGGCGTGAGGAACACATGGGATTGAGTGAAGTTGGTGTGGGTCGGGGTGATGTATAGGCTGGGGGTGTGCCGGATGATCTGGCTGGTACCCCGTCTCTGAATGCCAGCCTCTGTGTGATGAGCTTGATGTCTCTTTATAACATTGGTGAAGTTTCTCTGGCCTTCGGGGGATTTGACGAAGTTTGTGGTCATTCATTGTTCTGGGAATAGTGGGTGGCTTGTGAGTAATGTGGCAGCACAACTTGACTGTGGCTCTTGTGAGCACAGTGGGAGCTGTCTGGGGGCGGGTGGGGGCGGGAGAGGGGATCATAGACATAGAGGAGGTGCAAGTTTGGGGGGACCCACGGTCACCTGTGCTAGGTGCCGCGGTGTGGGCACACTTGTGCGCATGTGAAGGTTTTGGTCTGCAGGCTCATGGCCCAGCTGCCTGTTTCTAGATGCAGACTGCTTTTCAAACTGTTATGGGCCACATGTTGGGGAAACAAACAAAGTTCAGTGGGAGTTCAAGAAGAGAAAGAATTACACCTGGCATGCAAGCCTGTGATGGCACTGGGGATGCAGAGACAGGAAGAGCTTGGCCAGCCTAGGCTACAGAGTGAAACCAGCAAGCTTTGAATAGGGCTGTTTACTCCCAGGACGCTTCTGGCTGATAACTTTTTAAGAATCGCAAGAAAGATGGCAAAATAACTAACACGTCTCCAGTATTCTGTAGTAAATCAAAAATGCACAGAAGATGGGGTATTTGAAGTGGGTTTTAAAAGGTGAATAGGAGTTCTCTAGGAAAGTGGAGGGTGGTACAGGGTGTTAGTCCCAGTTGAGGGAATAGTAAGAATATGGAGAGGGTGGTGAGCTCCGGCTTACTGAGTGGAGGGGTCTTCCCCTGTGTTGTGTCTATGTTGGGGTATTTATTAGGTAGGGAGATAGTCCCAGAAACAGCCAGATATATGCCAAAAATCGCCAGATAAGCACATTACAAAGAGCATCAGGTCTTCTACAAGCAGCATAGAGACCACATACAACAGTGTGTTGCAATTGGCCTTGTGGGGTTGGAAGGTAGGAAGTGTCTCTCTGTGTGACCCAGGCTGACCTCAATTCAAGGTCCTCCCGGTCAAGCCTGGCCTGGTGACACAGGTCTGTCTATATTCCCAGCTACTCAGGAGACCAAGGAAGGCTTAGGTTTCAGAGCTCAAGGCCAGCGAGACAACTTAGTGTGTCCTTGCCTCAGAGTAAAGAAAATATGAAAAAGGGACACTGGAGGGGTGGGTGGCTCAGGAGCAGCTTACAGGGCATGTGTAAAAGGTCCCAAGTTCAATTCCCAGTCCCTGCTTCAGGCTTCTGAATTACAGATCTGCACTCCGTGCCTACCACAGCTGGCTGAAAACGTAGGGCGTTCTCTTTTCTATCTCTTTTCTTCCTTTCCTTTTTTCCTTTCTTTTTCTGACACAAGTCTCACTATGTAGATCAGGCCTCAAACTCAAGAGATCTTCTTGCCTCTGTCTCCCTGGTGCTGGGACTAATGGCATGTACCACCATGCCTGGCCACTTAGGGGATTTCTTAATGGTACACAGGAAAAATAGAAAGAGTAATTAATACCACATACAGTGGCCAGCACTACGAGTTCTTCTTTCCCAGGATATGGGGGAGGGGTGGCAGTGGGCTGGAGTTGAACTATGGTCTTATGTAGTTTAGGTTGGCTGTGAAGTCTCTAGAAAGCCAAGGATGACTCCCGACTTAAGCCCTGGGATCACAGGTGTGTACCATCACACTGGGCTCAGCACCAACGACCACCAAGGGCATCCTTCCAGGAGTGTCTCAGCCTTCTCTTCCTCCAGCTTTGCTCTTGTCTAACTAAAGCTAAGTGATGCACAGATGTTACCCCACCCTGTAGTATTCTCTCACACAGAGATGAAGCTTTAATAGATTATATCTTGGGTTGGGTGGTGTAGCTTTGGTAACACTTCCCTAGTATGCACAAAGCACTGAGCTCAGTGCTAAGCAACAGTGGGGGAGGGGTGGGGGGAGGGAGAACCACATCTTTCTAAGTTAATGATACTTCATGCAATTCAGTTCTTTCTCAAGTTGCTCCGATTGTTTAAAAAAAAAAAAAAAAAATGTTTTCTTTGAGCTGGAGAGTTAGCTCGTTGGTAGCCAGTGGTGGCGCATACCTTTAATCCCAGCATTGGGAGGCAGAGACAGGTGGATCTCTGTGAGTTCGAGGCCATCCTGGTCTATGAAGCAAGTTCTAGGACAACCAACACTACACAGAGAAACCCTGTCTGGAAACAAAACAAAAGCAAAGAATGCTTGCTGCTTTTGCAGAGGGTGGGTTTGGCTCCCAACACCTGACTGCTGTAGCTCCCGTTCAAGGGGATCTGACGCCCTCTTCTGGCCTCTGCAGTCACTGCACACACATGTCGAACACAGGTACACACACACACACACACACACACACACACACATTAAAACAAATCTTTGAAAAATGTTGTTATGACTGGTTTGACACTGCCAGCTTGTCATCTACAAATATGGCCATCCTGGACCACAGTTTGGATCAGCCAGGCTCAAAGCCTTGGCCTGGGAACAGCTGTGTCTTTGGGGCACGTAGCATGACTCATCCCTCTGGCTCAGCGGCACTGTTGCTCAGCCCAGTGACATAGTTTTGAGTTTAAAGGAAGAGCTGGGGCACTTAGCCTCAGTGTGGTGGCATGTGTTTGTGGACACTCAGGGGACTGCCAGGCACGTGTTTAACCCCAGCACTTAGAAGGCAGAGTTAGACAGATCTCTTTAGGTTTGAGGTCAGCCTGGTCTACATAGTGAATTCCGGACCAGCTAGGGCTACAGAGAGACTGTGACACACACACACTCTCTCTCACACACACACACTTTTTGTTTTATTTTAGCATCCTTTAAAAAACAAGACAGCCAGAGTCTAGGTGCTCAGTGACTGCCTACTGATGCCTGTGCCTCCTCCTTACAGAACATTTCCTGTGGGTCCCTGTGGTTTGGATACTGTGAGACTCTCCAGGTGTTATCAGGGGCCTTGGCATTCCAGCCAGAGTCGTGTAGCCACTTGCTCAAGGTTGCAGGCCCGAGACAGTGGTCTTTGTTACCATGAGGCGTGTGCCCTGCTCCTCCTGTATCTCTGGACACAGCCTCCTGTCTCATAGTGACCCAGTTGTCCAGGACATCAATGCCAGCTCTGTGCAAGCATTGGGATATGATCTTTTGTTAACATTCTGTGTGGTAAGACCTGGGAACCCTAGAGACTGGAAAGCCACGGGGGCCTATATGTTCAGGTTGGGGCTGGTGGGAAGTATGGTTACCCTTCCTCATAGTCCTAGGTCGAGAAGGCTGTGGCTGAAGGGCCAGAACCAGAAGGCTTCTCCATAGAGAGGAAGGAGAGGAGGAGGGAGGGCCAGAATTTTGCCAAGGGCTCCTGATGCTTCCAGGTCCTTAACACTAGGGCTGAGACCAAGGCCATAGGATGGGAGATACTGCTTCCAGCTCTAGCTCCCCAGTTCTGTCCTTTTCAGAGATTAAAGTAACAGTTTTATTATTATTATTATTATTATTATTATTATTATTAGGTGTATGTGTATGAATGGTGTGTGTGTGTGTGTGTGTGTGTGTGTCCTTGTGCACATGTGAGTGCCACAGCATAGGTGTGTGATCAGAGAACAAGTTTGTGGAGTCAGGTCTGGTCTATCTATGTGGATTCTCGGAGTTGAACAGGGTCATCAGGCAAGCGTGGCAGGTTCTTTATCTGTCTCCCTGTCTCTGTCCCTCCCCCTCCCCTTCCTCCCCCTCTCTTCTCCCCCCTTTCTTTTCTCATCCCCTTTTGGTGATGAAGGCTAGGGCTGGCTCAGGGTTGAGGCCCTGGCCCACTGAAGTTCCTCACCCACAACTCGGCCCCTGTCCTCTATTCCCATCAGAGATTAGCACCGCTCATTCGCTGCCAAGGACTGTCATGGGGCATGATGACAGACAGCATGTGGCTCTTTTCCCTGGCCAGCTTCCAGTGTCTCCTCTGGTATACAGGAGCACTCCCGCCACCTTGGAGTGCTGGGTGATGGGTGACTTGGTCACTTTTGTGTCCTGGGTCTGCACTGTGTCTTCCCCAGTGGAAGACTGATTGGCTTCTCAGATCCGTGTGTGTCTGAAGCCAGCCTATCTAGCAGATGGCATAGGAGCAAGCCAAGCCATGGGTGGATGTGGGAGAGAGGCTTCAGTCCCGCTCACTTGGAAGCTACGGCAGCAGAGGATGGTGCTGAATGTATAGCATAGAGTATGCAGGGTCCAGGGAGAGCAGTCACTGTTGTCTGTCCCTTAGCTCATGCCCCTGCCACATGCCTGGCCCAGGACTCCTGCTGTCAGCAGTCCCATAGCAGATGTGCCCCTCACCGCTCCAGCAGGGTAGATGTGGGAGGAAGCCCCAGGAGGACTGTGGGTGCACCCTTCTGGAGAGGGTGGGCGGGGAGAAGCTGGCATCTGTGGCGTCTCCACAGCCACAGGAAGAGTGTGATCGGGAATGCGTTGTTCCTGGAGGCCCTGCTGCACGTGGCTGGCAGTTGTGTAAGCTGCTAATCATTGTGATAGAGATACAAGCACGAGAAGGAAGTAGAAACAGGCTGACAAGCTGATTCGGTAGCTGTGCCACTGTTCTCTAGCCACAGTGGTGACAGGTAGACTGCCCAACCACCTCCCCATAATGTCAGCGTCAGAAGCACCCTGGCATCCAACGCTGACCAAGTGGAGTGGATACATCACTACTCAGCTTTCCTTAGAGAAACGAGGGCGTTTACACTGGGTGGTCTGTAAACATGACCCTTTGTGCAAATATCTGGGTGTCCTTCAGGGAGCAGCTAGGAGCTGCAATGACCCCGAGTCGGCGGGCACGAATGTTCCCTGCTTGCTGCCTTCTGTCCACCTCTTCTGTTCTTCGTGTCCTCATCTGTGACACTTCGTAGATCGCCCTTACGTTCTCAAGTGCTTTGAAGACAGGGCTGACTGGAGCTAGTGTGTAGTGAAGGTCCCTCACTCATGAGCAGCCTTTAAAAGTTCTCCCCATGCCTGTTTCCGTGCACTCTCGGTAGCATCCCTGAGCCAGCTTTCTCTGGGATTGCCAAACTGGCTTCTGCCCCGTCCAGGTTCTGTGTCTTTTGGCATAACTGGGACATTCTCTCAAGTTAAATCAAACACATCTGGTAGCTCTTAGATGATTTGAATGGCAGGGCCTCAGGTCCAACACTTGAGAAATCCAGCCTAAGAGACCTTCATGACTGACCGCTCGCTTTCTCTCTCACTGCCCTTGGACGGTCTTGTGTTCTGGAACTCTCTAGGAGGCATTTGGTAGGCCTTAAACAGGAGACCGCCAGACACATTTTGGAGGCTAAAAGACTCCCGTGTTGGTGAGGAGTCTTTCCTGGCTCCTCACTGTGTGCTCACTGCAGGAGGCCATATTCAGTCTTTTTCTAATACTCTTGGGGAGTGGAATTAGCATCAAAATACAAACAGCACCAGGGCAATCCATGGCAGGCAGGAGGCTCAGCTTGGGGAGAGTCGGGTTGTTAGTGCTGGACAGTTACTTTTCTGTGGCTAGTTGGTTCTAGACCCGGTGGTGGGCTTCCCCATCCCTGTGTGTGGTTCACCTCAGTGGATGTAGATGGCTGGTAGGTGGGCATTCGTTTAGGCATCTATCATCATCATCATCATCATCATCATCATCATCATCATCGAGACAGGGTCTTGCTGTAGAGCCCAGGCTGGCTCTTTAAAATACTCCTTTCCAGGCGTTATCAAATCTCCTACAGACCCTGTCTCATGATATATACATCTTCGGAGTCTCAGATGCTATCCCCGACCTCAGGTGCTCTCCCTGACCTCCTTCCATCAGCCCTGAGTTGCAGATCCTGCCTGCCTTCAGGCCTCTCTTTAGGAAAACCTTCCTCAGTTTCCTCCACGAGAACTAAGTCTCATTCTCCTGCCCTGCACACAACCTTGCAGCATAGATTTCTGCACATCAGCTACAAGTGGGGTGCAGTCCCCAGTGGATCTCTGTGGGCTGGAGGGCTGGCACTGTGGATGCCCATCCTGGTTACCATGGGTTACCGGGGTTTCTTCCTTCAGGGCCGGGTGTTCTCAGCTTCTTTGTTTCTTTTCCCCTTAATTTTCCTTGCAAAGTGCCCCCAGTCTCTGTGAAGATTTCCTCTAAGTCACGTGAGACTTTCTCTGGGGAAGGGTGGGGCCGGTTTGTTCCTCTCCTAAGTCCCAGGGGCTGTCCTGTGGCTGTCCCATCAGGGCCTCCATAATTGGCCCAGGGACTCTGTTGGCCAGGAAGTGGTGTTGGGGCAGATTAGCATGGAGCCATGCCCTGCCACCGCCCAGGCAGGAAACTAGAGTTGAGCCGGAGGAGAGTGGGGTCAGCAGTGTGGCACTGCTGACTGCTTTTAGGGGAGCGTGCGCTACAGTGTGAGCGTGGATGTCAGAGGACAGACTGGTGGTCCTCACTGACTACTGTGTTTGAGATAGGGTCTTGTTTCTGCCTCCACCACACTAACTGACCTGGCTGGCCTGTGAGCATCTTAGGGGATTCTGCTGTCTCAACCATCTTCCCTCTGGCCCTGGGGCACTGGGTTTCATCTGCATGCTGCTAGGTCTGGCTTTATGTGACTCCTGGGAACTTGAACTGTGGTCCTCACAATTGCACAGCAAGCATCGTACCTACCAAGCCATCAACCCAGCCCTGCTTCTGATGCAGTCACATGACAGCCCACTCTCGAGGAACACCAACAGCCCTAAAGTAGTAGAAAGTCACCTATGAGGAAAAAAAAAAACAAGTGAAATTAATTTCAGTCTATCTGATTTCGTTTAGTATATCTCATATCTCATCGCTGATTAGAAAAATGGCTAATGAGATAATCAATGTTTGTCTTCTGAGATTTTAAAATGAGGTGTTCTCTTCCCACCCCCTCCGTGTGTGTGTGTGTAGCATACATGTGAGCAGGTACTTACTCATGAATGTATGTGTACATGTGCTTGTGGGTGAGTGGGTATCAGGAATCTTTTTTTAAAAGAATTATTTATTTATTGTATGTATAGGAGTCCACTGTTGCTGTCTTCAGACACACCGGAAGAGAGCATCAGATCCCATTACAGATGGTTGGGAGTCACCATGTGGTTGCTGGGAATTGAACTCACCAGCTGAGCCATCTCACCAGCCCGGCTATCAGGAATCTTAATTAATTGTCCACTTCAGTTTTCGAGCAGGGTCTCTCAGTCAGGCCCAGAATCTCTAAGATTCGGCTAGTCTTTCTATCCAGCTTGCTTCAGGAACCCCCGTCTCCATTTTCTGAGCTGTGGCAGCTGCCACGCCTCCCGGCATTTATGTGAGTTTTGGGGATCTGAGCCTCTCTCTGCTCCTCTTGCTTGTGTGGCAAACACATCAACTGCAGAGCTCTCTCCAGGCGGTGAGAGGGTGAGAGATGTTTACATTTTTATTTTTTTTGTTAGTCCCATTTAGATGCTCAAGGGTTCCATGTGCCCGTTGTAGTTCTGGGCCTGGGTCCAGTGTGGGCCGAAGGGGCTGTCTCACAGTGGACGTGCTAGGCTGGCACTGGTGTTGTGGGGCGTCGCCTTGAAGACCAGGTCTAGGCCAGGACTGTGGTCTTCCGAGCACACTGGGCTGTGTGGTGTGCAGGGAAGATTACCACAACTGCTGTGCCTACCTGGGCTTCACTCCTAAGACTTTGGAGAAAGACTTAATTAGCCATTGTCAGCACAGATGCAAGACCCAGGCATTTTATTATCTGTTGAGCTCCGACTATGGAGACTGTCTGCTCACCAGCCTGGGATTCACTCAGCTTCAACCACCTGTTACCCCATCCCATGTGTGAGGGACATGTATGAGGGACCTGCCCTGACAGCCTGTCCAAGAGATGTATAGGTCAAATCTTGGGCTACTTCTCTCTGGGGGTGGGCCTCCTGGCCTTTACCTGAGGCCTTACAGGACCCTCTCTCTCCACAGGCTCAGCTGGAAGCGCAGAAAGCCACACAGGACTTCCAGAGGGCCACCGAGGTTCTCCGTGCAGCCAAGGAAACAATCTCCCTGGCTGAGCAGCGGCTGTTGGAGGATGACAAACGCCAGTTTGACTCTGCTTGGCAGGAAATGCTAAATCATGCGACTCAGAGGGTAGGCGTGACCGTGCGTGCGATGGTGGTGGGGACCCAGGCCTGCACGTTGTATGTTTTTTGGCTCCCCGAGAGAGTAGAGACAGGTTTCCGGGTGGCATAAACCCTCCTGTAAAGGTCATGGGCTATCTGCCCCATGTCGTCTATTGGCTGGCCAGGCTCTAAGCCATACTTGACGTGACCGTCTCCCAGTGACTCTCTATCGCCTGAAATGAGTCATTAGTTTTACATGGTCCATCAGTGTCTTGGCAGTGGAGTTGGGTTTTTCAGAGGGGTTAGGATGTTCTCCAGGGCTGGCTCCCATGATTGTTGGTGGGTGAAGTATCTAGACTAGAATCAAGTGGGCACCTGTCAGGCAGGACCTTCCGGGTGAGGCTGGTGTCTGGGGAGTAGTCCACAGTAGGCACTGGCTGGAAGTGATTGTCATATAGGCTTTAAGATCACCATTATTTGGCTCTCTACCTGCTCCCAGGACGTCTTCTCTGGCCCCTGTGCTCAGAGTTGGAAGTGGTATCATCTGGTCTAGGCACCAGTAAACAAAATAATACCATAAACTGGCTGGCTCTGAAGCAGAAATGCATTCCTCTCACAGTTCCGGAAGCCAGGAAGTCCAAGGTCAAGGCTGACTTATGTGGTGTCTGATGAAGGCCTGTTTCTGGTCCTCAGATGGCTGTCTCCTCTTAAAGTGGCAAATGAGCCTTCTCAGACTGACCGGCCTTCCTTCCTTCCTTCCCTTCCTTCTGGTGCTAGGGATTGAGCCCAGGACCTTTCACACTGTAGGCAAGCACTCTGACATCGAACCACATAGCCCCACCCTTTGGGACCCCACTGGTCCCACAGTATCACTTCCCCAAAGTCCAATTTGATATCCACACTAAAGACATTTCTATCCCAGCAGGTAGGGCCACACGCTTGACACTCCGGTCTAGGGTTTACTGGGATCACAGAATACTCTGGATATTGCTTCCTTCTACCAGGAGCAGCTCTTAGGCTTCTGAGTCTTGGTCCCCTTGGCACTAGCCTGTCCTCCCACGAGAGCCTGGAAGGCCACTGTCAAGGCCAGGGGTTTGTTGTAGGGCAGGCAGATGAGCTGCAGTCCCTGATGGAAGGAAGGCAGAGGCTGTAGCTTTGGTTTCCGTGAGTGACAGGAAGGCTGTCTGTGGGGTAGAAACAAGGTCAGGAGTCAGTGCCAGGGGCTGTTCCCTTGTCAGTGTCCCCTGCCACAGTTGCTCAAGTCCCGGGGGATCTGATCATTAAAGATGGCCTCGAGTGTTTTTAAATAGAAAAGCATGACACACAAATGACTTCAGGAGTCAGATCTGACTGGACTGTATGTATACCAGCTCTCCCTGAGGCTGTGGACACATGCTTGTGGCTTGGCTTGGTGGCCTTGGGCCTCCTGCCCCCTAGTGGTTGTGATGCTTGTAGCCCCAGCAAGGCTGAGAAAAGTCTTACTGGGTCAGCCGTGGACAAACCAAAGAGGAGGTTGGAAGTCTTACAAAGCATAAACAGGTAGATGAAAGGATCCAGCTAGCTAAACACATGGCTGCAGGCCAGATCCTCTTGCCCTTTTCAGAAACCACCAAATGTGCCTGCTTATGGTGGTGTATGCCTATAATGCCAGCCAAGAGACTGAAACAGGAGACCCAGGGCTAACCTGAGCTACGTAGGGAGGCCCTATCTTTTAAAAAAGAAAGAAACCTCCAGATCTGTTATTATGGAACCCCCACATTTTAGTCAAGGGGTAATGGTAGGGGGTAGCTACCCACAAAAAGACACCCCGAGACCCTCCATAGAGCACCATGGGGGAGTCTTTGGAGACAATGTTCTGCGTTTGTGTGGTAAGCAGACGTGGAGCCTTATAAACTAGCCTCGGACCTCCTTGGGTCAGTGGGGGCTTCACAGTGGCCTGTGTGCGCGCCATCTGATGGGTAACCTCTGGGTACCAAATGGAAAGACCCAGGCATCTGGTTTATATGATGTGGTGGCAGCAGCCTCTCAATGACAGTGAGTTCTAGTGTCAGGCCAGGACCCCCTCATTGTGACGCCTCTCAGAGTAGGCGGCTCTGTAGTAGAACTAGTGCTTGCATTTAGCCCGTGAGAGTCCAAACCGATCCCAGGCAATGGAATAAAAAAACCCACACAAACATACTCCCAAGAGACTACACGCCTCCCCTACCTCACTGTACACTATTCAAAGCCTCGGCCTGCAGAGCAGGCTCCTTGTGAATACAGACTCAGTGTTCCCTGCAGCCCAGATGCTCATGTTTGGCTCTAAAATGACGCAAGTGACTGTGACCCTCTAACTGAATTGAGCATTTCTCCCAACGGGGCTCGTGGGAACCATTCCCCAGGCCTCACAGGGCCAGCAGGCTGGGCTGCCTTGGCAGAAGTCTATGCAGGGATTGGCTGACTTCTGGAGATGCCAGGAAGCATGTTTCATTAGAGGCATGGAGCTTCGTAGAACTGTCTTCCTCTCCCTCTCCACATGTTCCTCACCAGAGCCCATACCTTTGCCTCCTGTGACATCAGATGGCCATACTTGAGAAGCTGTAGCAGAAGCTGAGGCTAGATGTCAGGAACCCCATATTCTCTAGTGGTCACACACCTAACACCATGGGGACAGTTCTCAGCTCAGTGCTGGGGAACAGCAAGTGGTTTCGGTAACAGTGCCAAGCCTGCAGCTGAGCCACCTCCCTTGAAGCGCAGGACCTGGTGCTTGCTGTTCCTGCACCAGAGAGAGGTTTGGCAGCAGCGGCATCTCCACCCCTTGGCTGCTTTGATTTTGAAGTCACCTTTTGGGGAAGGCAGTGGTTTTATATTGTCTGAGACAGGAGTGCTACAGCCCAGGAGGGACTGGCTTCTGGTGTCTGCTCCAGGGGACCAGATGGTGGAGGAGACAGGAGCGTGGCATGGATAAAAAGGCAGTCCTTGTTGAGCTGGCAGCAGGGCTCCTGGAGAGGAATGGACAAGCTGTGTGACCAGCCTCTCCTTCAGCTTCCAGGATGTCCAACAAAGGCTGGGATGGAAGATCCGCCTGTGGGGGAGGGGAGCCACGAGATGCCCCACCTCCACCTGGATAGAAGTGTCAGCTTACAGAGAGGCTGTGGGTGGGCCACAGGACAAGGCCCACGTTGGGAGAATATTCTAAACCACCTGAATGGAGGAGACCCCTTTCATGCAGACAGCTGTTCCCTTGAGCCTAGTTCGCCTGCTGCCTTGTAGCTCAGAGAATGAGGAAGGCTCATCTTTGTCCCGTGCGCATGGCACTGTCGAATGGGATGGAGGAATCTGTGTTGAGATGCAGAGAAAAGACTGTTAGAAGTGTTTCCTTCGAGCTGGGCACGGTGGCGCGTGGGTTACGTGTGCCATGTATCAGATAGAATGGGGCTACACGGGGGACACAGCCATCTCAAATAGCAAACAAAACTCAGTGACATGCTCCCCCCCCCCCAGACCCACGACCTTAAATGCCACACACTCAAGAGACCCTCCCCTCCAAATGCCGCCTCTGCTGTCACACTCTCCGAGTGGCCAGAGCTATCCTAGCTGTCTGGATCCCAACAGCCTTGGAAGATACACATTGCCTCAGGAGCATTCATACCCTGCTAGGCTATCAGCTCCAGGCTTGGCCTCTTTTTCCTTGCCACAGTAGCTTGGTTGGTGTAGATGGCTCTAAAGTGAGGTAGTGGTAGCAGTAAGGCAGAAGGGACCCTTGTAGAGTCTGGACTAAATACCTGACCAGCAGGGGCCCGGGAGCTAGGGTTGCCTCCCAAGAACGGCTTTTCTACGTGGTTCCATCTCTGTTGCCCTGTGCTGTTCCCACTTTCCTGATGGAGCTTCTGTCCATGGGCCCCCCGACTTTGTCTCCCCCTCATGCCTGCCCCTTCCCCCATCACTACACACAGCTTATGGCTGATTCTAGGCCACAGATGGAGGAGCTCCGTGGTTGCCTAGGCAGTATGCTGTGGTGACTGACTTGCTTGGTGGCCACCAGGCAGGAAGCTGTGTGTGTGGTAGTGGAGGTGTCTTTTCCAGAGCTAGGGGTTGTGTAGGTGGAGAGGTGAGGTGCAAAGTACCACAAAGTGTCTTGAGAGCGTGTGGCAGAAATACTCACGTGTCACCTGTGATGGTGGGGCTGGCAATATAGCCAAAGTGCTTAAGGTTAGAGAGGCTCTGTTTGCAGCATGGGAGCTGAGGTAGAATCAGAGCCAGGGTAGAGCCGGCTGAGCTCTGCTTCTCCCAGGAGACCCGTTGTCTTCAGTTCTTCCAATTGCAGCTTTCAGTTGCATCTCCTTGGAGTGCACCCGTCCCGTTCTCTACAGATCTTCCTGCAGCAGAACCAATCACATCTGATACGTAGTCTGAGAAGCGTGGGGTTTTCACTGTTCACTAAGGTTGTACACGGATTCAATAAAAGCTTAAGATCTAGTCAAGACCGAAGTTATGGCTGTTTCCCCCCAGGTGTCAAGCATGAGATACTTTTAAATGTTTCGCCGTGAAACATCTGTGTTAGAAATCAAAAAAGGGAAGGTTCTATCTCCCAGAAGTCATTTCAGTCAGCATGTTGCTTCTCTCTAGCTTGACTCTACCCTCGTTTTCTTAAAAATTATTCCACATTTATAAAACATCACTTTTTTTTTACTATTCTTCTTTCCTTTATTCTTCTCTCATAAAATACATCTGAACCACAGCCTCCCCTCCCTCCCTCTTCTCCCAGTCCCCCCTCCCCCACAGATTCATTCCCCTCCCCCTCCCCCAGATCCACTGCCCCTTCATTTCCCTCCAGAAAAGAGCAGGCCTCCCAGTGATACCAACCAAACAGGGAGAACAAGATGCAACAATGCTAGGCACAAGCCCTCATTTCAAGGCTGGAAGAGGCATCCCTGCAGGAAGAAAAGGGTCCCAAGAGCAGGCAAGAGTCAGACACAACACCCACTGTATGGTTACTGCTCTTCCACTGTAGGCTTCCCCTAGGGAAGTTCAGCTCCAGCTGCTGGGAAAATTTCCCCGATGCAAGTGTAAAAGTTCCGCTCTAATGGGGGATGGTTTCCCCAGGGAACGGGATCCTGGCAGTACAGACTTCACAGAGAACCACAGAGCCACAACCACACAACAGACCTCACAGAGAACCACAGAGCCACAACCACACAACAGACCTCACAGAGAACCACAGAGCCACAACCACACAACAGACCTCACAGAGAACCACAGAGCCACACCACACAACAGACCTCACAGAGAACCATAGAGCCACAACCACACAACAGACCTCACATAAGAGATTTTGGGGAGGGAAAATCTCAGGGGAGAGAAGCAGCAGAGAACCAGGTGGAAAACAGGGTTTATATAGGGTTTCTTTGGGAGGGGGGTGTTTTCCAGGGTGACCTGGGATTGAAGCAAGCTCAGAGATTGGTAGGATCTTTTTTTTTTTTTTTTCTTGTAGGGAGGGACCTGGCCACCTTGAGGGGCTGGAACAGCCATTATAATTGTTTTAACCACTGAGGTCCTTAGGATAGCCTGGGGGTGGGGCCCAGCCACTTGTGTGCCTTGAGAGTTTACAAAGTACACAAAGTATGCAAAGTTTACAGGAAAAGCGGTCCCTGAGTGAGTTGGCATAAAATTGGTGTAAGTATCCAGTACCCACTGCCACTGTTGGGAGTCCCACAGAAGCTCCAAGCTGTGTGTATGCAGAGTGCTTGGAACAGACCCATGCAGACTCCATGATTTGCTGTCTGAGTCTCTGTGAGTCCCTATGAGCCTTGCTGGTTGATTCTGTGGGCTGTGTTCTTGTGGTGTCCTTGACCTCTTTGGCTTCCATTTCTATAACCTTCCTCCCACCATTCTGCAGGGTTCCCTTAGCTCCACCTAATGTTGGCTGTGGGTCTCTGCATCTGCTCCCATTCGCTGCCAGAGGAAGCCTCTCTAATGGTGATTGGGCCAGGCCCTGATCTATGAGTATAGCAGAATACTGTTAGGGGTCATCTCATTGACTTTTTTTTTTTTTTTTTTTTTGTCATTAGAAACATACACATCTTAATAAGGTAAAAGCGTAATTACTATAAAGTATCAGTTAGTACCATGGCGATGATTTTTACCTGATTAAAGAGGAAATTACTATGTTATACTAGCTCTGAATCTTTGGATTCTAAGTAACTGGATTTAGTCATTAATCAAAAAAAAAAAAAAAAAAAAAGTCAAGCTGACAAAAATTTACCAGTACCTTTGACCCCTTGTCAGCTTGACATACCAACACATCACTTTTAAACCATGTTTTCAATAATTCTTATTAATATCACAGTATAAAATACAGGCCAGAGTCAAGTATGTGGTGCATACCTTTAATCCCAGCAGTCAGGAGGCTGAGACAGTGAATCTCAGAATTCAAGGTCAGCCAGGGCTACATAGTAAGACCCTAAAAAACAAAAGAAAACCAATAAAATGCAGTCAAACATTTCGAAGTCCCATGGCGGGTTGGAGCGATAGCTCAGCAGTTAAGAGCGCTGGTTGCTTTCCCATAGGACCCAGGTTCTGTTCTTAGCACCCCTTTGGTGGCTTACAACTGCCTGTAACTCCAGTTCCAGGGAATCCAACACCCTTCTCTACAGGCTACAGGCACTGTAGCAGTGCACAGACATACATGCAGGCAAAACACTCGCACACATAAAATAAAAACAAATATATCTGAAAGACATTTTCTGAGTCCCATTGTCAAAATTTTCAGCACTTAGAAGTCTAAGATTTATTTTTATATATCTGTCCTTGTTAGGGTTTTATTGCTGTGAACAGACACCATGACCAATACAAGTCTTATAAAGGACAACATTCAAATGAGACTGGCTTACAGGTTCAGAGGTTCAGTCCATTATCATCAAGGCGGGAGCATGGCAGCATCCAGGCAGGCATGGTCCAGAGCTGAGAGTTCTACATCTTCATCTGAAGGAAGCCAGGAACAGACAGGGCATTCTCAGGCAGCTCGGAGGAGTGTCTCCAAGCCCACCCCCACAGTGACACACTTCTTCCAACAAGGCCACACCTTCTAATAGTGCCAAGCATATGTGAACCATCACAATATCCAAAGTCTCTTTAACTGGATTCTTATAAAAGAAAATAAAACCCAAACAAAAAGAGGTTAAATACTTTCTCCAAAAAGTGGTAGAAAAACAACCAGGTCAAAGCAAAACCAAACATCCAGGAGTGTAAATCGGTGTCCAGCATCTGGGACCCACAGATAACCTGGATCCACAGGGCAGGTTTCCCATGGCGTGGCTTCCCACAGCTCCTGCACAGCTTTTCTCATGGACTAGGTTAAAGGTCCGAGGATGACAGTAACCTGTGTGAGCTTCACACACCACATCCCTTTCTGAAGTTGTCCTGTGGGTCTCTAACAGCAGGGCCAAAGACTGTGGTCCACTGAGCACCCCCGTTCCTGTTAACAGAAACTGACCCCGTGACCTTGCCTAACCTCACTGCCATTCCTCTAGTTGCTTAGCACAGTGGAAGACAGGGAACGTAGTTGTTCATGTGAGTTCTTTCAGATGCAGCATTACTCTGGTGCTTCATAAAGACAGGAAGACCAGCATGTCTCATGGCTCTCCTTTGTGAGGGGTACTCAGGCCTCTTGCTGTTGGTTTGTCAATAGGGTTAGCACCATGTTGCCACTGGAACTCTGCCTTTCCTTCAATGGCAGAGTTTTTCAAACCTCAAACTCTAATATGAACCACTTTGTTTCATTTTAATTTTAAAAGTCTGACCCTTTTGCATGCTGGGCTTTTCTGTGCCTAGCACATCTGAGGACTCTGGGGAAAGGCTGCCTGAGGCTTTTCTGCCGCCATGCCTAGTCTTGATGCTTTTAGTTAGGTAGCTCTTGGTGCTGTAGGCCACTTGTCTGTCCCCAGGCTGGCCCTGGGGTTCTCACAGGTTCTGCAGGCCTGAGCAGAAAAAAAGTAGGTATCAGTTGGATCTGAGTGATTTCTCAAGATTTTTCTCTATTTTCCTTCCCAGTCACTGGTTTTCCAGAATGGGTCAGGAAGAAAGCAGATCCTGTCTTATTGAAATTTAATCTTAGTCTTCCTGTAGATTTACTCAAGGAACTTAATGAAATGAGTATAAGCAGTGTGAGCTAGGAGCTGTTCTGGGTTTGACCTGGCTCTGCTGTTGTTTGGAAGGTCATGGAGGCCGAGCAGACCAAAACAAGGAGCGAGTTAGTGCACAAGGAGACAGCAGCCAGGTACAATGCCGCCATGGGCCGCATGCGGCAGCTGGAGAAGAAACTCAAGCGAGCCATCAACAAGTCCAAGTAAGTCTGTGGGAAACGGGGAGCGGCTCTTCTGCTCTGCCTTTTATGTGCTTTTACTGAGGGATCTTTTATGTAGGCCCTGGAGTTCCCTGCTTAGTGCCCTGTTCCCCAGTAAGTAGTATGTGACACGCCCCCAACCCTGTCCCACCCCCTTCCGCCATTACCATGGACAGGGGTGCTGGCGGGAGGCAAGAATTGTTCCAGATAGGACTTTCATAGGAGGTGACAAAGAAAAAGGAATTCAAGGCAAACCATTACCCAGTTCACAGGCTCCACTTTGGGGAACTCAGTTGGTACGGCTGGCTCTGTGGCTGATGGTATGGGCTGGATGAGGCCATGTCCCTCAGTTTACCCATCAGCATCTGAGGACTCTGTAGATCAGGAGATGATGAAAAGCTACAAGATTGGCTAAGTGGGGCTTCCTCCAAGCTCTTTTCCATAACACCCCTCTACATCTGACAAAGTAACAGTCGTACATCGCTGGGCTTCCAAGAGAAAGGTGCAGGACTCTGATGGCTGGACCCAACAGTGAGTCAGAGCTGGCTGGGAGAATGTATGTCTGCTCCTCCTGGATTGGGCAGCTAGGAGTTTGACAGAAGCTCTGTGTCCAGGGGAAGGGAAGGTGCCAGGAAAGTAGAGGAAGAAGTTGTTAAAAGAAGGGGGGCTGCTCTGTACTACCCCACGTCTTCTCCTGGTCTTGCCCTCTGATTTCTACCCAATCCCTCCAACACAGATGTACACATGCATCTGTAGAAAATGTTTACGTGTTTGCCACTGCCCTTCAGTATATATGATCTTCTGGGGGACATGGTGGGTAAGGGGGTCCTGGGCCCACCCCCAAAGCTGAGAAAGCAGCCTTCCACGCAGGTTGCTTTGTTTGGTGTGAGTGAGTACATGGAGTCGTAACACCCTTGGGGCCTTCTGTACACTTCTCTCACACTTACCTTGCTCACTCATCACTAACGTGGTTAAGGAAACAGACTTTATGTCATCACACTCTGCCAACGTTTTCATGGTTTTTGGAGGTGACACTTGCCTACACAGCAGTCTGCCCTCCTCCCCATGGAATGGCCTCAGGGCTTCAGTGGCCTCACTCTGTCACACTCTGCCCCGTTCTCCAGCTTTGGCATTCATGTTCACTCACACATTCACATCTTTAACCAGACATCTCCTGTGTCTAACACACATTCTCTCCACCGGTGCTGGCCTGATACCTGTCTGGACACCAAAGAGCTTATGCCCAAGTTTCAGGTTTTTCTTACACACCCATGGGGTCCTGCAAGGTGGCGACATCAGCAGTTACAAATGCAGGACTTAGGAATTTGATGGAGGAGGACCAGCTCAGACACCAAAGCTGCTACAAAGTACCAGCTCTTCTGTCTAACCCAGAGCCCTTGGGACTTGTCATTTTCCTTCCCTGTAACCTAATTAGTCTACTAGTTGTCTGACACCTCTAGCCTTGGTTACTGTACAAGAGGACTTCTGGGAAGTTGAAGAAATGGTGGTCCTGCTCTGCCCAGCTGTCAGGAAGTGCTGTTGCTTTCTTCCATAGCTGGCCTCAGAAGAGGGAGTATTTTAAGCAGCCTGTTCCTCAGCTCCATCCTCTTATCCTTGGACAGTAGGCCGAAGCAACAACCGTATAGAGCAAAACAAGCCAGGATATAAAGTTTTCAAAAATCTTGAGATGGCCTTCGTGTCACTGAAGCCTTGGGTTAGCGAACAGCTCTGCTGGTGTTTGTCACTGCCATGGCCTAAACCCTGACTGTCATGACTTGCTGTAGTGGATGTTTCTAGAATTCACATGATCATATTCTTATGGGCTTTTTTTTTTTCTTTCTGTCTTCTACAGGCCTTATTTTGAGCTAAAGGCAAAGTACTACGTGCAGCTCGAGGTATGTATGACCTTGTATTTGTCACTAATACTTTGATCTCACCCTTCCTTGAATTCAAAACTCAACTTTAACACAGTGGAACGGAGAGGGGAGAACTGAGAAACATAAACCTAGACTTTTGTTCTCAAAATGGTGTTGGGTGCTGTGTGTCATGTTAGGTCTCAGTGTGAGTGTCAAGGACAAGGTGCCCTAAGAACATGTGGTAGAGTTCGCAGGCTCCACACCTGTCAGAACCTTTGGGAGTTGGGTCAGCAGTCGGCATTGCTAATGACCCTACAGGTGGTTCAGATATGGGGCCAGGAACTTCTATCAGGAACCAAGTGAGGAGACTGCGGGACTTCTACCGCTCCTTCTGTAAGGGTTGCATTCTATTAGTAACCATTTCCGCACATCCTCATCTGTCACATGGACTGGTATGTTGAGATGGTGGAGATCTTTTTCTCGTTGAATGGGTAGCCATGAGCGCATAGTCGGTTGTCTTGGGTGTCTCACAGTTGTGTTGTAATTGTGTGTAGTCCCTCCATCAGTGGGGTTATCCGGGGCCACTTTACCTTACCATCTCCCCCATCTTCCGATTCAGCAACTGAAGAAGACAGTGGATGACCTTCAGGCCAAGCTGGCTCTGGCAAAGGGCGAGTATAAGGCAGCCCTGAAGAGTCTGGAGAGGATCTCGGATGAGATACACGAGCGGCGGCGTTGCAATGCCATGGGGCCTCGGGGCTGTGGTGTGGGGGCAGAGGGCAGTATCACCTCAGTGGAGAGCCTGCCGACAAGCAAACCTGAGCCTGATGCCATTTCTGGTGAGTCTGATGAGTAGGAATCAGTGTGTGCGAGATCTGCTTTCAGGCCCATCTTGTCCCTCCCTATCCTCTGCCCATCACTGATGAAGCTGAGAGTTGGGCAACCTACAGGCTGTTGTGGGACAGGGCTCATCAGAGTGCTACTGAACATTAGTATTCTGTGGTCCAGTAGGATTGGGAAACGTTCCGCCTCCACCTCTCTCAGACAGTAAGTACACATTAGAACATTCAAGGCTTTAGGAAGTTGTGAGGAAAGATTTAATAGGGACTTGGGATCCAGATTTGATTCAGATCCCATCTCACCAGAGGGGACTTGACGTGTTTACTGTTTCAGCTGCATGAGGCTCTGCTACACCGCGTGCTGAGGAGATACCTGGCAGTTCTCCCTGGGGCCTGACCACACGGGTCTCCTCTGTTCAGGGATATCAAGAAAACTTCCATTAATCAGGAAAACTACTGTTTTCTACAGCTTTTCCTTTCCTGTGATTCTTAGGCTTCTTCCTTGGCAGTTCTTTCTTTTCCTTATTACTATTATTGTTTTTTAAAAAAATAATTTGTGTACAAGTGTTTTTCCTGCATGTATCTATGAATACCACATAATTGCCTGATATCAGAAGAGGACATTGGGTCTTCTGGAATTAGTTATTAGCTGACATATAAGTGCTAAAAACCAAACCTGGGTCCTCTGGAAGAGCGGCGGGTGCTTAACCATTGAGCCATCTCTGGCCCCACCCTCAGCAATTCTTAAAGGCCATCAACAAATGCTGAATTGCCAGGTTGAAGGGAAATGACGCCATACTGTAATCAATGACCGTGTATGAGTTACTTTATACATTAGCTCATTAGTCCTGTACATAGAGAGCATCGTGAAGCAGAGCAGTCAAGTAACTTACAAGGCCACAGAGTCAACGGTGGAATCAGGTTATGAGTTGGGATCTGGGCCTATTTCCTGCCTCAAGTGGCACAGTACTTGTAAGAACCCTCTCTGGAATGCTAGGTCATGTTTAAAGACGTTACAGACACTGTGAACTAGGAAGGATATGAAAAGTGAGAGTGTATGCTAAAGAGGCTCTGAAAACAAGAATGGCCTGTCTCCGAGCTTTGGTTATTCTGCCCACAAGCTGAGGCTCAGCTAGAGCACTGTAAAGGAACACTGTTCTTTGTAGCAGACAGTGATCTAGGCTTTGAGGGTGTCTTTTGAGATAAGAAGTTATAGAGACATTCCACACAGGACTGCCCTTCCAGCAGCTCTTGCTGCGTAGGTCAGAAGGAATACCTTCAGTCTGCATTCTGAGACTGCCCCGTATAGGGTACATCACCAAGGGCTAGCGTCTGAATTTACCCTCCCTGTCTTGTCGTCTTTGCTTTTCCTTCAGTACTGGGGATGGAACTCCGGCCTTTGTATGTGCTAGACAAGCTGCTTTCTTTCCAACTTCTCTGGAGGCCGGTCAGACAGGTTCAGGAGTGCCGTAGGTGCTGCAGACTCCATGCTGTGTGAGCATGTCTGCAGGTGTTTAAGGGACTGGGCTACTGTCTAGCAGATCCCACGTAATTGATGTTCTCTCTCATCACAGTGGCTTCAGAAGCCTTTGAAGATGACAACTGCAGCAACTTGGTTTCTGAAGATGACTCGGAAACCCAGTCTGTGTCCAGTTTTAGTTCAGGACCAACAAATCCATCTGAAATGCCTGACCAGTTCCCTGCAGTGGCAAGGCCCGGCAGCCTGGATCTGCCCAGCCCCGTGTCCCTGTCAGAATTCGGGATGATGTTCCCAATACTGGGTCCTCGAAGTGAATGCAGTGGGGCCTCCTCTCCTGAATGTGAGGTGGAACGAGGTAGGTTGCAACTCAGCTTGCTCACTGTCCATACCTTTGCCAGGTCTCCCTTTGCTACGTCTCAGGGGTGCATTACTGTATCTTTGAGAACATACTGTGTAGTAGATCACTCAGATTGCTTTTAGGGCTCTTCTGGGGTCCCTGGCACTCTGCCTGACCAGCTTCAATCAAGCAGAACTTAGGTCCCACATCTCTTCTAAGAACAGTCCTCTTGGGCAAGTTCTTGTCGGAGAGGTTTGCTTCCTAGCTACAAAAATGAGAATGGTACATCTCATCCCTAAAGACACATATTAGGGAATGAACGCAGTGTGTCACCCAGCACTGGAGACCCCTGAGGTGGATGGTGGGCAGTAGGAACTGCAGAGGGCTCAGGTGGCAGATGCTGGTGCCTGTGGAACTCTTGAAACTGACCACCCCCATTTGGCAATCTTTGTTTCTCTGCAGGAGACAGAGCAGAAGGGGCCGAAAATAAAATGAGTGACAAAGCCAACAACAACTGTGTTCTCAGCAGCACCAACAGTGGTGGTGGCAGGAGCCAGAGCAGCACATCTCTTGAGGGCCAGGCCTTGGAAACCCGTATGAAGCAGCTCTCTCTCCAGTGCTCAAAAGGAAGAGATGGAGTTATCGCTGACATAAAAATGGTGCAGATTGGCTGATCCGCCCAGGGCTCTGGCCCATGTGCAGCTCATATTTAAACACAAAATTCAAGAACATTGTGCCAATAATCATTTACATAAGCCAAATAGTATGCATTTACTCTAAACTGCACTAACCAAGTTTCAGTGACCTTGAGGGTAAACAATTTCCCTCTGGTAAGAGCTCTTGGGCTGGTGTGTTTTTCAGAGCAGAGCCACTACAGGCAAACTGTGACCAGGGTCACGGCCTTTGCCGAGTATCCCCTGTAGCAGCAGCGTGGAAGCAATAACTAGTTTCTGTCAGAGAACCTGAGCCAGGAGGAGAGCTGGACACTTAGGCAGACTGGGGACACCAGTCTACATCTCTATCCCACTGCCCCCTCTTCTCGGGCAAAGAAATGTTCTTACATTGAAATAATTTAAAAACTCACATAAACAAAATCTCAAGTGTTCAGAACACACTGCTGTGCCAGGAACACAGTTCATTATCATCACCTCTGGTGCTCAGAGGGTTTTAAGAAGCATGTCTTCTGGGAAACCTGTTGAACCCTTTCCTAAGACAACTACCATGAACTGCACTTTTTGGGGTGGGACTGGTGAATGCCAATGTGGGCTGGATGGGGATGAAGTAGCGGGGACAGATAGCATAGGGGGATCTGTGGCTGGGGTGCTTTTGTAGCCTGACCTTAGCCTGCCAGCCATGGGGCTTTATTCTAAGAGAAGTGCATGTGAGGAATGGTTGCCATTGCTCTATCTAGATTGACAAGGAGTTCGTTTCTACAGTAACTGAGATTAGTTAAGGTTTATGCTACACCTAGTATTCCTTAGAGGAAACTGTTCTTGGAGCTAGGAAAGGGAATGGGCATGGTTGGTAAATAGAAGCAATGGGTCTGTTATGCTAATAGTAGTGTCTAGACTTAAGTGTTTCTGGTTATGCATATTTAGAACACTGTATTTTATTTGTCCTGTTTTATTAATCTACCATTTCTGAAAAAAATAAAAAATAAAACAAAACCAACCCCCTGCCCCGCTTCAAACTGCCTGTTAATTTCAGCCATGTATGTATACCTCTTCATACACTAGTGGTTTCTCCTTTTTTATTGGACACGATGTCCTTATTACAAGGTTATTTTGTACTTGTTTTATTACCTTGAGTGTAATAAAAACTAAGATGACTGTGATTTCCAATGAGAAGGCCCACTCTTGTCTGTCTTTTCCTCTTGCCTTGTTAAGACCAACCCTGGGATGCTGTCCTTTCCAGGTAAGTGATGGACCCTGGTCATTTCAGCTTGGATACCAAGGTCTGGATTAGAATTCCCACGTTTGCTGTTACGGAGGTTGAGCCCTGGAGACAGGCAGGCAGGGAGCTCCAGGTGACAGTCCTGAGAAAACAAGTTTCTAGTTTCACAGGTCAGCGTAGTCTTAGGGGCAGGGGAAACGTACTGTTATATGGTTTGTCTAACTTAGTCTGATTTAATTAATTTGTGGCACGCCTGGGTGCTTTTAAAAGCTTCCCAGGTGGTGCTAAAGTCCCTTTTCTAATGGCAGTCTCAGAGTACCAGACTTTAATACTGACATGTGCTGCGGTGAAGTGCCTAAATTCTAAGTGCTTTCCCTTTCATACTCCACCTCAGAGCTGGTGGAAGTCCTCATTTCCCCTTCCTATCAACATTTCTAAGATAGCGTTGTGGAGTGTGTTTCTGGCAGAGGCTAGAAGATGGAACAGTCTCATGTTTGGAAGTTGAGTGCTATATCCCTTACGTGGCACTTTACTGCATGCCTTCCTGCTTCTGTCCCTCACCCATCAGCCTGCTTGTGTCCACACCTGCAGAGATGCACGACCTTTGACCCTGGCTCCTGTCTCATCACTTCCTCACCTATCTCCCTTCATACTTCCAGGTTAAAGCAGTGCCACCTTTGTCATCTCACCTCCTTCCTCTGTGATGGTGGAGACTCACTTTCCCACCCTGTCCTCCTCTGTGTCTCTGAAGTTACCATTTCTGAAATTTAGCTAACTTTACCGTCCGACTCACATTTGACTTTTTTTTAAAGGTGACCACAGTAACTGAATCATGTACTACTAATTTTAGAATATAACCTTTTCTACCTAATTTCCTTCTTAGATACCTGAGCCACCGCCCTTTCTCTAGCTCTTTCTCGTTTTAAAGATCTGTTCCACAATGGTGCTTCTGATTCAACAGTCACCTTCCTACTACCAGTTCCAACCTGCTGTTCCCACAGAGAAAGGGCCCAGGGTTAAAGCTTGTGAACCTGAGGCCAGGCCGTTTAGGCTTGTTTCCCCTGTTGTAAAAAGAATGTGCAGGGTAAGTTCATAGTAAAAATAACTGCTGGCTATTTCTCTTCTGGATTTATGGCATTCAAATGGCAGTTCTTGACTGCAAGTGTGTGAGTGACAGCTTCAGCTGTACGCAGGAGTCAGCACCGCTTACACGCAGGCCTTCTCTACTGGGCTTGGTTTGTGCTGTATGTGAGTGCTGGGGACTGAACTCAGGGCTAAGCCATGTGCTCAATTAAAATTCATGTGGCTCTTAGGACTTTTTATTTTAGCCAAGTGAAATCTCACTGGTTTTACTCTTGAAGCAAGTATTTCTATTCATGTCTGTCTTCTTTTACAGGGACACATGAAACCAAATAAATCAAGCTCTGGACATTAAACTACATACAGTTTCCATAAGTATAAATATTTTATTTCGATCAAAGGCAGTAGAAATAGTTTTGATAATTATAAAGTAGAGACAATGACAGATCCCATAATATTTTCCAGAACCTGAAAGTCTTGAGCATCTTTCTGTACTGATGATTTTTATGTAAACACTAATTCCTGACCACTCACTTTTTATGAATGCTGTATATAACTCAATCACCATATACTAAATTCTCAAGGACTCTCCAAATCCCTGCAATGAAAGCACTGACTACAGAGCAATTAAAAACCCTACACGCTATACCTTAACATTTCCAGTCTGGTTACTACATTCACCAACCTGCTAAGAATTAAAAACAGCAACAGTAAATACACCTCAGTTCTCTCTACAATGGACAAAGCATCTAACACTGACAACCTTCATTCTTAAGCCTGAGCATCTTCATGCTAAGCTAAACAGTGATTTTTAAAGCTTAACATCTAAGCAACGATAAACATTTAAAGACAATGAAAAATTCAAATTAGTTACAGTGACATAATTCATTTGGTAATTAGTTGCTTAAGATGTATGGTGGGTTCAACATAAACAAGCTAAACGTACGTGCTCTGTAAAAACAGGAACATAATATTTCAGGATACTAACATAGCCTGCTCTTATACTCAGTTGTCCTCGTCCTGTCTTAGCTCCCCTGTCCTGTTAGCAAAGCTTCTCACAGTGATGGCTCAATCTAACCTGTAATTTATACAAAGTTAGCCACTAAGTACATGCCAACTCTGTATGCACAAAACCATGTAAACAGTATTTCAGGTTATTAAAGCAGTTCTGACTATATAAAATTCTTACCAAACACCACAAGCACCAGACTCCACTGTAACATGCTTTTGATTTAATTCCATTCTGATGGTTCACCGTCATGATTTGTCTCCTTGTCTGAAGAGCTGAAGACTGGTAAATACGGAATCCAGTAATAGCTGAGAGGTCTCTATCATTGCAGTTGCGTTGTCTTGATGGGGACAGTACTATTAAAGTCCAAGAAAAAAGGCCCTTCCTGTTTAGGCAAAAAAGTACTGGGGATGATATTAAAGATCCCAGCAGGTATGTTTTCCAGTTCTAAGTAGCAAAATCCACACCTGTATTCAGGGGAAATGAGAATAAGGTTTGTAGACCATCATGCCAGACAAACATGTACACTGAACATAAACAAAACACCAGCATTACCTATAGTCACCACTCGATTTCCTCTGAAAGCCATGAGGACCAGGATCTCCCATTATGGACACTGCTACAACCTCAAACCCAACACTGTATTGCCTAGTGTTAAAATCAAACACCATTGCAGTATTAGTAAACAGTTTTAAATATACTTTGTACAAAACATTTCTATGCATGTTTTTTAACCCAGAGAAAACAGTACTCTGAAATTATGTATACTATTTTTACTCATAATTCCTACCTAGTTTTGAAACTGAATCCATAAAGACTAATAATGCATTAAGCTTAACTTATACTTTGTTTTATTTTGCTTTTTTGAGACAGGTCTCATTAAGTAGCCCTGACTGTCCTGGACCTCACTCTGTAGACCAAGTTGGAATCAAAATCACAAGATCTGACTGCCTCTACCACATGAGTGCTGAGATTAAAGACACTGCCATCGCTTCAGGCTAGACTTCTATCATCATTTAACACACATTTCTAAATGAAATATTAGCATTGCAATCGACAGGAAACCATACAGAACAAAAGAAAGCCCAGGAATAGAAGCTAAACTTATATAATAGTAGTATATGGCCCATATGACATTCTGAGAATCACAGGGAAAAGTTGAACTGCATTTCATACCAGATATCCATCTGCACTGTATTATAGAAGATACTGTTTGCTTTTAACATTTAATCTGTGATCTAGAACCGAGTTTTAGCCCTGATGTGAGACAGGTCAAATCACTATTATACATGGATGCTGAATTCCATACCACTTACTGATGATTACCTCTACCCTGTAATGTCATCTTTAATCATAAATCCTCTGCCTATGTTTCCACAGATTTGTTTCCAATTAAGATCATATTTAACATATTCTCATTAACCTAAAACTAAGAATTTTGAGTTAATGAGGATACATCTTAGGATAAAGCTTGGTGTCAGAGTGGTTGCCTAGCATACATGAGGCCCAAGTTCAACCTCTCTCCCTCTCTCTCTCTCTCTCTCTCTCTCTCTTTCTGTCTGACACACACACACACACACACACACACACACACACACGCAGATGTCTACTCATACAAACCTTGGTCCTCTCAGCTCAATCAGTAACGGTCCAGTCTTATCAATATGGAATTGGTAGATGGGATTATTTCTGTGAGTCTCCTGAAAATTTCCACATCCTCCGGCACTTTGACCACTCCACTTTCCGTTAATCTGTAAAGTAAAGTTTCTGTATTACTAAAACTTCACATTCTGATTCTACTCTGGTCTGAATCTGTTTCTCCAGTCTTTGTCACAGAAGATCAAGTTCTCGCCCACCCAGGCTGCTTTACTATACTCCACCTCTCAATTATAAAATTGTTCTCCCTACCAGGAATTCTCTAGAATCTTCTGTACACTGCAAGCTATTTTCAAATTCTCTTCAAAATCATCTACATGAACTGCTAAAAAGCAAACATATAGCTAATTCTTTCTCTAGAATTACATGTTTTCAATTTCCACAGAAACAATACTGCTCACTGTATTCAGAACACACATCTTGTATTCTGACCAAAATAGACCGTTGCTTCCCTTGTATTTGTGTAAAACTCCTAAAAGTGTTTACTTAATAATGAGAAAGAAAGAGAAGCGAATTTTTAAAAGACTATAAAGAACAGTGAGATTACAACCCATAGACTTTCTTACCCGTTTTGATAAGGTATATGGTGAAGGGATCTTCGAAAAAGTAAAGCTGCAAGCTGAATATACCTAGATTAAAGAAATAGGAAAGCCCACTAAAGATTATCCTGAGAAACGCCATAGGAACTTATCAAAGTGATAATGGAAGAACTGGATTATTCTACAGCTCAAATACTAGTTGGGATCAAGTCACACTGAAGTAACTAGGGACCAGGGGGTTTTGTCTTGACTGTCACAGTGTATGACTTGAGACAACTGTCTTCTGTGACTGGACAGCCAAGAAATATAAACAATTCCTAATGTTTTTTATCATTAAAAATCCATCCAAATTGAGTTTCTTATATGTGACAAACCTATGTACAGGAAAATTACAGCGACTTTCCCAGGAGTGTGGCAGCAGGGTAGTCAGAGCAGTTCAAAACTGTTTTTGTTTTGAGGAGGTCTAAGACAAGGTCTCAAGCTAGCTTTGAACTCAGTCTCTTGCCTCTGAAGTACAGGTGTGTGCCACCTCCGCCACCATGTTCTATTGAAAACCGTGATTTGTTTGCATTTACTGATGTACCACATCTTAGGAATAAACCATTACTATGAAATGTGTTCCTTCAAAATGTTATTCAAGGTAAATGACAACTTTCTTTTGTTTTTATGAGATAGTCTCTCTGTGTAGCTCTAGCTGTTCTGGCACTTGCTCTGTGGATCATGCTGACCTCTAACTCAGAAATGCACTTGCCTCTGCCTCCCAAATGCTGAGATTACAGGTGTGGGGCACCACTGCCAAGCACAGCTCACAGTTTTTTCCAGGGAGCATAATTATTTAACTGATAAAAATACAAAAGTAGAAAATGATTTTTCAGAAATAACATTTTTCCCTACAAAGCCAGCCTAAAATGCATAGCAAGAAGCTATCTCAAAGAAAACTCAAGCTGTCCTGCATACAGAGCAGAGCATGTCGTGAACTCTGTCACTGTACTCTGTCACTACATGGTTTGTGGTTGCCGACTCTTACCCGGACTGTGTAATGAATCGTATTCTGTTTCTCATACTGAGAAACCACCAAGGTGAAGGTGTGAGTCCCGGGTGTGGTCAGCTTTATCTTAGTCAAGTAATGAGGGCTGTTAATTCGAATCCCGTCAATGTATGGAGGTGGGTCAGCTGCACAGACAGCACGTTTACAGAAAAAGATTTTCAAAGTCAGGATCAGCTTTTTTTTTTTTTTTTTAAGATACAGAAAAGCATATAAACACATCTATTAACATTACCCACCCTCCAATGTAGAACTAAATAAACCTTAGGGATGTTAAACTAGCTTCTTAAAGTTCCTCTTAATGACTGATCTTATTTTCCTTTTGCTAATCAATGATTTGATGGGGATTTTTCTCAGACTTTTTTTAAAGGGGAGTTTACAGTGATTTGTGTGTCTGCACACCCACATGGAGGATAACTTGAGTCATTTCTCCCCTTCCACCATATGGGTCACAGGGATTGAATTCAGGTTGTCAGACTTAGCAGCAGACACCTTTATGTTCTGAGCCATCTCACCAGCCCATGAACTAAGTTTTTAATTTGTGTTTATTCTTTCATTAATGGAGAGCAAAAATGCCTGTTCTAGTGTGATGAAAATAAATGTGTACCCTAGAAGTATCCTGAAAAAAAAAATCACTACATAAAAGAGGGTACACTGTTAAGAAAACATAAGCAAAACAAAACAAACAAAAAAAAAAAATCCACCATTGTTAAGTTATAAAATTGAAAGTAGTAGTAAATGTATTTCAAATTATAATATCATGTAAAATTTTCAGGCTAGGAAAATATGTGTATGTGTGTGTGTGTGTGTGTGTGTGTTTAGTTATATAATGACCAACATTTGAAAATAGCTAGTTTGACTTGGAACTGACCACTGGCCCTGACGAGTGATGTCAGCCACTGAAGTGAGAGAGGTGGACTAGTGAGGTTCAGTGCCTGCCCTGACCAGTCAATGGTGACATTACGCACACTTATTTTCCTCTATGACAAATTGTCCACTGACAAATTAAGAGTCAGATAGTGCTGACCCTCTCTAGCCCTACCTTCCTGTCAGAGCCTCTTCTCACCAAGGCCGACAATGAAGGATTCACATAAAGGGATTTATTCAGGACGTCTTCAGATGCTACCTCCCTCTGTGCTGACTCATCAGGCTGGACCTCAAGCCCCCACCTCTCATCCCCACTCAAAAATCAACTTTTCACTCCACATCCTACATCCTTACCTGGAAATCTTATTACCTCAAATTTAACAAACCAAAAGTTAGCTTCTGTTAATTTTTTACTCTGTAACAAAATCTTACAATGACTGATGCTTACCCATTTTAGTAACTACTACAGCTTGCTTTTACTTAAAAACAAAACCAAACCAAACAAAAGACATGGCTTCAGCCTTGATTCCAGGGTCCCCTACATCAGCTCAGCAAGTCCTTGTACAATCCCACTGATATCAAATCTGTCTTCTTGGTCTTACTCTACAACTACCCAAGTTCAAGCCACTAGCATTTCTCAAATAAAACTGCCTCATTTGGGACTGTAATTAATACATGCTTAGGAGAAATTCAATACTCTTAAAAAATCAGAATCAGACCGTGTCATTTTTCCTCTGTTCTTTTTCATTGTTTATAAACCTTTGCACATTTTAGAAATTAAATTCTAATGATTATGTACAAAAATATGAAAGCCCAAATTTTAAAAGTTTCAAAATTAAAAAGTTTTACATATCTATCAACCTAAATGTCCAGTCTGCTTTGCTGAATTTGTTAGTCTCCCAGCATAATAATAATTGGTTTCTCCATACCATCTACTACACAGAAGCCTTTCCTTTGCAGCTCAGTTCTCTAAGTAAGGATGCTTCAGTGTGTGCTCAGCAGCGCTTACCTGGGTAATAGACTTTCTTGCCATCAGTCTTGTACACAACCATTGTGATAAACTCACGGTTATTTGCAAAGTCATCCTAAAATCACAGAGAACCCATAGCAGTTAGGAAAACGGACTCAAGATGTTCTCCATTCTAAATGTTTAGAGAACTAATTTTCAAGAGCACTTCAGCTATTTAGTTCTATAGAAGCCATACTTGTCCCTTCTAGCACATACTAATCTTAATATAAGTCTTAAAGTATTTATCAACCCTCATATTCTCACTAAAAAGCAAGCTCCTCCCTTAGAGAAGTCTGAATAAGACTTAGGTATCTAATTATAAAATAAGAAAATTTTACCCTGGGACCAAATAAAGTCTCCTTCAATTAATAAATTATAAGAAAATCTACCTAATGATACTCATTTATTTGAGAAAACATTTTCAGAGTACTATATAAATGGAACTCAATAGTGATAAAGTTAAGGACCTAACAGTTAATTAGATGTGAAAGAATTTCTGAATGATGGGTGTGTTATTAGAAGGGTATCTGTACCTTGTCTGTTATGTGTCTACTAAGCAAAACCCAAACTGCAGCACCCCCTTGTGGACACTGAACCTCCAATTTGTACTGGGGGTTGTTGGCCAGGCTATAAGCATCTTTCACAGGTCCTTGTTTAGCATCCCAAGTGCTAGAACAATAAACAAGAAGACATCAATGGTTAATAAAATTTTCACACAGCTAAACATTTTTAAAAACAATTTTTTTATATTTACTTGGTTTTTTATTGTAGGAGTATGAATGTTCAGCCTACATGTATGTTTGCTTGGTGCCTGTGGAATTCTGAAGAGGGCATCAGATCCCCTGGAATTATTTACAGATGGTTGTGAGTGACTTTGTGGGTGCTGGGAATTGAACCTGGGTTCTCTGCAAGAACAAGAACTTTTAACTGCTCAGCCATCTCTCCAGCTCACAGCTAACCTTTTAAACACTACTTTAGATAGTGATGTGTTTCAAATGCAATTAAGCTATCAGGATTATTTATTTCTCATTTTTATATATTCTTATTTATTTATTTTTGAGATAGGGCCCCTGTGTAGCCCTGGCTGTCCTGGAACTCACTCTGTAGACCAGGCTGACCTTGAACCCACAGATCTGCCTCCTCTGCCTCCCCAGTGCTGGGATGAAAGGCATGAATAAAAGAGATATCAGGATTTCTGTTTCATCCTTTAAAAAGTTTTTGGTGTAATAAAGTAGTACAAAAAATGGCTACTGGGAATGACAAAAAGAGGAATTGATGATCCTCCTGAATTCATCACTATTTGAACATTTCAATGTGGAGAACAGGCACTTATAATTAGGAGCATGTACTTACTGCTCCCGTAGATGACCACAGTTCAGTTCCCAGCACCCACACTGGGTAGCTTACAACTATTTATAACTCAAGCTCCAGAGAAAGTGATACCGTCCCCCAGACACATGTACCCATGTACAAAGACCCATTCCTATTCCCCACATAATTTTTAAAAACTTTTAAATCTTTCAAATGTAGAGAATATTATGAAGCATAGTCTAAAATGTATAAAAACTTACCTGTGAATGCAAGTTGATTCTTTAAAAAGAGCTGGATTCCAACTCAAATAAACTACATCATAATACTGGCAAAGATCATCCCAGGAAATCCAAAATATTCCTAAAAATTAAATGTCTTTGTTAATCTAAAACATTTTAGCGATAAATAACTTAGGCAAGCTGGAAAAAGATTCAGTGGTTAAGAACACCTGGTTGCTCTTCAAAGGACCCAGATTCTATCCCAGCATCCACATGATGGCTAACAACTTTTTCTAACTCCAGTTTCAAGGATCCACCTCTAAGGGCACCAAGCACACATGCACAGTGCACAGATATATGGGCAGGTAAACACCTATATACATAAAATAAAATAAAATAAAATAGACTCTTAAGACAGTTAAGTACACCTCATCTTGAAAACAGGTTATTTAAAAATGACATTAAAGGCTGGAGAAGCTACAGAGATACCTTAGTGGTTAAAAGCATTTGCTGCTCTTGAGGAGGACATGGATTTGGTTCCCAGAACCCACACAGTGGCTAACATCCCCTGTAACTCTAGTTCCAGGGGATCTGGTGCCGTCCTTTGACTTCTGCAGGCCCTGTACGCATGTGGTACACATACATACACCCAGGCAAAACACATAGGAAAGAAGAAAGGAAGGCAGACAGACTGAATGAGGAGTTGGCTACCAGTGTGTGCTGGGGAGGCAAAGGCAGGTAGATCCTGGGGTCTTGCTGGTTAGCTAATTTAGCCAATCAGTAAGCTCCTTGTTCAGTGGAGAGGAAGATCCCTGATGTTGAATTGTAGCCTCCAGATGCACACATACACTCATGCACCCATCCCACTCCTAAAATGGCATTAAAATTACAGAGATACTTACCATTATCTATTTTCTGAGCTGTTCGTGGATCAAAGTTTAAATACTTTTGCAATTCTGGGGTCCAGTTTTTCACATCATTTTCACTGTACCTTCCTTTCCAGCGTAAATGGCTCCAAGGGTTTTTTAATTGAATAAATCTCAGCCCCTATATTAAAAGACAAAACAAAACAAAAAGATTAACAATGAAATTTACCACATACTTATATAATTTTATATATAGTTATAATATTCTTAGAATAAACTTTGACTTCTTAATACTTTATAAAAGGGGAATATAAAAGAGTAGATAATTCTGCTAAACTTTTCTGAAGCATCTCTCAGGCATCAAGAGCATATGGCTGCAGATGTTTATAGATAAACAAAAAAACAGCAATTTAACCCAGAATAGAAGAAGAAATGAAGGAGAATTAAGTTTGGCATATGCTGCAACATCCCAATTCTAGCTATTTCCAGCAAAGGAGAGAGCCTTAGATAGGATAAAAAATGCTGTCAGAAAAAAAATTAAAAAAAAAAGAAAGAAAAAGAAATGCTGTAAGGCTTGTGTGGACTGAAAAGCAAGGGACTTGAATCCTGGATATGCCCAAGAGTAGAGTAAAGTAAGAAACACTCCCTCCATGAAACACAGACATCACCCAAAGGAGTAGGAAAACTGAAATGAAAATTATAGATTATGCAAGAATGCTAGACACACACGCGCTCGCACACACACTCGCGCGCGCGCGCGCGCACACACACACACACACACACACACACACACACACACTCCCTCTCCCTCCCTCCCTCTCCCTCTTTATCCCTCCCTTCCTCCCTTCTTCTCCCCCCCCCTCTCTCTCAGGAATGTATTAATATAAGAAAATTCTAAGTGGGAAAAGTCACAAATCAGATTGTATCTTTAAGACTATTTACAAAAAGAAGTCATATAGGCCTAGTAACATAAAAGAAAGTCAAAATCAGCAGGACATGGTGACACATGCCTTTTAATCCTAGCACTGGAAAGGCAGAGGCAGGTACATCTCTGAGTTCCAGGACATCTAGAGCAACAAAGTAACACACCACGTGTAAATAAAAGAAGGGGTGGGGGAGGAAGGAAGAAAGGAAGGAAAGAAGAAAGAAGAAAAAAGCCAGATTTGAGAAAAAAGTCAGATTTGAGTAATAGTTTCAAAGATTAAATATAGCAGTAATAAAACCACACAATAAAACATGAACCCAAGAAAGGTTCAAACTCAAATACAAAGAACACTAGTTAAAGCTTCCATTTTAACATACATCAAGGCTTTGGGCAAAGATCAACTCTGACAGCACCAAGTTCACACACAAACTCAAAATGGGGTACTCTACAGGGTATAAAGCCTGCTCAATGCTAGTCTGCAACTTGAAGGCAACTAGTAATGAAATATGTTCCTGGGCCAAGGCTTATTTTGTTTACACATGCTTCAGTAAATTACCTGTCTTTACAGAATCATTGTGAAATGAATACTGGGCAACTACTCAGTGCCACTATTTTACCATCTTCACACTGCGCTGACACCTCGCAGGAGACTAACAAGAAAAGGAGCTCAGGACTGGATAGAAACCACTAGTTACAGCATCCCTGTGTGTAGAAAACTGCCATTCTAAAACAAGCACACTTCAGCTTTCCTATTTTACATTAACTTTAACTTTACTTTTTACTTTAAGGAATCAATGTTGTTGCCATGTTTAAGGAAATACACAATTTTATACAACATGGTTGGGGCTGGAATCCTGCCTAATCCATAAAAGCCTTGAGATCATAAAAGTTTACCGAGGATTGAATCCACGACCTCATGCCTGCTGGTCCAGTGGAATCTTAAAGTTTAACTGTTGTGGCAGGCTCATACTGCCTCCCATTCCTATATAATCATGTGTCACAACAGCATTTGCCCAGTGATGGACCTTACGTACCACAGTGAATACATAGTCATGTTTCTGAAAACTCCTGCTGCTTAGTGATATCACAGCCATCCTAATGTCACAGTGCATCACACAATTTGTAATTAGATAAGCCAGGCATCTTGTTTGATTAAAACCGAACCCAACACAGTAACTGGCCAAAATATTATGAGTAACAGTTATTACTGTTAAGTATTATGTATTTGAGCCCTTGGTCCTGCCAAGGCTCAATTCCCCAGTGTAGGGGAATGTCAGGGCTGGCAGGCAGGAGAGGGTGGGTGGGTGGGTGAGCACCCTCATAGAAGCAGGGGGACGGGGGATGTAATAGGAGTTATGAAACCTGGAAAGGGAATAACATTTGAAATGTAAATAAAATATATCCAAAAATATTTTTAAAAAAAGAACAGAGGGGGAAAAGTATTATGTATTTGTTGTTTGAAAGGTCTTATTACATATCCCAGAGCAACTATGTAGCCCAGGCTGACCTTTAATTTGTTTCCTATTCTGTCTCTTGAGTTCAGGAATTTTATCTTTTATTTAACTTTTTTTTAATTTATGTTTTTCTTTTATTGTGAGACTTATAAAAACAAACCTATTGTGCTGGTACTGTCAACTGTAAAGAGTATAGTATAGCACATATAATTATGTACATTGAACAATACCTAGTAATGACAAATATTTTTGGTACTAGTTTATACATTCTCTGTACTGGGGGGGTGTCATTATTTTAGAATATACTCCTACTGAGGGAAAAAAGCCAGACATGGTGGCACATACCTGTAATCCCAATACTTGGGAGGCTGGGCAGAAAGGGTTAGGAATTCAAGGACAGCCTAGGATACATGGCAAAACCCTGTCTCAAAAAAGCCTTAACTGTAAAACTGTATGCCTTATACTAACAACAGCTTCACAAATCTTGTGTCTCCTGTTGCGCCATTCTCTCTTGTGTTTGATTTAATCTCGTATTTCTTCCTGAAGGCCCTAGGAGCAAGACAGAGAGACAGACACAATATTGCCTAGCTCTGTAGTAGACCATATCATCTAGGCTTCTGTATATATACTATTATGTCTGCATAACAACAAAATCACATATGAATTTCTTGGATTAAATCCCGGGATTAGATGATCTATTTCTGTGTGCCAATTTAACAACTAGCTTAACTAACAAATAATGGGTACTGTATTTGCTAAATGATCATGTCTCTCTGTTTAGTTAAGGGCATTTGACAATACATGTATCTTCTACTGCAAAGAACTCATCAATTTTTCATTTAAAAATATCAATAACCTGAGAAGTAATAAAGTCACATATTCTAAGACTTTAGCTCAAGCACATACTGAGAAAGGTCTAAGGGCCTGACAGCATGCAAAGATGTTGCAGAAGAAAAATTCATGTGCACACAGATCCATGGCATCTCTTATTTCTAGCCATCTTTCTACTTTTTCTTTCACAGATATTTATGCTCTATACCTTTCTACCATGACTAACCCAAAACACCAACATGTAACCTAGGACCTTCAAGGTTGTGTATTCGTCTCAATGGTGGTGACTTTTAGGGGAAGGAAAAGGGCGTAATGGTGTCCCTGTTCTGTTTCATAATCTACTGTCACTGCATTTCATCTTCCACCTTAGCATCTCCTAACTTCTAATGGTACAGCCTGGGTTGCTTACACTCGTAGGATGGCTCTGATCATCATTGTGATACTATAACATTTTATCAATCAAGAAAACAAATAAGAGAAAATGCTAAGGTGTAACCTTGAACTCTCTAATATCCAAAACAGCATATGCGTGCGTGGGAACCAGGCCCCACTTCTCCCCTTCAGCTTCAGTCATCATTCCGGTGGACGCGGTGATGAGGACATCCCCTTTGTGAAATCTGCAGGAGCCCCAACACAGGCAATTAAAGAAATGCATTTGACATCTCAGACCACACTATCTTCTTATACTGTCTACTGGCACACATGAAAACTTCACATTTGAAACCTCTTTAAAAACTGGCTATTCTAACATGAATTATTTCCCTTTTTTCCCAGAATAACTTAATTCTCAGGCATAACCCTATCAGTGAAGAAAAACAAATGCTCTATTTTTAGCTTACAAATAAGGATGAAGATGTGAAATAACAAATTTACTTTTCCAGAAGAGATTTGGCTTTATTTACCAAATCACAGGGTTTTTCCTACCTTTGATACTGTTTGTTAAGATTTGGAAAAATTCCCTGTACCCTAATATACATTATCCACTTATAGTTTAAACTCTTAAGACTTTCTTTCTTTTCCTATCTTCCCTCAAACTTGAGAAGTACTAGAAGGAGCATATAGTTTTTCCTCATTCCGTATTTCATATTCTATTGCTTTGGATTTCTAAAATTTGGATTAACCGAGCCAGTACTGAGGATGAGTGCCCCTGTTGGAGGCAGTGTATGCAGAGGTGACCCCAGCATTCAGAATGCTGGGGTAGGAAGATCACAAGGTGAGGTCCACCTGCACTGTCAAGAAACAAACAAGGATAGATCTCTATTCTAAATAGAGCATGATGCCTTTAAACAACCTTGTTTACTTCAAAAGGAAAAAGGGAGAGAGGGCAGGAAACACAATCACCTTTGATAAAGCATCCTGAATGAATTGTCCTTACTGAATGTCTGGCTATCTGAATGCATGGCGATCCTTTCTGGTATCCACCCAGTCAGTGCATGCAGATCAATATTCTGAAACATAAACATATTTCAAAACTGTCAGTGGTTTTAGGCTGTTTAAAAAATCCTCAGGAGAGCTATTAAAGCTCATTTAATTTGGCATAAATCTGAAGATGAAGTTGGCCTTTCTGCTCCCTGAACTCAAGAGAACTTTTTGTAAAAGATCAGTGAAGACAGTGTAAAGGGAGCAATGGGGGAGCAATAGGGATGTAAAATCAATCAATAAATAAATAAGTGAAAAAATATCTCATTTGACCTGGAAAACATACTGTTCTGTATCTCAATATAACAGTAGACACATATATTTTAGGCTTTTCCAGATACATAAGTTGCACAATGTGCTTTTCTTACATAAGAAAATAGGTACCCTTATCATAAGGAAACTGACCACATTTCTCAGGGGGTTGATAATCTGATTTATTTTCCCATAAACAAAAGCACCTACTAACTTTTTAACTTTACAATCTATACGTAAGTGTCTATAATACATATCTATAACTTACAGAGTTGGATCCTGGGAAATCATATCCTCCCATAACTTTCATGTATGCTTTCTCTATAAGTGACACCCATAATTCACTTTTATTGTTGGAATAAGAACACAGCAATTCTCCTTTGTGATCAACAGGTAGCTGATCATCAATTATCACCTGCAGAAAGAGAACATTAACTTTCTTAAATGAAACAAAATACCTTAAAATTTCAAAAGTAAAAATATTTTTCATTAATAGACACAATATAACTAGTATTAAGATAATGACAGCTTTATACATCATTTTAATACAATGTCTTTATGTAGTCTTACAAGCTAATCTCACTGACAAGCTAGTAGTTAAACGTAAGACATGTATTTGTATATGCATGTGTGTATATATAAAATCAAATTATTTAGAGATTCCAGAATGTACATTATATTTAAAGTTATAAAAGAGCCTTGCTTCTTTTGGCTTAAGCCTACAAAAAATTCATTCTATATGATTATAAAAGTACAATATTATAACTAAAAATACATGTAAATAATTGAGCAAGTAACACCACAAAGACATGATAATATCTAATTAATATTAAAATTTATTTGCAAGATGGTGTTTAAAGAAGTTTTAATTTAAGAACAGAACTTTATTTTTTTTGAGATAGGCTATGTAACCCAGGCTGGCCTTGAACTAGCTATCCTCCTGTCTCAGCCTCCTAAGTGCTAAGTAATAGGTATGTGCCACCATTTTCAACCATGAAGACTCTTTAAAGCAAGAGGTTATTTATCTTTCTTAAAATTGCTTAGTTTTTAAATAATCAATATAATTTGAAAGGGTGTTCCCAAACAACAGCATCAGCATCAACATTAGCACCAAGCCTGTTAAAAGGCAAGTTCTGGGCTCATCAGAGACACACTAAGTCAGAAAGTGAAATGGGACTTGTGGTTCAGGCCTGTAATCTAGGCTACTGCAAAATCGAGGTCTGTGTGGTTTAAAGCATGAGTTCAGGGATAGAATGTAACTTAGTGAGTTCATGTCCCTTAGACAGAACTTTTGCCTCACTATGAACAAGGCCCGAGTAGGCTCAATCCTCAGCTCTGCCAAAACATACTTACTTAGGATGAGTCAGAGTAGTTAATGCTACTGGGTAATTCTATGCACACTTAAAATTTAAGTGTTACTGAGCTACAGAACAATGATTTTCAGTCTCGGTTACCAGGTGACTTTGTTAAAATGTAGACTCTGGGGACAGGAGGGCTGGCTTGGTGGTTAATGGCACTGATTACTCTTCAGACCTGGGTTCAATTCCTAGTACCCACAAGTCAGCTAACAATAGTTTGTAATTCTAGTTCTAGAGTACTGTTTCTTAACCTTCCTAATGCTGCAACCCTTTAATACAGTTCATCGTGTGGTGACACCAACCATAAAATTATTTGTTATTTCATAACTGTAATTTTTTATTGTTATAAATCATAATGTAAATCTCTGTGTTTTCTGATGGTCTTGGGTGACTCTTAAGACAAGGTCATTTAAGCCTCCAAAAGGGTCGAAACCCACTGTTCTAGAGGATTTTCTGGCCCTTTTCTGGTCTCCTAGTACAATGAATGTACATGGTCCACAGAAATGCATGAAAGCAAAATACCCACATACATAAAGATAAAAATTTAAAAAAAATTGCAACTCTGATTCAGTACATCTGAAGGAGGGCCTAAAATTCCACAATTCTAAAAGCTCCTATGATGCTGAGTTTGATACAGGAACTTGGGGTAGATGGGTGCTAGAGAATGCTAACAATACAAGGAAGGCCTTATTATGGAGTTCAGACAGCTAAAAGAAACCACAGTATAATTTAAAACTGCATATATGTCACAAGAAACAATACAGGTTTCTTATGTCTCAATTCCTTAATCAATTAATTTATTGACTTATTTAATTTTTTGAGTCAGGGTCTTACTGCGTAGTCCTGTGTGGCATGAACTCATTATGTAGACCAGGATGGCCTCAATCTCAGAGATCTATCTGCCTGTCTTTGTCTTCTGAGTGCTGAGAATGAAGCCACATGCCACCATCCTTTCAGTACTTTATAATTTTTAAAGGTGGTTATTAGTTATCATTGCTGTTGTATGTGAATGTGCATGATGCATGTGCATGTGTATAATACACGCCAAGCCAATAGTGAGGCCACTCTCACTGTCCTTTATGCTTGAAAGGGTTCCAAGGATTAAACTCATGTCCACTAGGTTTGCAAGGAAAGTGCCTTTAGCCATGATATTTGGCTAATCCTGATTTTCTCTCAGTTACTAAGTTAAAGAGTCTTCTTGCTGTTCTCAAGGCTAAGGGAGGCAGGGAGCATCGCGAGCTTGAGGCCAGAATGGGATACGTTAACATCCTGTCAGTAAAGAAAACAAAACAAAAAAGGTTAAAATTTTTTAATCATTAGCAATTCTTTATTAGAAATTTCCACAAGGTTTCTGAAAAGCATTTTTTAAAAAGCCTTTAACTGTGTACAGTGATTCATGCCTGTAGCTCATTTACTCCTCAGGATCATTTGAGAATAAATGAAGACAGTTTGGGCGAAACAATGAAACTTGTTTTTCTGTAAGAAAAGATTTTTATGGGGTTTTAGAGACGGCCCAGTGGTTAACACCTGCTGCTCCGCCAGAAGACCAGAGTTCAGTTCCCAATACCTGTATCTGACAAGGACCCGTAACTCTAGGTCCAGAGGATCTGAAACCCTCTTCTGGCCTCCACAGCTACATGTACATATGTGGCTCTTGCTTACATGCATGCACGTATGCACACAAACACAAAAAAATTTTAAAATAAACCTTTATCAACTAACTTTTAAAATCTTTACACAGTCACCTTTTCTTAGTTGTTTTGCTTCAAGATTCAAAGGTAAGGAGGTGAAGAAAGATGAGGTAAAGTAGGAATTGGGAAGAAAAAAGACACTCACCTTTCTTGGGACACCATTGAGATGAAGTTTTACCATATACTTTCCACAGGGATTGTACTCTGGTTCTCCGTCCTTATTCTGTGGGTAAATTATGCTTTGGGAAGGAAAATATATATTAAAACACCAACATTAACATTCAACATCAACTAATACATAAGACTTTATATTACATTTAAATAAATGCCATATTTATAAATGTTACTTTCTTCCCAATTTTATAAACATGAACACAAGAATATTTTAATATTTTAAATACTTCTTGGTTTTAATTTTCCTTTTCAGATAGGACTTCAATATGTACCTGGCTGGCCTGGAACTCATGATGGTTCAGCCTCCCAAATGTAACACTACACCCAGCTTAAGAAAACACTTTCAAAAATCATAACTAGAATATAAATTTTCACGATATTCTGAAGCAGTATCTACATACTTCAGGTTCCTAATTCCCTGCAAAGCAGAGGAAGATTTTGAGCTTCTAATATTCCTCCTTCTACTTCCAGAATGATGGGATTACAGGTATGCTGTATTATGGCCAGTTTATACAGTACTGGAAGCCTGACCCACAGTCTTGTATACACTAGGCCAGCACTTTATTAGCTGAGCTACAGTCTATGTCCTCAGTTTTTCTTTTATACTCAATAAGTATATTTTAAGCCAGTTAAAATTAACTTTTATCATTGGTTTCAAGATCACTTAAATAAATCATAATTAGGTACTAAGTACAATTTTGATAAAGCCACATAAAATTCAAATTATATGATGAGGTCTACAGAAATAGCACAACACTTAAAGAGTACCTGCCGCTTTTGCAGAGGCCCTGGAAGCCGTACCCAGCACCCCACACAGTGCTGGCTAACAACCATTTTTAAGTCCAGACGCAGGCAATCCAAAATCTCTAATCTCACCCACTCTCTAAGGGTACTAGATCACCTCTCCTGGCCAGGACAATTTTTGTGTGTAGACTCACAGCACATCATGCATGATTATGTAATTAATGAATTATAATGTTGCACAAAAGGCATATGGTGCAGTCAAATAACCATCCATTCACATTAAGAACTTTCACTACTAATATTTTTTAAATATATTATACAAAATCAAGCACACTCCAAATTGTTTATTTATATGGCAAATAACTAAAATTAAGCACTGTCTAGTTTATCTTTATTCTTAGGACAAACTAAATAAAAATTATGATTATAGTTACACTGAGTGGTTTTGAGCTTAATATAACCTTCAAAAACTGAAAATCAGAAACATTTCAATAAATTTTAACACTGTCAGAGCCAACATTAATACATGTAATTTTCAATTTTCCTATAGCCACATTAAGAGTTAAAAAAGGAAAAGCCTTTAACCGCAACACTATGGAGGCAGAGGCTGGAAGATCTCTGTAAGTTCAAGGCTAGCATGGTCTACACAATGAGTTCCAGGCCAGCTAGGCAACATAGAGACTGTCTCCAAAAACAAAAACAAAGTTAAAATCAGATCAGTTCTGGGCTGGGGAGATGGCTCAGTGGTTAAGAGCACTGACTGCTCTTCCAGAGGTCCTGAGTTCAGTTCCCAGCAACCACATGATGTCTCACAACCATCTGGAAAGGGATCTGATGCCCTCTTCTGGTGTGTCTGAAGACAGCTACAGTGTACTCATATAACTAAAATAATTAAATCTTTTTTTAAAAAATCAAATCAATTATAATAATATACTTTGCTTAATCCAATTATAAGATCAACATATACTCAATACTTAAGATATTTTTCAATCTCACAAATTTTAAGCGGTTTTCAAAATCTCATGTACATCTTGCATTTGCACCCCATCTTAAAATAATCTACTTGAATTCCTCAATAAATACAGGTTTCTAGTGGCCAACTTACTGTAGTGTTAAAATTACAGAATATAAATAGGATACTTTCATTACAAAAATTTCAAAAATATTCCACATACATTATTTTGTTATATATGAATATGTTCTTACTGCTTTAGAAGAACATCCCACATTCAGGAATCACCTGTTTAACTTCCATAGAAAAGACAAAGGTTTAGAAATATATCCTCTCCACTTTCGGCATACATATAGTCTAAGTTTTAAATTTCCAAGTAAGTAGCAATCATATAAAAGATAAAAACAGACATTTACCTGGTAATTAACTTCTTATTGAATCGTCTCTCATAGGCTGCACTGATAGCCAATGATGCCACAAAGGAACAATCTGATACTATAGTCTGTTAATAAGAACAGCACATTCTTTTATTCATGTAACTTCACCGTTTATACAATATTTATTCATTACACCGACATCCTTAGTTTTTATATTAAATATCTTATTCAAACAGGAAAACAGAAATGCCATGCTGCCAACTCACATATTTTATTCAAACAAATTCTAGAAGTATTTTAATGAAGCTAATTTAAAGTCCTTAGAGTTTTCTCTCTTTCTCTCTGTCTCTGTGTGTGTGCATGTATATATGTGTGCGCGTTCGAGAGTGTAAGCGCATACATGTAGGTATATGTGGAGGCCCAAGGTCAATGATAGTGGCACTATTTCATTCAGCCACTTTCTTTTACTTTTAAAATATATCTGTAGTGTATGTGTGTGTTTACTTTTATTGATGTGTCTCAGTGTCTGTTTTGGGCTTTATGTGCACATGAGTATGGATACACACGGAGGTCAAGAGAGGGCACTGGATATCCTGAAGCTGGAGTTGAAGGCACTCGTGAACCACCATATATGACTCACCAAACTCATCAACCCTCTACTTCTTGAGACAGGGTCTTCCACTGAACTTGAGGCTTACCAATTCAAGTAGGCAGGCTGGCCAGAGAGCTTCAGGAATCCACCTATCTTGCATACCCAAGGTTAGGGTTATAGTAGTGTGTAATCAGCCTGACTTTTTTTTTTTAATGTTGTATGTATGGGTGTTTGGTCTGTATGTTATTCTATGTACCACATGTGCCCAAAGAGGTGAGAAGGCACTGGACCCCTAGGACTGGAGTTACAGACAGTTGTGACCTGCCATGTGGGTACTGGTATGAATTTAGATCCTCTGGAACAGCAGCCAGGGCTCCTCACTGAGCCCCACCTGACCTTTTATGTGCTTCTGGGGATGCTAACTTAGGGCCTTATGCTTATGCAGCCCCCAAGAATTAAATACTTAAATAATTAAATCCTTTATAACTATTTCTTTGTCAAGGGTGAAATTCAATTCTCAAGTTTCACATCTACAAAAGCAACAATCTATAGCTTGGGCTGGGGCTGTAGCTCAATGATAGGGTGAGTGTCTAGCATGCATAAGATCCTAAATTCATTCCCTAGTACTGGAAAAAAATCTGTAATTGTTCCAGACAGTTTCTCACATTATCATTTTCCCAATGTTAAAGCCAAAATCTACAGACTGTACTGGGCATGTTGGCACACACTGGGAGTCTCAGCTGCTTGGAAGTCTGATGCTGGAGATTACTGAGTTTAAAGCCAACTCAGACAACATAGCAAAATGCTGTCTCAGAAGAAAAAAATTAACAAAATTTCAGTCTGGTTTTAAGAAAGAATATTCATTTTGCAGTGCAGACTGATCTCAAACTTACTATGTAGCCCAATATGGCACTGAACCATGAGCGCTGAGTTTACAGAAATGTATTACCAAGTCAAGCTGAGAATAACGTGAAGGATGAGAAATTTTCACAATTATACTCATCCATCTAAATATATAGAATCTAAGAAAAATCAAATCTAGATTCAAATTTTCTTAGAGTAGTACCTTTCTTGAACATTATGCAAAATAAATGTTTACCTGTTTTATGCTAAAACTGGATACAGTATATATCATTGTGGGATTGTTGGTGAGATCTTCCGGTCGTACCCATTTAGAAAATGTAGTTTTTTGTTTAGGTGACAATGGAAGCTTGCCCAATCTGTCACTGAGGTAACAATAAAAGTTAAAAGAATATATTAATTTTTAAGATGACTTGAAGCCAGAATGAAACCTTTTTAGTGCAGAAATCATATAGTTACAACTTTCTCTTCCTACAATAGCCAATTAAATCTGGCTCTTTACCGAATAAATCTAGGACTCCATAGTATGTTTTCTCAAATCACTGAGTAATTAAAGTCAGTGTTAACACATTTCTATTCTTTCACTTATAAGGCTTTTAAAAGTATTTCTATAAAATACAATGCTTATGACTTAAAGGTTAACATATCACCAGACCCAAAAAAAAAATTCTTTTATAATCTTTCAATTTCTACACCTGATTCTGAACCTGTAGGTCACGACCCCCTTAGGGGATCTGAATGACCCTTTCACAGGGCTACATATAAGATACTCTGCATAACAGGTATTTACATTAAAATCTATAACAGTAGCAATGAAACAGCAATAGTATCATGGTTGGGGTCACCACAACATGAGGAACTGTATTATAGGGTTGTCGCATTAGAAGGTTGAGAACCACTGCTCTAAATGAAACTACATTATGGAGCCCTTTTCCTGTTAATCTGTTAAATGAATTTAAAATGTTTACATTTTTTCAGTATTCTCTATGTAAAATAATTTAGATGACAAAAATAAAAAAAATAGTACCACTTAGTTTATTTTAGTATTCATCTATTCTTCTCCAAATTTAATTTATTCACTACAACTTGAGTACGTACTATAAATCAGACGTTGTGTTAGATATGGGTTGGGACATGGTTAAACAGACATGGCCTCTGTCCCTATGAAACTTGGAATTCCCCACAAGGGGCATGCATTAAGCAAATAATTACATAAAAAAGAAAAAAGAGTGAAAAAAAAACATCTGGCTGTGAATAGCTATCCTAAAGTTAAAAAACTTTGTCTATGGCCACACCTCCCTAATGAACTATCTCCTGCAAATTAAAGGAGCTTCTTATTTTATATCTTACTTTTAAACTGTGTTTTTAAGTTGTCCCCAATTTTGATTGCTCATGCTATATTTTTTCTTAGACATTTCAGTATCACGGTGACTTATCTTAACAAACATATAAATTGAAACCACAAATTTACATCTCCTTAAATATATCCATTCAGCATATACTAGAGTGGTTTATTCTTATAATTATGATAGCAATATCTTTGTGTAGGTGTTTGAGTACATCTCTAAACACTTCATTACTTTCTGGACTTTTTTCTATTGTGATTCAATCATCAACTAGACAAATGTCTGCTTAGTACTTACTCTGTGCCAAGTATTTTATACTAAGCACTATGTCTATAATGTTAAAATAAATCTTTATGAACTCATGACCAAGCCAATCAAAACAAATGTCATAGTGTAGTAGTATATTGTGATACTGTATTAAAATGACAACTTCATGTTATTCAGATCTTTATTTGAACAATTTTCCCACATCTTTCCTATAAATACTCCTCTTTTCCAACCAACTTTATATAAAAAATTTAGTTTTAAGGCTATGAAGTAAACTGGACTTCAGAATACTGAAAAAGTCTTTAAATGATCTTGGAAATAAAAGTTAAAAGTGCTTACTTACCAAAAAGGCATTGGATAAGCAAAACGTTCCCTTAGATCAACACTCATGAAAGGAACATATTCTACACCATTTATTTTTGATGTTGTCCTACAAAGCACAAGGAAAAGATATCTGAGTTTTCAAGTCTATATTAATCACCAATCTTACTTAAATACTAAAGTTAAATGACAATAGCTTCTCAGTCTTTTAGCTAATACCAAAGGGAAAAATTTCAGTGACAAAGTATAATACTGCATTAAATTGACAATTTCATGGTATTTAGACCTTTATTTAAAAACTTTTGATAAAAGAAATACCAGATAATCACTGTTATAATTCAATTCAGTTTAATAAAAACATTCTTTTAAATTAACATCCTGGCTTTGGGATATAGCACAGTGGTAACACTTCTGCTATCATGTATAAAAGATTCAACCTTCAGCACAAATTTAATTAGCTAAAACAGCACCAGCAATGGGGGAGGAGGGTACACCTGACATCCACTACAGAAAAACTGTAGTCTTAAAATTGGCCTTTGTGTCCAATACAAGGATACAAAGCCAAAGTCTATCCTAATCCCAAAGAAACAATGCAGTAACAGCTATTTAGGAACTTAAAAAGACACAATACAACTCTGAAAAATTGTGGTCTTTCTATTTTCTGGCTATGGGAATATGGACAAAGTCCTGAAAGAAGAAAGTATCATAGAAACAGCTATGGTCTGTTGACAAATTCAAGTGTTCTGTTTTTGATGTACATTAACTATGTCCTTTGGGGGATTTACTGTTGATGCTGTTTAACTGAGTGAGAAGGGCTTACCTCACTATGTTGCCCAGGGTATCAGGCTGTCCTCGAACTCAAAAATCCCTGCATCAGCATCTCTAGTGCTGGAATTGCAGTATGTGTCACTATGTTTTACACAATGTCTTTCTTATAGATCTACTTTTTTTTTTAAAGAGAATGTGCAGAGTAACTTAGTTGTTGGGTAATAAAGCAGTCAGCAATGGATGGATACAATAAATGTTGAGACGTGTACCCTCATTTTCACTTGTATGAAGGATAACTGTGTTTTGAGAGAGTTGTTCTGTTACAGTGTGAAATTTCAAATATGCAGTATATATAAAAGTAGTATATACAGACTTAAGTAGACAAAATGATGAATTTTTCACTGTTCTAGTTAGCCTCAATTGAGGAAATGGCTCCGTAAGATTGGGTGTGGGCAAGCCTGTGGGACATTTTCTTAAATAGTGGTTGATGGGGTACAGTCCAGCCCATTGAAGATGGGGCGCCATGCTTAGTCTTGTGGTTCTGCATTCTACAAGAAAGCAGCTGAGCAAGCCATGAGGAGCAAGCCAGTAAGCAACAGCACTCCTTGGCCTTTGCAGCATCATCTGCATCCAGGTTCCTGCCCATCTGAATTCCTTTAACAACTAACAGTGATGTGGAAACATGGCTGAATAAACCTATTTCTCCCCAAAATGCTTTGGGCATGATGTCTTATCATAAAAATAGTGACCCTAAGACACTCATTTAAAGCCTTGGCTTTTAAAGGAACCTCTTATTGTTGTTTTGTAGGTTGTTTGTTCACATACTATTCTTCCTAGGCAAAGGAATCGGGTTAATAGGTGTATAATTAAAACCTTCATCAAGACAGAAGCTGATCTGGAAAGCTGGGATCTAGGAGGGAATGATACTCCTTTCTGCTCAACCTCAGGAAAATTTTTAATGAATGTCCAATTATGAATGCTCAAAATTAATGACCTGCGCAACTCAAGAACAGCCAAGTTAGTTGGCTCAAAGATTTACCCTCTCAACTGATCAACTGACTCAGAAGAAAGTCAAGAATCCCTGCATTATCATGGGTCCTGCTGTCCCTGTTTTTAGAGGTGGAGTTTCCCTATGCAGCCTAGGCTGACCTTGAACCTGAATATATAGGTGTCTTTCCTCAGCAGGCGGGATTCCAGGTAAATGTCATGCCCAGCTCAGGTTTTGCACTTTTAATGGCTCCTAAAGCTGCTCTTAAATACACTAAGCTGTCTACCCAGACCAGGGGTGGGCGAAGGTTTTCTGTAAAGATAAACATCATGCACAGTTTAGGCTTTACAAAGTAGTTTCTGTCCTAATTCTCCTATTTCCATTTTCTTTAACTCTTAAAAAATGAAAAAGTATGCACAGCTCCAGATATTTGTGTGCAGGCTATTTCAGAGGAACCCCACCCAGGCCCATGAGAGTTGTGGTTACAAAGGCGCACAGAACACTAGCAGCCTGCCGTAACTGCTGTGCTCCTCAATCTTCAGGACTGAGTTCTGCAGAGTACATGTCTAGGAAAAAATGCTATCACTAAAATATATTAGACCCAACACATTTTAACTATTCAAGCTGATAATGATGTTAAATAACAATACCATGTATCACAACAAAGATCTAAAGACATTCCAGAATGAAATGAACTACACTATTACGTCTAAAGTTTTCATAATAATGAGTTGTAAGTGGATTTACCTGAGCACTTCTATTTCTTCTGCTGTGTACTTCTGTCCTTGTGCATCACATGACTGTGGACTTATAAATGGCTGAGGCTTTTCAAGGAAAGGATTAGGTCCTAGAGGAAAGTGTGTTCTTACTGGAGGAGTCTTTGTTTTCATATTTGTTGCCTTGACTTTGCAAAATGGCTTTGTCAAAGGTTCACTCAATGCTTCTGCTCTAGAACAGAAGCACAGAAGTTTTCTTCTTACATTTAGGCTTTTGTTTTTATTGACATAGGGTCTCAAAAAGAGGTTGGGCTCAAGCTTGCTGTATAGTAGTCTTAAAGCTCTGCTCCTTCCACCTCTACTTCCTGTTTCATTTAAACTTACAGGACACAAAACTTCCAGTTACACACAAAGCATCCTAATCATAAAATCCTTCATACTAATCAAAACTTCTCTATATAAGCTACTATACATTATTTTGTAAGTACTACTTAAATGAACATTTAATATATGTTAGATACTATGCAAGGCAAAGATTATATAATAATATATAAATTCTATCCTTAAGGTTCTATGGATATGGGCTGGAGAAATGTCTCAGTGGTTAAGAGCACTGACTGCTCTTCCAGAGGACCTGAGTTCAAAACCCAGCAACCACATGGTGGCTCAAAACAACTGAAATGAGATCTGGTGTGTCTGAAGACAGTCACAGTGTACTCATAGTAAATAAAAAATAAATAAATGTGTTTTTAAAAAGGTTCTGTGGATAAAAAAGACAATAGTGTCAGAATGATAGATGCCAGGACAGAAGCATTTCATACAAATGAATACCCCACAGAAATAATGGCCCTAGTGACCAAGAAAAGAGGGAGAATGAAAGGATGCTGAGATTTACTGACTGAGACTTAGAGAAGCTCGCTGTAGTGAGGAAGCAGACATAGAATGTGCAGTAGTAGCAGACAACAAAATAACTATGGCAGCTTCTAGAGGCCCTGTAAAAAGCACAAATTCGAGACAGCAGGCATGAGGTGAGAGAAAGCAGGACTGACGGCAGAGGACATCACATGATATAGGGGAACTTTGTTCTGTCAAAGAACTAACAAGCTAAAAATGTCCTTAATCCAAGATTCATATGAGTTTCACAAATCTTGTAACACTCCAAAATTATATGCCAAGGCATACATTTTCCTAGAAAGAAGGTCCTTAATCTTTAACAAATCCTACACGAGCCTATAATTAAAACCTCAACCTACCTATCTTTGCTTAGGATGCTTTCAGAAATACTGGATGGTTAATCTACACGAGAATAAAACCCAATGATGATTATAACTAGTAAAATAAGTCACAATGGAGAAGGTAACTATGTCAGGTGAACCTGGTAAGCCCCAAGTCATGAAACTGGAGAAGGCAACCATGTTAAGTGAATTTGAGTAAGCAAACTAAAGCTTAACTGATGGAGCAGAGAAGGGCCGAGTCAGAGCTCAATGGAAGAGCCAGGACACCGCCATGTAGAGCTTCAAAGCTCACACTCTAGGAAAAGATGCGATTCCTACTCCTTTTCTATCTCAACTCTTCAAAACAGGCAGAATTCATGTTTACCTTATTCATACTATACGTATTTATATTACATTCATTCAACAACTACCTACTGAACACATCTATGTTAGGTACCCTACTAATTGTTTCTTAAGCACTGAACAAAATAAGCAGAATCTGCCTTCATAAGCTCCCTATCAGGGAGTGAATGCCGAATGCAACACAGGCATCAACAATAAATACAAGAAACTTGTCTTTTTGTGAATTCCTCAGTGGGATAAGAACAATGGGAAAGAATATTGAGACAGAGCAATAAGAATCAAAGTGTTAGGGGAGACTTGGCTTTAAATAAAATGCTCAGAGCAGGTCTCAGAAGTGACCCAAGCTTGAAATGAAGGCCACACATGGTGTGATGCTGGGAATGAAAGGCCACTCTCAATGCCTATCTTAATACCCCTCTGGAGGGCTTTCTGAGAGCCTGTCCTGGAAGCCTGAAAGATGTCTCAGAAGTTTGATACTATACAACACAGAGGAAGTATTCCATTTAAAACGTGACTGTTAGAGACTGGAAATATAGCTCAGTGGTAGAATATTTGAATAGCATGCAGAAGATCTTAGGTTCAAGCAACAAAACTCCCACAGACACTCAATATGTTAGGGCTATAAAACCAACCAAACATCACAGCTACTAATTTGGTCTAAAGCAAAGAGCTAAAAAGAAGTAAATTTACTCAGCAAGAAAAAGTAGACTTCTAAGTCTCAGTTTATGGAGCAACATCTAGACCTCTACCACCACACATTACAATAAATGATATGTTAACAACAAAGCACAAATCTAGTCATTGATAAGAATTTGAGTGACAAAACTCACCTATCTAGTGCCTGTCGAGCCAACTGTTTCAATTTATTTTGCAGAGTCTTATCAGCAGTTTCAGAAGACTTAAGAGAAAGAGAGACATTCTAAAGCAAGGGTTCTTTAATTTACTTAATCCATGTTTCTATGCAAAAATAAAATATTCTTCTTGAAATTATGAGTAAATAAATACAACATTTTACTTCTGTCTTTAAAGGTTATCACTCAAAACAATGTTGTGTAACTTGTCACTGGGGTGAACTTAAAAGTCATTTCTTGAGACAAGTGCTAATTAGACCACAAACATATAAACATGTACATGGAAGGCTGAGCAGGAGAAACCTGGACACACAGCACTTATCTATGTTCTCCAGAGTTAAAGAAATCAAGGTTTCTCTGACCCCAACAGCCTGCTAAGAAGCTGGCATGTGAAAGACAATGGGAACATCCTCTACACTTTGTGCCATCCTCCTGCCAAATGCACTGGCTCTTAAATAGTAGATGCCCCTTGAAGTTAAGTGTCTCAGCCACAGTCTATCAGGAGCACTGAATACTAATCTACATGCTGAGCGGCTCAGCATATAGATTTTATATGCTATAAAATATAGAATTTTTATAAATATATAAATATATAAAAGTTTTAGTTACTAATTTTAAACAGTTTAAAAATAAGCAAATGTCATTTTAAAAAGCAACTGCTTAGTGGTTCAGTAATGGTAAAACTGCAATAAAGCATAAAACTGTTATTAACTTTCTACTCAACATTTTAATGAAGATTAAAATAGTTTTATTTATAATGATAGAATGGGAGGTTCCTTAAAAATAAGTGCATTTGTTAGTAAGTGAAGCAGTTTCTTAACATAATTCCATCAAGTTTAATTCACAGTTATACCTACGGTTTTTAGACAGAGGTCCACAGCTTCTGTATATAATTCTATGGCATCTTCCACATTCCCCTTTTCATCCTCATCGAAAGCTTGTGTAACAAGAAAATGGGCACGCTCTAGATCCAACTGATGTTTTGATTTCAAAGGATCAGTACTCTTTGACTGAACTAGTACAGGATAAAGAAAAAGGCACACAGAATATTACTTAAATGGAGCCAGGAAACACCAACGGTTTAATATATTTAAGACATTCTTTACCAAACTCTATAATTCTTCATTTAAAACACTAGCAAAATACACAAAAATCTTTTTTGAAAAAAATAATTTCTCCCCTCTCTTATAAATCTTAAGCCCCCTGCCCAAACCCAATTATTCAATCATCAGGAACAGGATATTAGAAATGCTTTATAAAAAATTTTTTACTTCAATAATTTTTCTATTAGCACTCCCTTTGTTAAATTAAAAAACAAAACAAAAAAAAAAAAAAAAAAAAAAAAACAAAAAAAAACAAAGGAGTCTTCCTCATATTCTCCCTCCATAAAAACAAAGCTAAAACTTGGAAAATGCTAAACATTAAAAAACACACAGGGCTAGGGGTTCAGCTCAGGGGTAAAATGAGCTTGCCTCACCATATTCCCTGGTTCTATGGCTAGTACCAGAAACGTAAGAGGAAGAGGGGAAGGAAAAGGAGAAAGAAGGGAAGAGACAGGGAGCCAGCAGTCATTACCATTTTTTTGGTACAGACAATAGGAGCTGATGATGACAGAGCTCCTGCTGCTCTTACCTATCCAGGAAACCATCATGCTTTTACTGCTCTTTGAAATAAGAATTTCAGTTTGAGTTTCCTGTCTTGTTTTGTTTTAAAGGATTTACTTATTTAGTGTGCGTGAGTGTTCGCTGTATGTGCATGCCTAGTGCTCTTGGAGGTCAGAAGCGGGTCTCCAACCCCTTGGAACTGAAGTTACAGACAGCTGTGAGCCACCGTGTGGGTTTTAGAAACAGAACCTGGGTGTTCTACAAGTGTTATTAACTCCTGAGCCATCTCTCCAGTCCACAGCACATGAGTAGATGCTCAGTACCGTCGGCCCTCCAGCAATGAAAATCAAAGTCCAATGAGATGGTACTTAACATCCATTAGGATGACTAAAGAGAAAAGTCAATAACAAGTCAATTCTGGTGGCGGAGCTCTGTAATTTACTTGGGAGGCAGAGGCAGTGATATCAGAGTTTGAAGCTGTACAGCAAAATCTGGCCAAAACAACAACAAAAAGTAAGTATTGGAGAGCTGAGGGAAGGGGTAGGGCTTTGCATGGGTAAGGCCACCCCCAGCACCTCACAAAGAGAAGAGGAGAGGGAGCGTGTGTGTGTTTAAGAGTGAGAACGTAACTAAGAGACTTGAATCAGCTCTGCTGCTGGTGGAACTGTAAGCATAAAGCATGTAGTACCTGCATGTGCACAGCATCACTCACAGTACACTTGACAAAAGTGTGGTGTGACTGTTTATCCATGAAAAGTAGAGTGTGATGTATCCTACAAACCTCACAAACACTAAGCTTAGTGAAAGAAGCAAATGATAAAAGGATGGGATCATCTTAATCTCAACATTACATCTGTTTATTTCAAATTAATATTTTTCTCCACTCAGAGGTCAACCTATCCTCGAGAGTTTCTTGACTATAAACAAGCTGTCTTGAAATCTGAGTTTCTATTTTCTTTCTTTAAAAAATTTTTTGAGAGGATTACATATATAACCCAGGCTGACCTCTAATTTACTAGGCAGCCAAGGCTGACCTTGAACTTGTTTATCTACCACCAGCGTGCTGGGATCACAGGCCTGTACCACAAGTACTTTGTATATTATGAGGAGTTAAACCCAGGGTGCCATGCCTTTAGGCAGGCACTATACCACTAAGCTACATCCCAGCCAATTTTTATTTACCTGTCTACTTATATGTATTCTGAGAGGCTCACCATGCACCCCAAGCCTGCTTCAAACTCAGAATCCTTCTGCCTCAACCTCCTGAGTACCTGGATTATAAGCATGCTTCACCACAGCTAGCTAAAATTGAGGCTCTGAACAAGCTTTTTATTTGGAAAAGTCCTTTTTTTGCTTAAAGTAATAAATAGAGAAGCCACTGACTTCTTGCAGAGTGCATATGTTACATTACAGAACAAAATAAGGAAAATGTTGTTGAAACAATTAAGATATTGCCTAAATTAAAAGTCCTTTCCCAATTCCATCTCACTGGCATATTCTTTAGGAAATTAGTGTTATCCTTCTGTAATAGACAGTCACATATAGAGTATCAGTTTTAGAACTTACTTTCCAGGATCAGAGGCAACTTTTTAGTTTTGTATCTGTTGCTATTACTCCAGCTCAGACTCACAGATTTAAGTGACCCTTCTGCTTTAGCCTCCTGAGTACTGGGACTACAGGCTCATACTACCAGTTCAAAACGCTTTCTAAAGTTCTGCTGAATTTAAAACAAAATAGGGAAGTATTTCCTAATTCTCTATAGAGAAAAAAATATTGTATTTTTTCTCAATTATTGGAAGAACTTTAGGGATTTAGAGGACACTGACTAGAATTAATATAACAGCCTATGAAATAAGTTTGACTGAATATATAAGACAACAAAATGGAAATTCCGTTTAGTTACTAGTTCCTACTCCTAAGCTAGTATCATCATATAATCCTTTCCTTCTAAAGGAAGGAACATTGGCCTAATGTTTCCGATTTGTATAACACTGTAATGTTTCTATTTTTATGTCTCTGCATTTGACATGGGGCCTCTGGAGGTCTCTTCTACCACCTACTTACTTACCATCTACCACAAACATTCATTCAGGTGATTGTTGAAATAAAAACATCTATAGAAAAGACAAAGAAATCATGGAAATAGTCCCGAAGAACTACCTTCTAAACTTTAAAAATAATTTTCTGGGAATATGAAATAATGTGAATTATTTATAAAAACAAGGCATTACATTTAAGAACTTCATTCACTTGGCTGGAAAATAAAATTTTTTTGAATCATGTTGGGTCCTGTGTACCCCACACCCCAATACATAACCTCAAGTATGCTAAATAAGTATTCCAACTGAGCTACTCTCAGAGTTCCCAACAAGATATTCTGAATGCAGTGATTACGGTGACTTTCTACCAAGCAAAGTACTATACACAGATAATTCCTACAACACATTAATCTTCTGGACACCAAAGTGACCTTCCAAAAGTAGATGATGCAGACTTTATCCTAACTATGTGCTTGTAACTAACTCATTCCACTCAGAATAAGTGGCAGGAAGTAACATAATCCATTTAGAGTAAAACTCCTGAGTATTCCTCTGTGAATTATCCAGCAAAGGAAAAAGAAGGAGGGGGTATCTAAAAAATAAAATCACCCTAAAGAGGTTAATATATATTTCTAGGCAAATGTTAGCATTATTTTTCTTTTCCACCCACGTGAACTGCAGATTCTGACACAAATTCTTTTCCTTTAACAGAACTGATCACTGAGCTTATGTATACTTCCCTGCTGGCACCTGCTATGCTGCTTATTAAAAAATACTAAAGACAATTAGTGACTTAATTTTAGGGTCAAAAGAGACCATGTGTCTGATACTTTAGTAATAGGGTCCTCATCCTAACTTTGTCAGCGATAAATTCAATGTGGAGAATCTATTTCTGAAGCTAGAGAAAAGTATACTATATTATCCCTAACATTCTTCTAATAGATCTATTAATTCATTTCCACATCATGATTTCTTACGTTTCTTTAAGAGATTCTTCTCAGAGGGCAGAAAGAATGAGTATCAAGATCCAAGATGGAGAGGCAGGAAAAGCACAGAGAAAATGTGGGCAGGAGAGAGCAAGTGGCAGCTGTGACTGACCTGCAGAATGGAGAGCTTGGACTCTTTCCAGATATTCATTGATCTTTTCTTGGATCCGATCTAGGCTGGATCCTGCCATCTCTGCATAAATTAAAGCTTGGGCAGCTTCCTTAAAAGATAATAATAACATAACTCAAAGAATTCAAAAGACCTACCACAATATGAATTTTAATTACTAATTTTCTATTCATTTCATGATAACAAAACAAAAACATCTTCAAGAGATTTTTCATATAGCAAATAGGTTATAAAATCCTCTAATACCATCTCTTCCAGTTTCAATATCCTTAATTTTTATATTCTGTTGAAAATTTAAGAACCCAATTATTAAACACTTCTTCAGAATAGCTGTGATTTATATGTTTTGTGTTTCCTTATGTATAAATCAGATGTAAATTATATACTTTGTAAAGGCACACTGAGTTTTAAAAGCATTAAAACAGGCTGGGGCTTAGCTCTGGCTCAGCAGTTGCCTAGCATGTACAAGGCCCTGGGTTCAATATTTAGGACCATCAGAACCAAATCATTAAATAAAACAAAACAAAATATCAATTTAAAAAAAATCACTGGCTGGACAGATGGCTCAGCAGTTAAGAGCACTGACTGTTCTTCCAGAGGTCCTGAGTTCAATTCCCAGCAACCACATGGTGGCTCACAACCCTTTGTAATGAGATCTGATGCTCTCTTCTGGTGTGTCTGAAGACAGCTACAGTGTATTCATAAATACAAAATAAATAAATAAACCTTTTTTAAAAAAAAATCACAAGAAAATATAAAGGTTAAAAAGTCTCAAATTAAAATTAAAATATTAGGGTAGAACATATCAAAGTAGATTTCAGTTTTATGAAATTGAATTAAGAAAGCCTGATTCGCCTTCTAGCATCCCATAACTTCTATAGCCAATTAGGCTCTGACTAGTGAGGAAGAGCTTCCATTTTTCCCACTACTGTTCTAAGGTTAGCAATGCTACCCACCTAGCAAGAGCAGACAGATTCCTGCAAATGACAGCCCCTATCTGCAGGAGCTGAATGTGTGCTACACCTCATAGGCCTCATGCTGTTTCCAAAGCAGCTACCACTGAGCGCCATTTGCAAGCCAGTTTTTGAACAGAAGTTGTTTAACTGAGTCCTACAAAATCAGTAAATGCAGTTTAGACCCCAATGAGAAATTCAACCATAACAGCCAGGTGGAGTAGAAAAGATGACTTCTTTGGGGCCCACAAAGCAGATTATTTCAAGGGAGAAAAAAAATAATTTTCCACACAAACATTAAATACCTAATCTTACATATACCATAATCATTAAAATACATTATACTTCAATAATGAACCTCTTATATGTAAATCAAATATTAGTTCAGAGTATATTTTACCTCTCACATGTAAGTACTGATTTTCAAATAATCACTTCGAATTTTAAAAAGTCAAATAGTTACTGACTTTATTTTACTCATTTATATTCAAAAGTGAAAACAGAATCAAGGGTAAAAATACCACCTTTTTACTCTCCTTTTTTGTTTTTTTATTTTTTAAAGATTTATTTATTTAATGTATGTGAGTACTGTAGCTGTCTTCAGACACACCAGAAGAGGGCATCAGATCCCATTCCAGATGGTTGAGAGCCCCCATGTGGTTGCTGGGAATTGAACTCAGGACCTCTGGAAGAGCAGTCAGTGCTCCTAACCACTGAGCCTTCTCTCCAGCCCATACCACTTTTTTACTCTCCTTTTTTAAAAGAATAAAATTAAAAACAGGGTTTCAGTATGTAACCCTGGCTGGCTTGGGAATTGAAAAGTAGACCAAGCTAGCTTTAAATTTGCTGCGACCCACCTGCCTCTACCTCCCAAGTGTTGGGATTACAGTGGATAAATAGCTCTAGTGCACAGGACAGCCAACACCCCTACCCCTCTGCTCTCACTCTGTCTCCTCCTAACAGGGGCTCTTATGTCCTAAACTGGCTGGTCCTCCTGACTCCTGGTTTTACAGTGCTGATTGTAGCCCTCCTCAAGATTTTAATTCCTAAATGACAACTTCTTAAAGGAAAAAAGGGGGCTTACATCATTTCTTTTGTTTTAGAAAAGGCTATTTATATTTTTTTAGAGACAAAAATTTCACAATGTAGCCCAAATCAGCCTCAAGTTAGTGATCCTCTTACTACCTCACTGTCCTGAGTGCTGGGATTACAGGCAAAGAAGTAGGTGCTGCCACAATAGGTTATATGGTAATATTTTACTGACAGTATTTGCTGAAGTTGTTTCACGAAACTACACCGAATTTTCTTTTAAAGGACTATCACCTGGCAGTCAGGCATGGTGACACTCCTGTAAATCTCAGCACTGGGAAGACAAATTTAAAAACAGCTTCCACTATATAGTAAGCTCCCCAAGGAGGGAGATGGGGGAGGGGCATGGAGACACACCACACACACACACACACACACACACACACACACACACACACACACACACACGGGTGTGGTAGGGAGGTAGGATTGTAAAATCAAAATTAAGACGAATGATCCTAAAACCAAAAGTGTCCAAATATAAGGTAGGTTTTAAAATAAAAATAGTAAAATATTAGCGGAAAGCAAACCGTGCTTTCCTGATAGCACATAAATATAGGGAAAAAATTTGCTACTTCTGTATAAACAAGGAAAAGATGCCCACATAATGAAGATACAACTGGAGGGTTGTGTCTGCAAACCTGCAGGACTGGAAAGCACAGGATGAACTCCCGAAGTGCATACCCTTTGATCCAGCAACTGTGCTCCCAGGCAATCATCCAAAAGTAGTATCACAAAAAAAATTTTTTTAAGCTCTAAGGATATTATTAACTGCCTCACTACAATGCCGGAAAGCCACAATCAATTACAGAACGTGCTGGAAATGTACATGCAAGCAACCAAATGTTATCTAGGTACAGTGAGGTGTCAAAACAGTACAAACAGTATGATTCAACTTTGGGGATAAAAAGCCGCTTATACACACACATACGTTCAGAGAAACAATCACGGATATATACATCGAATGCTAGAGTAAGATGAATTTCTTTTCTAATTCACTTTTCCTTTTCTACCTGGAACTTGCACTATTGGTATATTCTGACAGATCACCCACGGTTGGGCACACATCAAGGCCAACAGTGAGCAAACCACTCACTCCCCATCCCACCTCCGGCCGCCACAAGCAGAGCCGCCCGCATCTGCGGCCTGAGCAGGACCCCGCCCCTCCGCCTCGGGTTCCGCCTGCACTGGATCGGGTGACGCGGCCCGAAACGGGTGCCTGTCCTTACCTTGTAGTAAAACACCGCCTCAGAGTAGCGGCCTTCGTGGTCCCGCTGCACTGCCAGCCGCGCGAACTGCACGGCGTCCCGCTCCAGCGCCGACGCGTCCATGGCGCCCAAGGCCCCACGCCGGGGGAGGCAGATAGGCCCTGTCGCCGGCCCCCGCCGCCCGGAGGCACTGCAGCGAGAACTGGGAACCCCGCAGGCGGAGTGGCAAAGTTTACTTTCAAGGGCGGAGGAGGAGAAGACGGATCCCCCACTACCTCAGACCCGCCCGGAGGACTGCTAACTCCGAGCAGCCGGGGCTCGGAGCCCTCGCGGCCGCCCCTCCCTCCGGTTTTCGCTCCGCCCACCAGCCGCATTGCGCAGGCGCAGTCGGCCCCACGGGGGCGCTCCCTCCGGAGCGGGCGGGGCGCAAGGCACCGCAGGTGGGCGGGACCAGAACCATGTCCGGTGGGATTGGACGAGAGGAAGCAGGTGCCAGGTCGAAGCTGAGGGCTTCTCTTCCGCCTGCTAGAAAGGAGGTGCCAGTGCCCTGGAGGAGGTTGTTGGAGAGGATCGGGATATGGCTTGAAAGGAGCATGCGCATTAGGGAGCCCTTCTTCCACTAAGTGAGGATAGGCGGAAAAGAAACAGTCAATAGCACCTCCCGTCGCCAACTGGTTTAATTAAAAATAAAGATATGAAGCGAGGCTAGGAGGTGCTTCTGAGGTGCTCTGGTAATGTTCATTTGTCAGGCTAAAGCAGGACCTACACCAAGGCACACCGAAGTGTGGTATTGTTTGAATTGTCTGTCATCCAGATGTATTTTTACTTGTATCTTAGGGCAGGTTGAACGTAGTTTGGTTGCTTTCATTTCTCACCTTAAAAGTTTGAATTCAGCAGTGATGAAAATGTACTAACAATGGAAAGTGCCAGAACTTGGATGAGATTCAAAATCCATGCTGTGTCAAAGTAGCAAGACTTGACAAAATTATACATTGTATGATTCCACACAAAAGAAACATTAACGCAGCATATGGTGACACATCCCTGTAAGCCAGCAGTCTGGAGGTTGTGGTAAGAGGAGTCGGTCAGCGTGATCTACACAGCAAAACCCCTGAACAACCCCGGGAGGATATGTCTGTTATAGCTCAGTGTGTACCCAGGCAAACATCAACACAAATCAGCTGGAGATCTTGCTAAGAGTTGATTGTGAGCCTGGCTGTGGTGCTTGCCTTTAATCCCACCACTCCAGAGGCAGAAGAAGCAAATCTCTGAGTTCCAGGCCGGCCTGGTCTTCAAAGCTTATTACAGCATAACGTACTCAGAAAAAGAGAAAAAAGGAGTTGATTGTGATCCAGTCTAGAGTAGTGTCAGCTGTCTTCAAACTCAAGAAAGACACCTTGGTGATGCTAATGCTGGTGGTTCAGGATATCCATTATCAAGGTCACAATGGTGTGGATGCTACTACTAAAACTGGTCAGTGTTCAGCTAAGAGGCTGTGGTGGTCAGCATCCCTGTATGCCATGTGTGTTAGGACCACCCACCTTGCTTGTGCCAGTTACGACTATCTGCCATCCCCTTCCTCCGTTCTTACAATCCCACGATCTAGCAATAGGATTTTCTTCCCACCAAGTCCCCAAAAGGCTTTTGCTCTATGTCATCATCTCCTAGAGAAGCTCCTAGTGTTTCTAGTCTTGGATGGCCCAACACAAATGAATCGAGACCTAGACAAATCGTCTTGCAGACTGGTGTAGTTTCACGTTTGTTTGTTCACCATCTGCCTGGCTAATTTGCCAGGTTTCATGAAGCTCAAAAAGTATGTTCATGAATCTACCTAAAAGGCAGGAAGTACTTTTAAGGGTAAGCACTCTTTCCCTAGGTTTAGAAAGATGGCTCCGTGGTTAAGAGCAGTTATTCCTGCACAGGACCAGGGAGGGATTCCCAGCACCCACCTAGTGGCTCACGACCTCTGTAGTTTCAGTTTCAATGACCTCTTCTAATCTCCAAGGACATACACCAGGCACACACCAGGCTACATTTGAGCAAAATGCTCATACACATAAATCTCAACATAAAAAAATTTTAAAGTGCTTTTCTACAAAAAGACCATGAATGTTTACAGCAGCTTTATATTTAAATTTACTTTGTAATTAATAAGTATATATATCCATGGCATATAAGGTGATTCCTTAAAACTAGTTTTTGAAAGGTTAAATCAAGCCAACAAATGTCTGCAGCTTTGTTCTTGCTAACTAAAAGCTAGAAATAATTAAAATGTCCACAAACAAACACATGGATGAACAAATTGTGATGTATCTACACAATGAAATATGTCTCAACAACCAAGATGGGATTCATTACTGACAACATGATGAAGCTCCAAAATATTGTTCTGAACAAAGAAAGCAAGGACAGAGGAACACAGTCTTTGACCCTATAGTTCCAAAACCCAAGGGAAAACAAAATGTAATGACAGAGGATGTCAGTGCTTGCCTAGAATTGTAGTAGATTGATTTGGAAGGATCACTGAGTTTTCAAAGTATGTAGTATTTAAATTTGTGAGTATATAAATTTTCAGTTATACACTTAAAATCTTCCAGTTTATTACTTATAAATTTCACCCTAATAAAGTTGGTTTTTAAATATAAAAATAGTCATAGAAAGGAGTTCATAAATATGCTTTATTAGCCATATCTTCTTTTAAGCATAAAGTCATGCTTCCTTTAAAGTTCCCAGCCAAGTAATGATAATTTATTACCTCATTCAATAAATACTGCTGGACAGACAGTGAGTGTTAAAGCAAGGTGACATAAACAGCTGGCACCAGCCAAAAGGTGGTAGCACCTTTTGGTAATTGCTAATGTCGGGGTTGGGAGGACCTTGGAAACAGTGGCTAGATCAGCATTGTCACTCCATGCTGATGGATATATAAACTAGAATAATCTCTTTGATAATGGGTTGGCAGTTGCTTATAAAGGCAGTATAGCTTTGGATTCATCAGCTCCACTACCAGGCCATAAGCAAGACTGTGCATGTTCACTGAAGACATGAATAAATATGTTTTCATTGACTGTATTCTTAGAACTGGAAATGACTAAATGTTCATCAAGATTATAACGGGTAGGAGCTGGAGAGATGGCACATTAGTTAGAACACTGGCTAACAACTGTTGTAGGATAAAAGGACAAAGGAAAAATACCCTGATCCTGACTTGACCCCAAGCCCATGACCAGGGCCAAAACCAGAATCCTACTAATCCCTGAGCACAAAACCCTACCAATCTCTGAACAGAAAAACCCACTGTGGTGGTTTGAATATGTTTGGCCCATAAAAAGTGGCACTATTAGGTGTGGCCTTATTGAAGGAGGTATAGTTTTACTAATTAGAGGAAGTGTGTCACTATGGGGGCAGAGCTTTGAGTTCTCATGTATATGTTCAAGTCTGGCCAGTGTGATAAAGTACTCCCTACTCCTGGTACCAACTTCTGTTACAGGGTTTTAGTGCTATGAGGAGACACCATGACTGAAGCAACTCTTAGAAAACATTTCGATGGGGCTGGCTTACAGTTTCACACGTTTAGCCCGTTATTATGGCATGGCATTGTGCATACAGACATGGTGCTAGAAGAGCCAAAGAGTTCTACATCTTGATCTGAAGGCAGTGAGGAGGAGACTGCCTTCTGCAGGCAGCTAGGAAGAGGGTCTGGATCACACTGGCCAGACTTGAGCATAAAAAGACCTCAAAGCCACACCTCCACAGTGACACACTTCCCCTAACAAGGCTACGCATCCTCCAGTAAGGCCACACCTCCTAATAGTGCCATTTCCCATTGGGCCAAGCATAATCAAATCACCACACCCACCAATCCCTAAGCTTGCCACAGAAAGCCACCAATCCCTGACCACTTGACTGATCTTGCCTATTCCCCTGGCAGTGGACAAAGAGACACTATGTTGGTGGTGTTCTTCTTGTATCAGTCAAGGGCGGAGCAGATGGCAGTCCTTTGCTCATTCTAGCTTGATGCCTGGCTGGGTAGCCAAAGCTGTTTTATGCCTAGGGCACATAAAATTAAATCAAATCCAAGCAGCATTACATGCGGGTGGGGTGGGGGAGGGGAGACACAGAGACCTGCATTCAATCATGCTACCCAATGCGGGCAAGGAAAGATGCCCACAGACCTGCCCTCTGCCCCACAACATAGGTGGACCTATAGACACCACAGAGCCCCTCCTACCACCACGCAGCACAGTGGGAGAGGAGGAAGATAAACAGAGACCTGCAGATCACCATGCTGCCCGCTGACCTGCGCTCCTGTACATGGCACAGGTAATCTGTAGAGACTTGCTTGCTGACCTGCTGATCATGTAGTATGGATGGAAGATATCACCCAGGGGTCCGCTAGCCGTATAGCCAGCCTGCAGCATGAGCAGCCACAATATGCGAACATGTAGTGGACAGATGGGAGAGAAAAAGAAATGGAACAGCTTGAGCATTCTGGAGAGAGATGGAACTGGAGACTCCAGGGTGGAGAGGAGGAGCCTGTTGTGAGTGACCAGCCTCACGCAGAGGGCCATGGTGAGGTCCCAGCCCAAACTGCCTCTGAGGGTCATGTCTGGGTTCCTGGCTGCGCAGTGCCATAGATCGGTCGGTGTCCGTGGCTTATATTACCACTAGAGAACATGGGGATGTCCCTGATCTGGGAGGCCACAAAGGACCACATGGATGTCAGGGCTGTGCTGAACTGACCCCACCCATTGCTGGCTGTGGCATGCCCGAGAACTAGCCCCAGATCTCACAGGCAGCAGCACTCCGGAGAGTGCCTTGCCCAGGGAGCAATATGGAGCTGCTCCTGGTGGTGGGTGTGTGGATGAGTCCATTCCAGGGGCATGAGTGTGGGAGAGCTGACTCTGGCACTCAAGAAAGTTGCCCACCGGACCGTAAGCATGGTAGAACTAGCCATGCCCCTCACCAGATACAGCACTCAGGAAAGCAAGCTCTGCATCTTGCCTGGGCAGCACAACACCACTGGCCTTAGTGGTGGGGGTGCAGGTAAGCCAGCAGAGGGGCAAGAGCAGAAAGGACACACCTCACCCCACCCCCCCTCCGCCATGATGTGAGCTGGGCAGGGAGAGAGGCTCTCTGGTCCCTCGCTCCTCACCACCAGAGGCAGTCAGGAAAGCTGACCCTGGGGTCATGAGAACAGTGCTCTCTCCCTTTCTCCTTTTTGTTCAGTGCTCCTTTTCTGATGAGGTCTTGGTATGTGGCCCTGGCTATCCTTGAAACTCATGGTAATCCTCCTGCCTCTGCCTACCAAGTGTTGGGAATCACAGGTGTGTGCCAAAATACAAGGCAATGATAATTATTTCATGCATGTATCTCCTGTTTTAATAGCTTTTGCATTTTTTTAAAAAATAGAATTTTGAATTCATAATCCTCTTGCCTCGGTCTCCAATTGCTGAGGTCTACTTTAATGGGTATTAAAACATATCTTGGGATTATTCAGCAATGATGAAATAATTCATAGAATAATGAAGTAATAAAATATTTTACCACATAGGGGAAAAGTAGTTTATAATTCAAATGTAGCTTGTATTATAAAGGATTCAATTTAAATAATATGGTAGTTGTTAAATAGAATGAGTTTTATAATATATATCTTCAGTTATATAATATGTATTATTAACATATATTAGTTATTCTTAGTAATAGGCTTCATGATAACATTTTTTATTGATGTACTATCACTACAGAAAACTATGAAAAAGATCACAAGAAACTAAGACCTCAGAATAATATTCTTCTTGAATGTAGACATAGATGTACTCAATCTAATACTATCAAGCTGAATATAGTAACATATCATAACATTATATATCATGACAGTGTGGTTGCACCATAAATATATGACTTAATATCTAAAATAGTACAGTTGTGACCATCATGTATTTCCTTCCAAATTTTCTGCTCTGTGTGTGTGCACATGCACATGCACATGTGCATATGCGTGTGTGTTGGGGTAAAAACGCTTTACCTAGATTAAGTGGTACTATATTGTGAGTATTATCTAGAAGCTTATTGGAACTGGAGAAATGGCTTAGTGTATAAAAGCACAAGATGCTTCTTCAGAAGACCCATTTTTCATTCCAAGAACCCTCAATGTAGCTCACAACTGTCTAGCTCCAGTTCAAGAGGGTCCAACACCCACCTCTGATCCCCTTTGGTACCAAGCTCACACATGAGTCATACATTCTGGCAAAACATCTATACACAAAATAAAATAAATACTTTTTAAAGAACTTATTAGGCCAAGTCTATTAAATATGCAGCTTTCTATATATTAAATTATAATTTCTGCAAATTACTATATAATGTCATATTAATAAAGAAGGAAAATTATGGATATGATAATCTAATCAGCAAGACAATAGCAATTTACTAAATCTATTTATGATTAAGAACTAAGAAAAAAGCTGGGTAATGCCTTTAATCCCAGCACTGGGGAGGCAAAGGCAGACAGAACTCTGTGAGTTCAGGGCCAGCCTGATATAGAGAACTAGTTCCAGAACAGTCAAAGACAAAGAAACCCTGTCTCAAAAGATCAAAAACCAAACAACAACAAAAAGAAAGAAAGGGAGGGAGGGAAGAAGGAAGAAAGAAATAAAGAGATTGTTAATGATGTGTTTATGAATATTTATTTGATGAGTTGCATATTCATGATGTAAGGAGATCTCTCTCTCTCTCTTTGTCTTTTTTTTTTTTTTTCTGAATCACAGTTTCAGTATCTATTTTCCTGGGATTATCATGAAAAGGTCACAAGGGGATTCAGAGCCACAATGCAAATAATATTATAACAAGACCAGGATCTGTTGAGAAAGTAGATCCTTCATGAATACCCATTTGTGGTAGTTGGAAAGTTTTCTAACAGTTTTTAAATGTTTTTCATATAATGTAATCTTTCTATGTTTATTCCTCCCTTAATTCCTCCCAAATCCTCCCCATGTTCTCTCCTCTCTCTCTCTCAAAAACAAAAAAACAAAAAAACAAAAAAACAAAAAACAAAAAAAACAAAACTAAAACAAAAAACAAAAACAAACAAGAAAAACCATAACACAAGAAATCCCCCAAACAAACAAACAAATTTAAACTGGGGTGGTGGCATCCACTTTTAACCAGAGGCAGGCAGATCTCTGAGTTTGAAGCCAGCCTGGTCTACAGAGTTCCAGAATGGCCAGAGCTACACAGAAAAACTGCATCTTGAAAAACCAAAGCAAGCAAACAAACAAAAATGCAAAACAAAAGCTAAAATCACCACTGACACCACCAACCAAAACAAACAAACAAACAACAAAAAACCCAAACCAAACAAACAAACAAACAAAAAACATTAGGTTTATTTGGTAGTGACTAAGTTCTGGATGTGGAGACTCTTCTAGAGTGTAAAGAACACACCCAGTGTCACCTGAGGACAACCTAAGGAGCCTCAAGGATTAACCCTTTAAGCTTCAGGTGACACCGTCCCATGTTCCCTGGTTCCCCCATGACGAACTTCCTGTTTAACTTAAGAGATACAACTACCAAGACAAAGCAGTTTACCATGGTTACCTCAGACACTACTCCTTGCTTACCTGCTCTCATATGGAAGAGGGTCCTAAAGTCAAAGTATTTACATCAAAACATGCTTGCCACTAAACTGGGATTTGAAAGAATTGCTCTTGGGGATTGGGAAGAGCTCGGTGAGCAGGGTACTCGACACTTCAGTGTGGGGACCGAAGTTAGAATGTCAGTGTCCGAGTAAAAAGCTAGGCATGGATGTGCGCACTAACAGTTCTGGAACTCGGGAAATGGAGAGAAATGGATCTGTAGAGTTTGGTGGCCAGTCCCAGATCTCACTAAGAGACTATAAAAAGGGCAGTAGTCCCTGAGGAGGAACAACACTTCATGTTATTCTTGCCCCCCCCCACACACATGTGCAGGAGAAAGCACAACCTACGACCATAAATTCATACACACAAACGTGCCCACATACCTGCACACAGATTACTACAGCTACCAGATATTTACACGATGTGTGAAATTTTATTTTATTTAAGGTACTTTTGGAATGGTAATGAGTTCCTTGACTTTGTGAGTCAGATAACAGAAAAGGATAGACTTTTTTATTTTTTTTTTGGCATGGCCTAAGAATGAACGTTGGGCCTCACACACACACAGATAAGTATTTTCCCACCCATGTGAATTGCCAGCCTCTGTTTCAGAATTTTTATGATCTGTAGCTTCATGGATCACAGCAGTAGTCATTTTAATCCAATTAACCCAATTATATAACCACTGCACATCATGGGTACAGATCGGTCATGACTTTGATTTTTCTAGTTCTGTTTGAGTCTTGAAATGTCCAGTTCCAAAGGAAAGCTGCTCGCCTTGTATTGAGAGCTCCCTCCTTTGACAGCACCGCTGAATTATCAAGAGCCTAAGAAAGGTCTTTTGCTTTCTCCTTTCTGCTATAGCTTTCATGTGTGTGTGTGTGTGTGCAGTGCATTTCCTTCTGCAGATGTTGGTGCCTAGTGTAGTTACAAATCTATCCTGCATATCCTTCGCTGCCAGGCTGTCCATGCATGTCAGAGGCTGCGGTCTTAATGGGATAAGCTTTTAGACAGAGAAGTTGTTCTTTTTAGTTCACACATACATTTCTCTGTATAACCCCGGCTGTCCTGGGACTCACTCTGTAGGCCAGGCTGGCCTCAGACTCAATGAGATCTGCCTGCCTCTGCCTTCTGACTGCTAAGATTAAAGGCATGCACCACATATTGGTTGCTCTTGTTAGTTTGATCTTTGCAGGTAACTGGGTTCTACATTTTGATCCACAGGCAGCAAAAGGAGACTATGTACCACACTGGGAGTAACCTGAGCATATGAAGCCTCAAAGCCCACCCCCACTGTGACACACTTACTCCAACAAGGCCACACCTCCTAATAGTACCTATGGGCCAAGCATTCAAACACATGAGTCTGTGGAGGTCGTTCCCATTCAGACCACCACATTGTGCATTGGTATTTTGCTAGTGTATTGTCTGTGTACCATATGTGTGCTTGGTGCCTGGAGAGGAAAGAAGAGGATGTGTGATCTGCTGAGACCAGAGCAAGCACAAACAATAGAACAGCACGCTGTTTCTCTGGCACTGCCAGCTTGTGATAGAGATTCTGACAAGGACGCCATTTTCTATCAGTCTGACCTCATTCGATGTGCATAGTAGTTTATTTTTAAGAATTAAACATGATTAATTCCTTTATTTTTTTTATACTTGAAGTTAACCAAAAAAAATAGAAGTCTTTAGTGTACTCATACACAAATTTTAAACTAAATTTATGGATGTGCATGCCCATACACACCCACCATAGCCCACGTGTGGAGATGGGAAAACAATTTGAAGGAGTTAGTTCTATCCTTCTTTCCATTCCGTGGGTCTACAGGCATAAAACTGAGTCAGATGCTTGGTGGCAATCCCTCTGTGTATTGAGCCATCTTGCCAGCCTCCTAATCATTCTAAAATAGTCTCCAATGGCAGCCTCAAAGAAAAGCATATTAATGAAATGTTATTCATGTCATTTTAGTGTTATCACTGATACTGCTGTTATAAAGCTTACCTTGCCTTTGTCTTTAGAAATGGATGGCACTATTGAGCAGAAGTCTTCACCCAGGTAGGACTTTACTATACATTAAGTAGTTGGGGATTACGAACGTAAAAATCAAATATCTGTGAAGTGCATGCACTCTGACATGGGAGCACTACCTGTTTAGTGCTTTCTGTGTCTTAGAATGTTCACAGGGGCTTGCAACATGTCTATGATCTATAACCTATGAGGATGAATTAGGCAACTGTCCAGTGAGCTTGGTTAACTGGCCCATGATCGTGTCATGAACCCTGGCTCCCTGTGCATCTTTTGCCCTTCTGAATAGATTGATGTGTGACCTATGAGAATTAGTATCAAGCTTCACATCACTAGCATATCAGTTCAGAAGGTTCAGTTGTGATGTGTGATTTGGCTCTGATATAGTTTTAATGAGAAGCCAGGTTCTATAGTTCAATAGCTTTATTAAAAATGTGGGGTTTTTTTATAATTGCAATTGTAACTAGTGCTTTGTTTTGTTTTGTTTTGCCACTAAAGGTTTTAAGGCTAATTACTCTGGCCTCATAGCTGCAAAGTCAGGCAACTGCTGTATGTAGAGGAATGAAGAATATTTACATGGAGAGCATGTTCTGCTGTATGTAGAGGAATGAAGAATATCTACATGTAAAGCATGTTCTGCTGTATGTAGAGAATGAAGAATATCTACGTGGAGAGCATGTTCTGCTGTATGTAGAGGATGAAGAATATCTACATGTAAAGCATGTTCTGATGTATGTAGATGAATGAAGAATATCTACATGTAGAGCATGTTCTGCTGTATGTAGAGGAATGAAGAATATCTACATGTAGAGCATGTTCTGCTGTATGTAGAGGAATGAAGAATATCTACATGGAGAGCATGTTTTGCTGTATGTAGAGAATGAACAATATCTACATGTAAAGCATGTTCTGCTGTATGTAGAGAATGAACAATATCTACATGTAGAGCATGTTCTGATGTATGTAGAGGATAAAGAATATATACATGGAGAGCATGTTCTGCTGTATGTAGAGGATGAAGAATATCTACATGGAGAGCATGTTCTGCTGTATGTAGAGGAATGAAGAATATCTACATGTAGAGCATGTTCTAGCTGTTGCTATTAACACCTGCTTGGGGACTTTTTATTTAATAATTTTCAAAACTATATATTTTGGTTGTATTTTTTTTCTTTCTCCAACTCCTCCCATAACCACAGACCCAATTTCATGTTATTTCTCCCCCACCCTTCCCCTCTTAAAAAAAAAAAAACAAAATCAAAACAGAGGTTATTTTATATTTTTCATCTATTAATTCCCTGAATTTTGCCCCCCCTTAAAAAAGTTGGCTTTCTTTTTATATGACTACATTCTTTCTTGACATTTTATTTTTTATTTTTCTTCTTTTTCCTCCATTTTAACAGCTAGGCATTCTTTTACTGATATAGACAGAATTTAACCATCTAGAATTTCAGGACTTTAAGGAATCTAGAAGATGAATCAAAATACCCACTAGTACTTCAACTTGTGGGTCTCATCTTGCCCAAATGGTTGGTTGTTCTGCTATGGAATTCAAAGTTCAAACACACTAAAGTAGCTATGTGGAGACATGGAATGGCAGAAATGAGACTGTATTTAAGATCCTTGAGCCCAGGGCTGGTATTGTCATTATGCCCTGGCTTGCTAATGTCTAAGATAAAGTGGGTGTGTGCATGTAGTGATGCCCGTGGAGGAGGGTAAGAACAGAATCAGCGAGTTAACCCCATAAACAGGAACGGCATTAGCTAACAGTGCAGGTGGAGCTGGAAGAGGAATGGTTTTTGTAGCAATCAGGGTTATTTGTGCTTTAAGTCACAAAAAGTTGGAGTTCATCACAAATTTCACAAGATAGAACTAAAATTCCTGTCACATATGTGTCATATTAAAATTATCTAAAAAACATTAAAATCACACATTCAAGAAAGTCTTGCCTGAAACTGTTGATGTTTTGACTGTCTAATTGGAGGACTTAACAAAGTTCCAGGTGTCTGTAAAAAAAGGCATATATTTGGGGCTTGGGAGATGGCCCAGCTAATGTGGTGCATTTTCTATAAGCATGAGGTGCTGAGTTCAATCAAGCAAAAACCCAGGCAAGGTTGCACACACTTGCCAATCTATCATGAGGGGAAGAGGGGAATCAGAGATGAGGTGATGCTGGGGTCTCACTGGTCAGCCAGTGAGTGTGTACACACACACACACACACACACACACATACACACACATACACAGGGGGGATTTGAAATTCTTGAAGGGATCTTATTGTATCAGTTATTTCTTTATCAATTTACAGAGTTAAAACTACTTCACCCAGGTATAGACAATGGATTGGACATGAGGTGCTCAGCCTTCAGCCAGAGGAGAGCACAGCCAATCATCTGTCTTATTTTTAGGTAGTGGGTTTGTTTCCATTCAGGCACTAAATGTGCGTATACACACACACACACACACACATAAAACAAGACCATCAGTTAGTTCAGCCTTTTATTCTGCCTCTAACACTTCTCTCTCTCTCTCTCTCTCTCTCTCTCTCTCTCTCTCTCTCTCTCTCTCTCTGTCTCTCTCTCTCTCTCTCTCTCTCTCTCTCTTCCTTTCTCTCTCTGTCTCTCTCTCTCTCTTCCTTTCTCTCTCTCTCTGTCTCTCTCTCTCTCTCTCTCTTCCTTTCTCTCTCTGTCTCTCTCTCTGTGTGTCTCTCTGTCTCTCTCTCTCTCTCTCTCTCTCCCCCCCCTCCATCTTCCTCCCTCCCTCCCTCCCTCCCTCCTCCCACTGCTGTAGTACATGGATACATGAGCGCTGGCTCTTGCATCTGTGAGGTCCGAGAAGAACGTCAGTTTTCTTGCTCATTCCCTTCCCACATTATCCACTTGAGATAAAGTTTTCCACGCCAACTCCCAGCAAGCCCCAGTGGTCCCTGTGTCTGCTCCCCATGCACGGACATTGGGGATTCAATCTTATGACCTCATGCTTGTGCAGCATGCGTACTTACCTGTTGAGCCACCACACTCAGCTCTGGCTGTTGCTCTTGTGTATGGAAATCTGAGTGAGCCTTTACTGAATGTTTCCTAGATTCAGAGAAGGTAAAGCTTACAGAGCTTTAAATAAACACTGCAACATATGGACCAACCTTGAATTATATGAATGCAGAAATGTCACTCAATAGTCCGATGACAGATCTTTCACCATTTACTCAAGCAACCAAACCCACCCCTTTTTCTTAATTGGGTATTTTATTTATTTACATTTTAAATGTTATCCCGTTTCCTGGATTACCCTCCAGAAACACCCTATCCCATCCTCCCTACCCATGCTTCTATAAGGGTGCTCCTCCATCTTCCCCCCCCCCCGCCCACCTCCTCCCCACCCTGACATTTCCATGCACTGGGGCATCGAGCCTTCACAGGACCAAGAACTTCTCCTCCCATTAAAGTCCAACAAGGCCATCCTCTGCTACATTTGCAGCTGGAACCATGGGTCCCTCCATGTGTACTCTTTTGTTGGTGGTTTAGTTCCCTGGGAGCTCTGGGGTCAGGTTGATTGATATTGTTGTTCTTCCTATGACTTGCAATTCCTCCAGCTCCTTAAGTTCTTTCCCTAACTCCTCCATCGGGGACCCTACACTCAGTCCAATGGTTGGCTGTGAGCATCCTCCTCTGTATTTGTCAGACTCTGGCAGAGTCTCTCAGGATACAACTCTATCAGGGTCCTGTCAGCAAGCACTTCTTGGCATCCACAATAGTGTCTGCGTTTGGTGTCCGGATATGGGATGAATCCCCAGTGGGGCAGTCTATGAATAGTCTTTCCTTCTGCTCTACAGTTTGTCTCCGTATTTCCACCCTTGGGTATTTTGTTCCCCCTTCTAAGAAAGACTGGAGCATCCACACTTTGGTCTTCCTTCTTCTTGAGCTTCATGTGGTCTGTGGATTGTATCTTGGATATTCCGAGCTTTTGGGCTAATATCCAATTATTAGTGAGTGCATACCATGTGTCTTCTTTTGTGACTGGGTTACCTCTCTCAGGATGATACTTTCTAATTCCATCCATTTGCCTGAAAATTTCATTAAGTCATTGTTTCTAATAGCCGAGTAGTACTCCATTGTGTAAATGTACAACATTTTCTGTATCCATTCCTCTGTTGAAAAATATCTGGGTTCTTTCCAGCTTCTGGCTATTAAAATAAGGCTGCTATAAACATAGTGGAGCATGTATCCTTGTTATATGTTGGAGTGTTTTGGGGGGGTATATTCCTAGGAGTGGTATAGCTGGGTCCTCGGGTAGTATTATGTTCAATTTATGAAAAAACTGCCAGAGTGACTACCAGAGTGATTGTACTAGCTTGCAATCCCACCAACAATGAAGGAATGTTCCTCTTTTTCCACATCCTTGCCAGCGTTTGCAGTCACCTGAGTTTTTGATCTTAGACATTCTGACTGGTGTGAGGTAGAATCTCAGGCTTGTTTTGATTTGCATTTCCCTGATGACTAAGGATGTTAAACATTTCTTTAGGTGCTTTGCAGCCATTTTGTATTTCTCAGTTGAGAACTCTTTGTTTAGCTCTGTCCCTCATTTTTTAATAGGGTTACTTGATTCTCTGGAGTCTAACTTCTTGAGTTCTTTGTATATATTAGATATTAACTCTATCGACTATAGGATTGGTGAAGATCTTTTCACAATCTGTTGGTTGCTGTTTTGTCCTATTGAGAGTGTCAGCTTTGCAATTTTGTGAGGTCCCATTTGTCAATTCTTTATCTTAGAACATAAGCCATTTTTGTTCTGTTCAGGAAATTTCTCCCTGTGCTCATGTGTTCGAGGATCTTCCCCACTTTCTCCTCTAATAGTTTCAGTGTATCTGGTTTTATGTGGAGGTCCTTGATCCACTTGGACTTGAGCTTTGTACAAGGAAATAAGAATGGATCAATTTGCATTCTTTTACATACTGACCACCAGTTGAACCAGAACTATTGGTTGAAAATTCTGTCATTTTTCCACTGGATGGTTTATAGCACCTTTGTCAAAGACCAAGTGACCATAGGTGTGTGGGTTCATTTCTGGGTCTTCAATTTTATTCCATTGATCTACCTGCCTGTCTCTGTACCAACACCATACAGTTTTTATCACTATTACTCTCTAACATAGCTTGAGGTCGGGATGATGATTCCCCCAGAAGTTCTTTTATTGTTGAGAATATTTTTCACTATCCTGGGTTTTTTGTTATTCCAAATGAATTTGCAAATTGCTCTTTCTAACTCTATAAAGAATTGAGTTGGAATTTTGATGGGGATTACATTGAATCTGCAGATTGCTTTTGGCAAGATGGCCATTTTTACTATATTAACCCTGCCAATCCATGAGCATCTTTGCATCTTCTGAGATCTTCAATTTTTTTCTTCAGATACTTGAAGTTCTTGTCATACAAATCTTTCACTTGCTTGGCTGGAGTCATACCAAGGTATTTTAAATTATTTATGACTATTATGAAGGGTGTCATTTCCCTAATTTCTTTGCCTGTTCATCCTTTGAGTAGAGGAAGGCTACTGATTTATTTGAGGTAATTTTATATCCAGTCACTTTGCTGAAGTTGTTTTTCAGGTTTAGAAGTTCTCTGGTGGAAATTTTGGGGGTAACTTTAGTACACTATCATATCATCTGCAAATAGTGATATTTTGACTTCTCCCTTTCCAATTTGTATACCTTTGACCTCCTTTTGTTGTCTAATTGCTCTGGCTAGGACTTCCAGTACTGTATATTACTGTATATTAAATAGATAAGAGAGTGGGCAGCCTTGTCTAGTCCCTGATTTTAGTGAAATTGCTTCAAGTTTCTCTTCATTTAGTTTTGATGTTAGCTACTATTTGGCTGTATATTGCTTTTACTACATTTAGGTATAAGCCTTGAATTCCTGATCTTTCCAAGATTTTTATCATGAAGGGTGTTGAATTTTGTCAAATGTCTTCTCAGCATCTAATGAAATTATCATGTCGATTTTTTCTTTTAGTTTTTTTATATAGTGAATTACATTGATGGATTTTCATATATTGAACTATCCCTGCATCCCTGGGATGAAGTCTACTTAATCATGATGGATGATCATTATGGTGCGTTCTTGGATTCGGTTTGCAAGAATTCTATTGAGTATTTTTGCATCATTATTCATAAGAAAAATTTGTCTGAACTTTTTTTTCTGAATTTTTCTTTCTTTGTTGGGTCTTTGTGTAGTTTAGGTATGAGTGTAATTATGGCTTCATAGAATGAATTGGATAGTGTTTCTTTTGTGTGTGTGTGTGAAATAATTTGAAGAGTATTGGTATTAGGTCTTCTTTAAAGGTCTGATAGAATTCTGCACTAAATTCATCTGGTCCTGCACCCCCCCCCTTTTTTTTTTTTAGTTTTGAGACTTTTGATGACTGGTTCTAATTCTTTAGGGTTTATGGGACTGTTTAGATGGCTTATCTGATCCTGATTTAACTTTGGGACCTGGTATCTGTCTAGAAAATTGTCCATTTCATCCATATTTTTCAGTTTTGTTGAGTATAGGCTTTTATAGTAGGATCTAATGATTTCTTGAATTTTCTCACTTTCTGTTGTTATGTCTGCTTTTTCATTTCTGATTTTGTTAATTTAGATACTCTCTCTGTGCCCTCTGGGTACTTTGGATAAGATCTGTATTGTTAATTTTTCTCAAGAAACAATTCCTGGTTTTGTTGATTCTTTGTATAGTTCTTTTTGTTTTTACTTGGTTGATTTTAGCCGTGAGTTTGATTATTTCCTGCTGCCTACTCCTTTTAGGTGTTTTTGCTTCTTTTTATTCTAGAGATTTCAGATCTGCTGTCAAGCTACTACTGTACACTCTCTCCAGTTTCTTTTTGGAGGCACCCAGAGCTATGAGTTTTCTTCCTAGCTCTGCTTTTATTATATCCCATAAGTTTGGGTACGTTGTGCCTTCATTTTCATTAAATTCTAAAGAGTCTTTAATTTCTTTCTTTATTTCTTCCTTGACCAAGTTATTATTGAGTAGAACATTGTATAGCTTCCATGTATGTGTGGGCTTTCTGTTGTTTTTGTTGTTATTGAAGACCAGCCTTAGTCTGTGGTGATCTGATAGGATGCATGGGACTATTTCAATATTCTTGTATCTGTTGAGGCCTGTTTTATAACTGATTATATGGTCAGTTTTGGAGAAGATACTACGAGGAGCCAAGAAGAAGATATATTCTTTTGTTTTCGAATGAAATGTTCTATAGATATCTGTTAAATCCTTTTGGTGCATAACTTCTGTTGGCTTCACTGTGTCTCTGTTTAGTTTCTGTTTCCATGATCTTTCCATTGATGAGAGTGAGGTGTTGAAGTCTCCCACTATTATGTATGAGATGCAATTTATGCTTTGTGCTTTAGTAGTTTCTTTTATGAATGTGGGTGCCCTTGCATTTAGAGCATAGATGTTAAGAATTGTGAGTTCATCTTGGTAGATATTTTTTTTGATGAGTATGAAGTGTCCGTCCTTATCTTTCTTGATAACTTTTGGTTGAATGTCTATTTTATTTAATGTTAGGATGACTACTCCAGTTTGTTTCTAGCTTTCATAGTCTCTGTTGAGAAGTCTGGTATAATTCTGATAGGTCTGCCTTTAAATGTTATTTGACCTTTTTCTCTTACTGCTTTTAATATTCTTTCTTTGTTTTGTGCATTTGGTGTTTTGACTATTATGTGACAGGAGGAATTTCTCTTCTGGTCCAATCTGTTTAGAGTTCTGTAAGCTTCTTGTATGTTCATGGGCATCTCTTTCTTTAGGTTAGGGACGTTATCTTCTATAATTTTGTTGAAAATATTTACTGGCCCTTTAAGTTGGGAATCTTTGCTCTCTTCTACACCTATTATCCTTAGGTTTGTTCTTCTCATTGTGTCATGGATTTCCTGGATGTTTTGGGTTAGGAGCTTTTTGCATTTTACATTTTCTTTGACTAGTGTGTCAATGTTTTCTATGGTATCTTCTGCACCTGAGATTCTCTCTTCTTTTTCTTGTATTCTGTTGGTAATGCTTGCATTTATGAGTCCTGATCTCTTTCCTAGGTTTTCCATCTTCAGGATTGTCCCCCTTTTTGATTTCTTTATTATTTCTATTTCCATTTTTAGATCCTGAATGGTTTTGTTCAATTCCTTCACCTGTTTGGTTGTTTTTCTGTAATTCTTTAAGGAGTTTCTGTGTTTCCTCTTTAAGAGCTTCTACCTGTTCACCTGTGTTCTCCTGTATTTCTTTAAGGGAGTTATTTATGTCCTTTTTAAAGTCCTCTATCACCATCACAAGATGTGATTTTTAAATCCAAATCTTGCTTTTCCAGTGTGTTGAGGTATCCGGGACTTGCTGTAGTGGGAGAACTGGGTTCTGATAATGCCACGTAGCCTTGGTTTCTGATGCTTAGGTTCTTGTTTGCCTCTTGCCATTTGGGGTATCTCTGGTGTTAGCTACTTTTGGTGTTTCTGACTGAAACCTGTCCTTCCTCTGAGCCTGTGAGCCTGTGCACTTAGGAGTGACAGCACTCCTGGGAAACTAGCTCTCTCCAGGTAGGATTTGGGTCCTTAACGTTGTGCCACAGGGTTAACTCCAGGGTGTAGATGGAGACTGGAAGGATTATGTCCCCAGTTGCTCCGTGGTTCCTGAGCCCTGTGGTCTCCTGGAAGGTCTCTCTTTGGCTGGTTATTGGAGCTAAAGTGTTCGTCTCACCTTCCAAGGCTCCAAATGTTTTGCTCCAGATAGATGACCAAGTGTATGTCATCACTCTGGGACCTGGTACTCTGTTCTGCTAAATTGCTGCCAGCACTTCCACTTTTCCATGGACACCCCTTGTTCAGCTGCACTGCCCAGTGCTCCGTGGCATGAGCTTGCTCACTCTAGCCCTGAGCAACCCCTAACCCACCCTTTATTGAACGTTTTCATTCTAAGGTCTGAGAAACCCGTTCCTGCTGGTCTGGAGCTGCAATAGAGGGCAGAGACAGCAGCTTTGTTACCAAGGCAAAATTCTCCTTTGTGAGATCCATCTTCTTGTAAATTTTGTTAAAATACAGCAGTAGTCTGTGTTGGGATTCTGTAAACCCCACCCCTCAGTTACCTGGCAACAGCCAGGTATGCTCCGCCCCAGTTACCTGGCACTATAAAAGGGGCTGCTTGCCCCCTCCTCTCTCTCTCTCTCTTGCTTTCTTGTGCTCTTGCTCTCCCCTCTTGCTCCTCCTCTTTCCATTCCGTTCCCCCCTCTCTCCACGTGTTCATGGCTGGCGTCTACTTCTCTACTCTCCTCTCTCTCCCCCTCTCTCTCTCTTTCTCTGCCTCTACTACCTTTTTAACTACCCTCATGACCTCATGACCTGAATAAATTCTATTCTGTACTATACTGTCGTGTGGCTGGTCCCTCAGTGGGAAGGGATTCCCAACATGGGTCCCCAGAAGCACCCCCTTTGCCCCTAGGCCTCCATGGACCATATCTCCCCCCACACACACTCCCTTCATCCTTTTCCCTAACGTTGGCGCCGAAACCTGCGGCATCATCTTTTAACAACAGTCTGCCTATCACAGTTTTACACAGAAAGTTGTCAGAAAAAACAACATTTTGTGGATATGGGATTTTTCTTTGATCAATTCCAAGTGGGCCATAAGTCCCTGCAAATAGTAGTGGCCAGGCAAGAAAAATGGCCTAGAAATACACAATGAGTGGAAGGCTTAGTGCAGTTTTCCCATAATAGAAGACCTCTGATGTCTGACCAAGGACTGTTTGCAGAAATACATGCACATTAGAGTGACTTTGAAACATGGTTTTGATAATACACTTGAATACATTTTTTAAAATTAATCTTTTACTTACTCACTTTACATCCAGCTCACTGGCCCCTCCCCCAACCCTTTCTTCATTTCCCGCTTCCTCTCTCCTTTGAGTGGGTGGGGGCCCCCTGGGTATCCTCCCCACTCCCAGTGCTTCAAGTCTCTTTGAGGCTAGGTGCTTTCTCTCCCACTGAGACCAAACAAAGCAGCCCAGCTAGAAGAACATATTTCATGTACGAACAACAGCTTTTGGGACAGACAGCCCCTGCTCCACTTGTTTGGGACCCACATGAAGACCAAGCTGCACATCTGCTACATACGTGTGCGGAGGCCTAGGTCCAGCCCGTGTGTGTTCTTTGGTTAGTGTTTCAATCTCTGAGAGCCCAAGGGTCCAGGTTAGTTGACTGTTGGTCTTCCTGTGGAGTCCCTGTCCCCTTCAGAGCCCACAATCTTTCCCCTCTGCTTCCACAACAGTCCCAAAGCAAGCATTGCCAACAGAATGCAGGAGATGGGAGGAAGAATCTGAGGCAGAGAAGACACGCCTAAATACATTTGAACAAATCCAGTGTATTATTTCAATGCTGTCAGAAATCTCCCATGAGCCTTTACCTTCAGCATACCTGCAGGGAGGTCTCATCTTCCCTCGGACACTCCTGATTTATAATCACACATAGGAGCATCCTCTCTGTTTCTGTCTGTGCTTCTATATTTTGACTAACAAAAAAATGTGGAAATAAACATTTGCCAACTGTTCCTCAAAATCCACCTCATGAGGAGATTGTGGCATGTTTTTTTATTTGATTCCAGTAGCAATAGGTTTAAAACTATTTGTCTGACAAATGAACACACGTTTGGGACAAATCGACAACCATTCCTAGAAGCAGACATCCAACGGGCAGAGAGTAACATTTAAACTGCTAAAGTATTTGTTGTATTTTACATTAAAAAAAATACCCACCGTATTCCTTGTACCACGTTCTAAAATTTCAAATATCAGAAGGCTTCCAGTTCCTTATATATTCATGTTAAAGCCACCTCATCGCTGTAAACTGCCGGAGCTTAATAAACCTGCTTGTTCGAGGCCTGGAGCCCTAGAGTGAGTGTGCGAATTACAGGAAGCATTTTAATGGTGCGTGTGAATGAATGAAAGGACAAGTGCATCACTATCAAGCAGCAATGTGGATGACAGTGATCGTTAAACCAACAGGCTTTCCAAAGGATGTTTTTGCTAATGTTCCGGCAATAAAGAAGAAAACAAATGAGAGACTGGACCAGGAGGAAAGGAGTTTGCAGTGTATCCCTAGCATCCTCCAACTGTGATCTTGAGTTAGGATTTAAATGAATACTTCTTGAACCTTTTTGGCTACATCTTCTATTGTACTCCAGCTGTCTTTTCTAGCTGAAAAGACATTATTCTCCAGAATCCTGATTCCTGATTCTTTTTTTCCCAAGTAGAAAACGGAAGGCACACTGGGCAGAGAGAAAGCCCAGGTCAGGGGTCCTTCCTCATGAAAGAAGAACAGGAGGGATTGTGGGAGCGAGAGAGGTCAAAGACACTGGGAGAGCATATCTCACAGAATCACCTAAGGAGGTGACCAAAGTAGCAATTGTAGAGCCTGCATGTGTCTGTGCTAGGTCCTTTGCATGCTTTAGACTTGTTGGCTTAGTGTTCTGGGATGACTCCTTAGTCACTGTCAGGGTATCTCTGACTCTTTTGCTTGCTTTTGAGACCCTTTTCCTCCTGCTGGGTTGCTTTCCCAGCCTTGATGTGAGGGTTTGTGCCTGGTCTTATTGTATCTTGTGCCAGGTTTGGTTGCTGTCCCTTGAATGCCTGTTTGTTTGTTTGGTTTGGTTTGTTTCTGGCGGGGTCGGGGGGGGGGATGAATCTGGAACTGAGGGTGGCTGGGAGAAGAACTGGAAGGAGTAAAGGGAGGGGAAACTGTATGAAAGAAAATAAATAATCTCAGTGGCAGTGTGGATCGGAAGGGCTATGATGAGCAACTCGATCTAGTCCTCACCCTTCAGTCTCATCTTCAGCCTAAAGCAGAGCTTCTCAACCTGTGGAGGGAGACTCTTTGGCAAACCTCTATCTCCTAAAAATTACATCCTGATTCATAACAGTAGCAAAATAACTGTTATGAATTAGCAACAAAAATAACTTTAGGATTAAGGTCACCACACCATGAGGAACTGTATTAAAGCAGTGGAAAGGTTGAGACCGTCTGATCTAGAGAAACATTCCACGACTAGGTGAGGAATAGGGCCTCTGTGAGGTGATCCTCCTGAGAACAGATCCTTCCCAACATGGCCTGCTCATGTATCTGAGAGCTACGACCCCTGGGATAACCCCAACCCACTGAGGTGCTTGGTCACTTTCTATAGTGACCCCTCTCATCCTTGATGTCCTGCCATGGGCTGACACTGCCATGACAACCCACATGGTTACTGCAATTATTTGGACAATTGTTCCAAGTCTGGAATGTGCCAGTCAAAACCACAGATGCCTGTGAACAGGCCTCCATGTACCATGAATGGGGTACACAGCCTAATCCCAGACCCATGGAGGGCCATGGTCACCTTGTCCATCTCTAATACACACATATGCCTTTCTTGGAAACAGAAAGTGATTATAGAAATAACAACACATGAAGCAAATGAAGCCATGGTACGTGCTCAGAAGAGGTAGTACTAACATCCAGGTCTGACGGGTAGTGAGAGCCAGGAGGAGGTACTGGAGAGAAAGTGTAAGTTGGGACAAAGGCAGACAGACCTCTGTCCTAAGCAAAGCTTGCCCTTCTTTCTGCCTTTAGATTGTTCCTAGCCTGGCCTCTCTGGCCCTTCATTGACATTGTACAGCCCAGACTAGGATCATTTAATTCTGTGCACTTAATGTCCAGTGCAGACTTAATGTGCATTCCTGGCAACCAGCCAGAATTATTAATACATTGAATAAAATTCATGTACTAAGCACCATACCCTGCTACCTCCTTCAACATTAATATGTCTCAGTGAACTCTGTTTCCCTACCTATGAAATGGGAATATTATGGGAAGGCTCTGGGCAAGGGTTTTCCAGCTATAAGGGGAACTTTTCTTCTGGCTTGTAACCTACCTCTTCCCTTTATAGGACAGAGGGCAGAAGTGGGCATCAGTAACCTTCCAATTCCCCAGTTGATAACATTTAACCATTTTGCTTCCTTCTCTTGGTGTCTATACATGTGTGCATATAATTTTTACAAACCACTTGAATAGAAACCTCACCAGACATTTGATGTTACTTTGAAATTGAGGCTACATTAAGACAGGTATGTGGGCTGAAGACATGGCTCAGAGCTTGAGTTCCTGCTACTCTTGCAGGACTGGAGGAGTGCAGTTTCCAACACAAGGTGGCTCCTAACTGGCTGTAATTCCAGGTCCAGGGTTCTAGCGCCCTCTTCCTGTGCTTGCAGCCAATGTACACCACATGGTGCGTAAACATACATGTAGACTTATGTATATTTTGTGTGTATATATGTATGTATTGCTATGTAGTCAAACCTCGCCTCCACATGCTATGTGCTGGGACTACAGGTCTGAGCCACTATTTCTATGCATAATACAAAAATAAACAACTCTTTTAAAATGACATTAAAAAAAGGACAGTCCCCTATATATCACAGTAACAAGTATCATATTAAAAATGATAACAACTTACCAGATATAAAGGCATATACCTTTACCTCCAGAAGTCAAGAGGCAGAGGCCAGCAGATCCCTAACGACATACTGAGACCCTTTTCTGAAACAACTGAAAACATAAAACGACTCGATATTCAGGATGGATCAAGGAGCAAACCTATGCCCAGTGTGAAGTATTTGCAGACATTAGACGGGTGACACCTACTATAGGGGAGGGTGATGAAAGCACAGACACTGCCCAGCCACAAAAGGCAGATGCAGTCCCCACAGGGAGCTGGGACTTGGGGGGGGGTGTGGCTAGTGAGTGCAGACCCTCCCGAGAACCTGCGCTGTGATCTGCTGTCTGCAGCTACAGTTTGAACAATAAGTTCCAACTCACAATCTCCTCACATCCTTTCTGTGGATGTTTAGTAGCTGGTTATTGTTGAAGTCATGCTGTTGTTTGAGATGGGGTCTCTTATAGCCAAGAATGACCTTAAAGTTCTGGTCGCCTTGCCTCTACCTCCCTACTGCCGGAATAACGGGTGTGCAGACAGGCCAAGTCTCTAACAACTGAGGAAATCCCCAGTCCCAGTAGCTTTGTTTTGACATGGTTTCGGGGAGCCCAGGTTTTCCTCAGATTTGCTATGTATTCAAGGACACCTTGACTCCACTTGGTATGTGCTGGGACTACAGGTCTGAGTCACCACTCCTGCCTTTAAATCACCCCTATTGTTCAAAGCTGTCATGATGCCTTTGGCTGTTTTGTCTTTTACTGCTAGACGACCCCTAAAGGAGGAAGTGGGTAATGCAGTCTGAATTTTAGAATTAATTATCCGGACCCGCTACTGCCTGAAGAACCAGACCTCCAGGGCGTGAGCGGTCCTGGGGGAAGTTCCTAGCCGGAAGCTTCCGCCCGCGGTGCCGAATGGTCCCGCCCCCTCGCAACGGGCCCAGCGTCCTTCCCTAGAGACAGGAGGCACCGAAAACTTTGCTGTTTTGGGGAGCCGGTAGGTCCATGAGGCGGCGGGATGACTGGGTTGGGGAAAGATTCATTAAGACGCAGAAGTGAGTGGACACAGAGGAAGCACCCTTCCCCCTTAAGATCACCATCCTTTCCCCCAACCTTACCCCAACGACTGTCCCCTACGAACCTTGACAGGGTCGGGGCTGAGGGACTAGAATATAGGAGAAGGCACTTTAAGGGCCTTGCTGTTAAATCCCGATTTAGCACAGCATTTGGGGTGAGGATTCTAATCCTATACAGGGAGTGTGCGACTCAATGCCCTCCTCCTACCAGACACCCATTCTCTCTCTTTATCTGACCACAGAGTTGTTACAGAGATCCCATTGCTTCCTTTACAAACCTCATTCAATTATTTGTTGGTTCATACATTCACTCAGCAAATGCATTCTGAGGATCTGCATCCCAAGCCAGTGACTTCCCGGGGTAGGCACCCAATTTCCAGAGATCAATGTTACTTGAAAGTTCCCATACAGCAGGCAGGGGAGAACAAAGTGCCATATAACTTCAGCCTGTGTTCAGTGGTACAATGGCACAGAACCAGTTTTCCTCAGAAGGATGGAGGAAGCCCCGAGCTTGTGAGAGAAATGACCACCGACCATGCTCTTTGCCCAGTAGTCTCAGCAGAGGCTTCCAAAATCCTTTAAAGTTCACATTCTTTGCCAAATAAGAACCTACATTGTACCCTCTTCAAAGAGATGCAAGTACAGGGTACTTTTGGAGTCAGCAGGTGGGTAATTTGGAAGCCTTCTTGCTTGGGCCCTCCTTGGGCAGCTATTTTGCACACATTTCAGAGCTTCTCCATACACCACTTTGGACCTGAGTTTCCTTGTTTGAAGTGGTGGTGGTGGAGGTGGTGGTGGTAACAGTGTCTGTTATGAGGACCACACACCTCTGAGAAACGAGAATAGCCTTAATTCCCACATTGGTTTAAAATAGGATTGTGTTATGAAATGAGTCTACAAGCCCAATAACACCGTTCCTAGTTTGGGACCTGCTAGGACCAAACCTGCCATCTCACCAGCTTGTTTCTTCACACACAAGAAAGGGTAGGGAGTAGAAAGGAGTTCCCAGGGTGACATGCCACAGAGGCTAGACACACTCATTCCCAGACCAAGGTCCCTGTCACCCATGGTAAGGCGGCGGAAACTTGTCTTTCTGTTACAATTCCTGCACATGCTGGTCTGTTTAGATACCCAATGTTGGGGCAGAACTGGAAGACATTTGTTGTGATGGTTTGGGAAGTCGTAGAGAACGGGGTTCTGGGTCTACTGAGAATGGGTGACACCCAAAACATCTACGACCCACATGCCAAGCACCTGCTTGCTTTGTCACTGTGTGTAGAGGAAGTGACAGAATGAGATGAAGGCTCACCAGCTCAGTCCTTGGCTTCTTTTTGTTAAGATGCCTTCTTTTGTGAGGGAGAGATGGCTCAGCAGGTATAGTGCTTGATGCACACACCTGAGGACTTGAGTTCAAATCCCCAACCCACGGAAAAGCCAGGTGTGATGACACACATATAAATCCAGTGCTAGGGAATGTCAGAGATAGGTGGATTCTGGGAGCTCACTGACCTGATACCTTAGCTGAACTGGTGACCTCTAGGTTCCATGAGGTACCTGGTCTAAGAAGAAAAAGAATGGGGCCTGCAAAATATCTCAGTGAGGAAAGAAAGGCACTTGTCACAGAGCCTGAATTCAGTCCCCCGGACTCATACATTGGACAGAACTCCCAGAAGTTGTCCTCTGACTTCCACACATAGGCTGTGGCACATGCACATACACACATACTAAGTAAATGTATAAAAATATATGGAGAAGTCTAGAGAAATATAGCTGAATTCAGCCTCTGGCCTCTGCACATGTACACACAGCTGAGCACGTCCAGACACATGAAGACACACGTTTATTGAGCTGACTGTAGACTTTCTTCTTACTAATGTGCCTTAACTGAAAACCTTCCCCACATATATATCTAATGTGCTGTAACTGTCTCCTGCTTTAAGGGTTTCCCCGATGATAAAATGTTTTGGGGTATCGAAAAAGCAGCAGTAGTCCTGGAAGGACTTGCTAATAATGACCTGTAAACCCTTCTCCTCAAGGTGGTGGATGGACACATGGCCCAGTGTCAACTGCTACTCCCTATGTGAAGACAGGAGGGTATATGTTCCTTGAGTTGAGCTGACCCTTGAGTCAGGATGCCAATTGTAGCTAATAGGAGGATCTGTGGGTCTAGGGATGGTTATATTTGGCCTACTATCGGCAAGATCATGGAGTCCTCTGACTCCTGGGGTGTGGGAGAGATGGAGCGGGCAAGCACACGTGTGGACAGGTATGGAAGCCTTGTGTCCACATGGAGGAGAAGGAAGCCCAGCAGATCTCAGGACACTGGACCTGCTTCTGAGTCTATGAAAGCCTTTCACCGGGTAGGTGAGCTCTGGGAGGTGCTTAATTGGAGGCATCTACAGAGTTTTCCTTCCCTCAACCCTTGACTCTCAAGGAGAGCCATTGTCACCTGTGGGACTCCTGGCATCGTCTGTCCTCTTGTGTTACCCATGACTTGGACTTGAGGTAGAGGCAGTCTGACCATCTGTGAGTCACAGTGTTAACTGGGCTGACACAGGCTGTCAGAGTATGAACAATACTGCGTCTTTTCCTAGGACCTCTGGCTGGGACAGCTCTCTGAAGAACAGCATGGAGGAGTGTAATAAAGAAGAACCAAGCAGTAGCTCTCAGGGCCCGAGATACTGTCCAAGGAAGGTCTCTGAGAGCCATAACCTGGAGAAGATATTACAAGAATCAAGTAATCATCCAGAAAAAACTCCCCCAAATCCTGAACCCAAGACCCCACCTTTGCCCCTCACAGACTTAGGGCAACCCAGGAAGTCACCTTTGACAGGCACAGACAAGAAGTACCCCCTCATGAGGCAGCGTGGATTCTATTCTGACATCCTCAGCCCTGGAACCTTAGACCAGCTTGGGGTGAGTATGCCAGCTGTCCCTTGCCAGCCACGATCCCACCATGCAAGTCCCGCCCACCTTTGTCCTGCTCAGTGTCAGCTCTTCGGTTCACTTCCGAGCTGTTATCTGTCCATCTGTCTGTCCATCCATCCGCCTAGCTATCCCATTCTTCAGCTCCTCGCTAAGCCCCTCCTATGGGCCAGTCCCAGGACTGAGCATCGGAGACATAGCAAAGCTAAGACAGTCACATCCCTGTTGTGATGGCCTTTGGAAGTCCCCCAGCACCTGTTCTGGTTAAGGAGGGGTGTGTGGATGAGATCTAAAGGTTAGGGGTTTATTTGCTGGATAAGATAGGGGCTGAAGTGCACACCAAAGCAGGGAGAGATGTGAGTACAAAGCTGCTGGGACCCTGAGAAGGCATGGCCCATGTGAAGAAGTGGTGGAGGGGGTCGGAGAGATCAAGGGATGATGCTGGGGCCTGGGGGAAGATGGGATGAAAGCAACTAGAAGAGAGTTCCCGGATCCCTGTAGGTTCCAAGTATCCTTAGGAATGTTTTAGGCAGGAGAAAGACTGGAAAAGCAGCAAGATCCACTGGTGCCCAGCTCACCAGGAGTGCCACAGTGGCCTCTGGGAAAGAAAGTACACCCAGTGACAACTCCTGACTTTGCAGTTCCTGCCTCATGGCCTGGCCCTTGGACATATGCTGAAATGTTCTCTGGAAGGAAGGAAGCTAAGCTGAACTCAAATGGGGCAGCCAGCCAGGGGTGTCCCAGGTGGCCTCAGCCAGACATCCCCCATGGCCTCTGAACAATGTGTCTGAGCTCACCCCCATACTTCTGGGGTGCTGTCTGCTGGGCTGTTGGGAAACACCCAGCCTTGGAGTGACCCCTAGGTCCTGACTGTGTAAAGTGTTTGTACACATTCAGGGTTCTGGGCTTTGTTTCAGGATGTGTGCTGTGGCCCCTACATGTCCCAGAATTTGATTCGTCAAGCTGACCTCGACAAGTTCACCCCAAAAGGTCAGTGCCAGGAGCATTGGACGGGTAGTGGTAATGGGCATTCAGACTACCTCAGGTCTCACGGTAATAGCCTCTTCTTGACAGCTTCAGTTTGCTCAAGGGTGAAATGGTGTTAGTGAATCACAAGCTTTGCAAAGGCCCAGTTCTCAGGAGTGCTTCATCATGACCCTCAGCAGAGGCGTGTACGGGTGGGACACTAGCCTCGGGCTTCTGAAGGCCACAGTTCTCTCTAATGGACCAGGCTTTAGTAGGGTTTGGGTCTCCTCTCCCAGAATCTGGACTGTAGGGAAGCCAAGGTCATATCTGAGCCATGCCTGAAACAGTCTGGAATAGGTAGGCGCCTGAGAGATCTTTGCAAAAGGGCAGGAGACTGCCCGTGGGCTTCATGGTATGTCTTGGAACATGCCTAAGGGCAGGCCTGTGGCAGAGAGAAGATGGTTGTGGCAGAGTCCAGGTTCTAAGGACTTGTCCTCCTCCAACAGATAGCACACCGGCCCATCAGATCCAGATGCCCCATGGTAGCGGGTATCTATCCCATGTCCACCCGAAGAAAGGCCTGGCTCCTTCCTAACACTGCTCAAAATATCCCTGTCAGCCCCCGAGTCTATGCACCCTTAAAATGGCACAGAAAACACCACAGCCACGGGTGTATTTGTACGGTTGTGCAAGGGTCTAGCCTTTTCTCAACAATCTCAGGTGAAGAGCCATGGGTCTCAGCCTGTGGAGGATGTGACTGATGTTCCTACCATCCACATCAGGGCTGCGCTGTGACTAAGGCCAGTGGCTCAGCAGCCTACCCACAGAAGGAAGAACATCCAGACGGGCCCCAGGGTGGTGCCAGTCAGAGGCCTTGGCAGGCACAGATCGTCTATTCAGTTACCCAAAGAAGAACCTCAGACACTAGTCCAGGGTTCTGTGGGATTCCAAAGGACACCCCCAAAGTTAGCTCATGCAGTATAACTGCTTTTTTACTCCAGAGAGGAGGTGGGATACCAGGGTGCCACAGAACACAGAGGAGAGTAGTCGCCCATGGAATTCTATAGCATATTCCCACACCCCCTTTCTCCACCTATGTGGTCTTGCTTTACCTGGTACTTTTACCTTAACACCTTGTGTTACAGGATACCCCTGCCCTGGCCATCTGGGATGGTCAGCCAACCTATCTAAGACCCTCTTCCCACTGACTCCCTCTCCCAGAATTAAGAATGGACACTCTGTCTGACATTGTCTAAATAGGGCTGACAACCATTTGGTGGTATAGGGGTCCCAGGGAGACCACTCGCTCCTACAGTATCCAGGATGCCTCACTCCTGAAACGTGGAATTCAGACACTAACATGTAACACACCATCTCTGTCTGGGATTAAGTAACAGGAAGGGATCCCACTTTACCTTTCTTTCCAGCTGAGCCCCTCACCAAAGCTGCAGCTTGAGCCCTGGCCCCAGCATTGGAATAATCGGTAGCTTGAACAGGAATGAGTAAACATGCTGGCCTTGCACTGGCAGAACGGCCCAGGGGTTCTCATTTCTCTGTGAGCATGCCAAGCCACAGGCAGGCCTACCTGGTAACTGCCTGAGGACGTGCCATATGGGATGGCTCTGGGTCAAGTCAACGGCCCTGGCCTGAACCCTCGGCTACTCTCCTTTGTCTTCCCGTAGTTGAATCGTTCATCATTCCTGAGGACTTTCAGGAGCGTGTGGAGCAGCAGAGCATTGGGACTACCACACAGCTACTCACCCAGACGGACTTCCTCTTACAGTCCTACGAGCCCAAGGTGCAGGTCCCGTTCCAGGTGCTGCCAGGCCAGTGCCCTCGGAAGATTGAGATTGAGAGGTATGCTGGGGAGGTAGCATCTGCCAGGCTAGAGGGGCGGGGCACTGAGGCGGCAAGCCCTGCAGCAGAGCCTGTGAAAATGGCCAAGCAACTCTCCTTCAATAGGAACACACAGCTTTCCTTGCTGTGGAACTGGGAGGGTAGCAATTAAGTCACTGAAATGGGGCTGCCAGGGCAACACAGAAGTGGCACTTGGAGTCCCTGAAGCTACTTCATGAGCTTCCCCTGCTCTGGCTAGGAGGAAACAGCAGTACTTGCGCCTGGACATTGAGAAGCTGTTGGCCAGTGAGGGCATCGACTCTAACAAGCTCATGCCCAGACACCCAGACCTGCAGCACCCACAAACCATCGAGCAGGGCCATGACCCACTCTTTCCCATATATCTCCCACTGAAGGTGAGTCACGCTTCCATGTGTGCTGATACACAGCAGTCCTGAAGGTGTCACAGTCTAACGGCAATTCCCACTCCAGTCACGGGCACTCATTTGTCACGCAGAGCAATAACCAGAACCCACTCTGCATGTTTCAAGCATCCTGGGTTGAAGCAGGAGTGGTTCCCAAACCAATAGGTTACTGATTCCCTACTTCTTCCCTGGAGTCCTGGACAGCCTAGGTGCCAGTTCCCTACCCCAACCCTGAGCACGGCATCTATGAACAGGTTGAAATGTGGAATGATATACAGACCCCCTAACTAGAGTCATCCTGAGGGTGGGAGATTGTGAAATGGGGGAGAGTGGGGTATAGGAGGGATTTGGTACCATGTCCTCAAGGTACAAGCAAGGAAGCTGAGTCTGGAGAGGAGAAAGGAGGAGCACAGCCAGGCCTTGGCTCTTGCTGTCCTCTCCTCCCTTCCTCTGTGTCCTGTGTATCTCTTGCCTGCAGTCCCCGTGGGAAGCAGAACTGAATCCAGATGAGTATCACTCTACTAAGGTTGCCTGCTGACAGCACCGAGTCTCTGTTGTTTCTGGTCCGCATAGATTTCTCTGGAAATCCCAGAGCCACCTGTCCCCTTGGGCCTGAGCTCGGTGCTTCCCCACAGTGGTCAAAAGAGCACACATCCTCCTCTGAGACCCTAAACATCCTCAGACTGAGCCTTGAGTGGCTTGGCTAGCCATGGATCCAGAGCACCACCCCGTTCAAGCATCACGAGTCAGTGGAAGCAGCAGGGGTCTTACAGACCAGTCTAGGACAGCCTGTAGCTGCCTGCTGTGGGGAGGCTGCAGAGGCTTCTGGCATGCTTAGTTTTGCTTGGCCACTAGAGGAGCTGTTTCACTGGACAGTTGACTGTTTTCTCCAAGGTGTTTGACAATGAAGAGTTTGATTGCCGGACTCCCACAGAGTGGCTCAACATGGGCTTGGAGCCAGGCTCACAAAACAGGAAGCCCGTCCCTGGAAAAGCCCTTCTTCCCACAGATGATGTTCTGGGGCACGGTGAGCAGAAACTCCACAGGGTGGCAGAACTGTCTTGTCCCAGCAATCCCTGCGAAGACCTTTAGGCTCCTTTGGAATCTGGAAGCCAGGAAAGCTGAAATCTCCCAGCTGTGATGTAGTCTAAGGATCTGGCCACACTGAGGCAAAAGCAAAGACAGTATTGTCAGAGGGCTGGGAACAGAACAGCTAGGTGCTGTCATGGATTTTCAAACAAACAAACTGGGAGGTTAGGAGATGGCTCAGTGGGTGAGAACACTTGCTTCTCAAGCATGAGGACCTCTGTTAGATCCCTAACACCGTGTGAAAAGTGAGGTTTGGTGGGTACCTCTATAAACCACAGTACTAGCAATGTGGCTAGAGACAGGGAGATCACAGGGGCTTGCTAGATGCCAGCCCCCACACACACACCCCAAAATCAGTGAGTTCTAGATTCAGGGAGATGGTGAGATACTTGGTATGAAGGAAACAGCAGAAAGCAGCAGAGGAAGACACTTGATGTCCCTCTTTGGCACCCATGAGCATGTATACAGGTATGTTTATCTTCCCACATACACACGCACACACATATACACACATGCACAGCACATACATACATGCACAGGCATGTACACACATATACACAAGCACACACATGCACAGCACATACATACATGCACAGGCATGTACACACATACACACAAGCACACACACGCTCACACACACACACACAGCAGACACAAGAAAACCCTTTATTGGCAGTAATGTAAACATACTGAAGATGTCTAAGGGCACAATTACAGACCCTTCATACTGTGCTCCTGCCCTCAGTGAGTTCTCAGCTCTCTCTTTTGCATGGACTTCACACATTGGCTTTGCAGGAGCACAAATGCGTAGGTTGTCACATGCCATCATGCCATTGAGCTCAAACACATATCCACTACCAGTACTCATGTATCTCTTCCACAGCCACACATTCACAACCACATATGCCCACGGGATACCACCCAGACGGGCATGTCTCATCCTTGCCCACATCTGCTTACAGGGCGCCCATGGTTCCTCCACTGTCCCCCAGTCTGCCGTGATGGCCACAGAGGTTGTCCCTGATTGCCTGCTGTCAGGAACAGTGACAGGGTACACACAGATGCCACTCTGACCTGCATGGCTCGGTCTTGTGCAGCCTCCTTAGGCAGAATCCCAAGTATGGTCTGGGGGTTGGTAATGGAAGAGCTGAAGGCTGTGCAGGATTGGAGGCCACTCTGCTCCATGTTTTGGGGTGGGCAGCCACGTCGTGGTGTGAGTAAAGTCAGTTACCCAGTCACCAGGTGGAAGGCAAGACTGTGGGAGCAAGGACAGGCTTTAAAACTGTCATGGCAGCTCACCGAGCAGGCAGCAAACAGGTTTCATTTTTAGGATGTATTAATATTGGAATCAGTTTATCAGAAGCAGACCAGAAGCAGAGTGCTTTCTTCACTTTGGACTCAAATGACAGAAATAACTTGACTAAATTGATCTCAGATCTCCTGTTCCTGGCAACGGAGCCATAAGGAATAGGGCTGCATCAGATGCACTGAGTACCAGCTTCCTTGCTTCACTGTGGCCCCGGCCTTAAGCAGGAACACTAGAGCAAAGAGAGGCTCACAGGAAGCATTTGCCAGGGACCTCTCAGCTTTTGGTAGTCTCTTGGGACAGATTTTTCTGTAAGTTGAGCCAAGATGAAGTTGGTGTTTTCACAAAGGAAGCATCCCAGGAAGGAAAAGGCAAAGTCAAACCTGGGCAGGTGAAGTCACAGAAGTGGCCTCCTTGACCCATCTGACGGCAGAGGCCGGGGTCATTTTCCTAGAATTTTAGCCCTTTCTTCCTTAACCCAATCTGGAGAACCCCCAGTTTGTTTTAAGCCACTACAGGTTGTGAAGTTCTCTGCTGAGTACTATGTGTGTGCCCCATTTTTTTCAATAACTTACTTAGCACCAACTATGCACCAGTTTCTATCCTGGTCCCAAGTCTTCTGTTGTACTTAAGATAGAACTAAAATGGCTCCTGCCCTTAGGGAACTGGCAACAGCATGGCCAAGTTGGGGTGAAAAATACAAAAAGAACAGGTTAGAAAGCACATGGGCCAAAGATGCTATGTGGAGCAGAGGTGCTTCTCCAGTGAGGAGCTGGGAATTAATCATCAGGCAGAGGTCGTGGTCAGTGCAAAGGGACCAAAGCAGAAGACAGCCCCAAAGTCACAAAGATAGGCACACATGCAGCATATGGGCAGAGCAGTGGTTCCTTCCCTCTTCTGACACAAAGAGGCCAGAGGTGCTTTGGGGAGGGCTTTACCTGGCCTTGGTCACCTTAAACAGAGTCATGTCAAGAGTGCTGTTTATAGTCCTGGTTTTTGTTTTGTTTTGCTTATGAATATTTTGTCTACATGTATGTCTGTGCACCTTGCACGCGTGCGTGCGTGCGTGCGTGCGTGCGTGCGTGTGTGTGTGTGTGTGTGTGTGTGTTTTCATTAAAGGTCAGAAGACAGTGTGTCAGATCCCCTGGAACTAGAGTTACCAACAGATGTGACCTGCCATGAGTGCTGGGAATCAAACCCAGGTTTTCTGAGAGCAGCAGTGTTCTTACCACTGAGCCATCTCTCCAGCCCCATCCCACATCCCTTTTAAAATAAAACCTTTTTTGTCTTGAGACAGGGTAGGCTTGAGTTTCCAAACGATCCCTGAACTCACTTTGCAGCCCAGTCTGGCCCTGAACTTGCCGCTGTTTCCCAAAGTAGCCAGAGTTACAGGCACGTGCCCCAGGCTCTACCCTCAGCCCACCAGGTGTTGTGTTTGGTCACACCTTCCATGGTTCCCCATCAGTCTGTGTCTCTTTGCTCTTGTGAGGGTTGTGCCAAGAGGCCCAGTCTGTTGGGTCCTCCCGTGGCTAAAGTTTTCTCAGAGGCCAGCTTTTCTGAGAGGAAGCAGGATTGGCCCTTGCTCAGCTGGAGCCAGAAACTATCCTGGAAGAAAAGACACCAGTCAGGTGACCTCTGACATCCATTCCCAACATCAGCTACCACATGCAGAAACCCCTCTTCGTTTTCAAGGCAGAGAATACTGGTAGGGTGTCCCCATCTGTTTTAGAGGACCCCAAGAGTCGGGAACTGAACTACATATGGTGCGAAGTTGGCGTCCTTGACTACGATGAAGAAAAGAAACTGTACTTGGTGCAGAAAACTGACAAGAGAGGCTTGGTGCGCGATGAGATGGGGATGCCCATCGTGAATGGAGGGGTCACCCCTACAGGTACAAGCTCTACACCTTCCCTGGGTGGGCCCCAGCTCAGGATTGGTTCAGGCTATGACTACAGCCCAATCCCTCCAACTCGGCCCTGAATTTTACCTTACTGGGGTTATTAATCAGGGTATGGCCCCTCACCAGTTTGAATCAGAGGACCTGGTGAAGGCAAATGACCATCGGTTGGCATGTTGCTGTGAGCAGCTAGCCCGGTAGCTTTCAGCATGGTGTTGTAAAGGAAACCGGGGACTCCTAATCAGTAGTTTGCCTGGAGTAGTGTGGAGGATGGAACAAGTGAATAGCCATCCCTGTGTAACTCCTGCCAGTACAAGGCTCTTTACTGGTTACTATGGATTTCACGAAATGCCATTTTGCCCATTTCATATATTTGGCTATTGGGAGGCACCACGCACCATGACAGCGACAAACTACTGAGAGCCACCAGCTGAGGTGACCAGAGATGAGAGCCTCAGATGACCAGAGTCAGTACCCCAGCCCAGAAAGCCTGACTGTGTGCCCCTTTCACCTCCCTCCCACCCGATTACCAGGAAGGCCACCACTCCTGACCACCCAGTACTGGGTTCCGAGGATCCAGCTCCTCTTCTGCGCTGAGGATCCACGTGTGTTCACACAGCGCGTGGTCCAGGCCAACGCTCTGCGCAAGAACACAGAGGCGCTGTTGCTGTACAACTTGTACGTCGATTGCATGCCCACAGAGGGCCTGCGAATCATCAATGAGCAGAGCTTGAGCAAGATAAAACAGTGGGCTTTGAGCACACCACGCATGCGCAAGGGGCCAAGGTGCGTCGTGTGCGTCAGCCAACGTGAACCTTTCTTTGTGGGTGGTGTTGCCAGAGCAATCGCTGAGACATCTCTACTAGGTGATGTCATGGGGCTTCTGTTGCTGTGGTAAAATACTGACCAAAAGCAACTTGGGAAGGAAAGGGTTTATTTTATCTTGTACTTCCAGGTCCATTACCAAGGAAATTCAGGGCAGGAACGCAAGAAGAGCAGGAATCTGAAGGCAGGAACTGAAGTCGAGTCCATGGAGGATTGCTGCTTACTGACTTGCACCTCATGGCTTGCTCCTCATGGCTTTATCAGCCTTATGTTTTTTATACAACTCAGGACCGCCTGCTCGTGGGTGGCACTGGGCTGGGTTCACCCACATTAATCATTAATCAAGAAAATGTCCTATTGACATGGCAATGGGCAATCTGATGGAGGCATTTCTCTTTGAGGTTCCTCTTTGTAAATAAATACACTAGTATGCATTGAGTTGGCACAGATGTCTTGCTGATACACAGACTGTAAATTCTAAGCACTGTCTGGTTGTCCCCAGGAGCTTCATTGTGGAGTCTTATGGACTTGTGGATTCCTGCTAGGTTGAAAGGCCTAGAGTGCATTGTACCCTTTTTAATTTCCATGCTGGAATGTGGCCAGTGCCCTATCCAGGCTAACCTCCTGCCACTTTGCTATGTTCTCATCATGTTCTGAATAAGTTCACACTTCTTGGGGTAGCAGGAAGTCCTCAGCTTAATTTGTATTTTCCCAGTTCAGCCTTGAAATGGACTTTTAAAGACTTTTAAATTTTGAATTTATTTGTGTGTGTGTGTGTGTGTGTGTGTGTGTGTGTGTGTGTAACATGTGTTTGTCTGATGTCTGTGGAGGCCAAAAGAAGGAGTCAGAGCCCCTGGATCTGGAGTTACACGTGGGTGTGAGCTGCTTTCTGAGTTCTGGGAACTGAGCCCAGGTCCTGGAGAAAAACAGACAGTGCTCTTAACTACAGAGCCACTCTCCAGCCTCTGAAATTTTTTTTCCTTCCAAGAAGACCCTGTTGCTTTCTGTGTGGGAATTTAGAAGCTAGGATTTAGGCATTCAGTGTAGTCATTGATACTGGGAAATGATTCCTGTAAGGTTCTTAGAGTAGAAAGATCTAGGGGAAATATTTTTTCTAGATATCGTTAATCTTATATATAGCACCTCCCCACACCTCCATATTTTCTCTATGTCAATCTGCTTTTTCAAAGTGTGAGCCTCTAATAATACCCTCATGCTGACTGCAGCACCACGTGGCTCATTCTGACTTCTACAGACTGTGGCTTTCTTCACCTGAGGAGGATTAGTGTCTATCGTTGGCCTATTTGCTTGGTCCTAGAGTACAGCAAAAGTAGCTTCAAGTGGCTGGTCTATGCTGGTTAGAATAAAGAGTCTACAGCTTTTAAATTCTTTTTGTTGTTTTGAGACAGTTCTCAACTCACCAATTCTTCCCCACAGGACCGCCATTCCTGCTTCTCTGTGAACATTTCTGGCATTTGTGTCCTTTTTCCCATTAGGATGAGGGAAATAATCAAAATATTGTGTTCAAGGCTGATTTGGTTTGATTATCCTACATCAGTAGGGTATAATATACTTACCATTTTATGAGATATAGTTTGGTTCAATAGTTTTAATTTTTTTCTTTTTTAAATTATATTTGTTTAGTGTGTGTGTATGAGTCTCTCTCTCTCTCTCTCTCTCTCTCTCTCTCTCTCTCTGTGTGTGTGTGTGTGTGTGTGTGTGTGTGTGTGTGCATACACACCAAACTACATATAGAGGTCACAAGATGACTTTTGGGAGTCTGTTCTCTCCTTCCACCATGTGGTTCCTGCGAATCAAATTGCAAGTCATCAGCCTTGGTGACAAGCCCCTTTACCCACCGAGCCTTCTCACGGGCCCTTGACTTGTTTCTGTTACAAATAAACCATATTACATTAATAATTTATGCTCAGGAGTGTGTGTGAACCTCCTGTCTCCTCTCTCCCACAGTGTTCTAGAGCACCTTAGCAGCCTGGCCAGAGAAGTGAACCTGGACTATGAACGTAGCATGAACAAGATCAACTTTGACCAAATTGTCTCTTCTAAGCCAGAGACATTCTCCTATGTGACTCTTCCCAAAAAAGAGGAAGAAAAGGTGCCCAATCAAGGTGAGAACCACTGGACCCTGGCTGCCCACCTGGCTAGCTCACTCCACCTCTGCCTCTCCTGATAGGATTTTGTTCAGTCACTAGGTCTTTCATAAACCTGGTATTCTCTGTGCCCACCCTGCCCCTACTATTTCCATTCTTATTTTGCCAGATGCCAGGAAATCTTGTCTGATGAACGACTGAGTGTGTGTCTGCCTGCCTGTGTGTATGTGTGTGTGTGTGTGTGTGTGTATCTGAGTCTGTGAGTGTGTCCCAGTACTGAAGAAGCCACGAGGTAAGTGGTATGTATGTACCAGGAAAGCCATGGTTCAGGGTAGATTTTAGGCACCTGATAGTCAGACCTGAAAGACATATAAGCCTTCTTCCTCCTATAACAAGAATAGAGTTGCCATTGCTACAGCTCCGTGGACATATAGAAAACCAAGTCACTGAATAAGACGCCAAAAGTCCTCCTTGCTTTGAGCCCACGCATACATGCTGAGTACATTTTCCGGTCCTAGATTTATGGGTGTGGTGTATGTGCCCAGGATACAGGCTGGACTGTGGATAGCAAGCATTCTTATACCCAAATATTCATTCTTTGGGCTCCCAGGGCAGGCTCCAGACCAGCCTCTGGCTTTGTGTAGCAAGGATAAGAGATAGGGAGGCGATCTACAGGTGTCACACTACTCACAGGGGCCAATGATGACCAGTGTACCCAGAGGGGACTTACTATGGACCTTGGGGAATACCCCCAAAGACTAGAGCAAAAAAAAAAAAAAAAAAAAAAACAAAAAAACAGGAGGGTTCTGGGAATGAAGTTGACGCTTCTGAGGAGGAAGCTGTTGTGTCTCCTCCATCAGACACTCTGTAAATGAGTCCTAAGGGCTCTGATGTGTGTGATGTGTGTCCCAGGCTGCTCTAATGCTGGGTCTTGCCCCCTCCTCAGGGCTGGTGAGTGTCCCGGAATACCCCTTCCGGGAGCAAAAGGAGGATTTCACTTTTGTGTCCCTGCTTACTCGGCCAGAAGTCATCACGGCTCTGAGCAAAGTGCGGGCTGAATGCAACAAGGTCACCTCTATGTCCCTGTTCCACTCAAACCTCTCCAAGTACAGCCGCCTGGAGGAATTTGAGCAGATCCAGTCTCAAACCTTCTCCCAGGTACATGGGCATCGGAGCATGGAGTATGGGGCCTCGGGCCCTTAGAGCCAACAATCACAGGCCTCAAGGCCTGAAGTAGGACGAGGGTGGGACAGTGGTTTAGTCCATCTTGCAGCGCAAGGAAAACCAGGGTGGGATTCTTCCTTCCCAGTCCTTCTGAGTCAGCCCTAATAGTGTTAGGGGAAATCTCCTGTCTTAAAAGAGAGAGCAGGAACCCCACTCCCATATCACAACACCAGGGGACAGGGAGCAAGACACATGGCTATAGCCTCTCTCCACTCAGTTCTATCTGACTCTCATTCCTGTGTTCTTGTTTCTCTCTGCCTCTTTCTCTTCTGTGTGCCTGTCTCTTTTCCATGGCCGTGAGTCCCACGTTCCCTGCCTTCCTTCTAAGCATCCCTGGATCCCAGATATTACACTGAGGCCTTGGCCTGCTTGCTGCTTGGCAACAAATTGTGGGAGATGTCCCTCCATTGTCATACACATGAGTCCTGGGGCGGCCATCTTAAAAACCTTGCTATATTATCTTTGAGCACAATAGCTTTGAATGGTGGGTGCCTGGGATGGCATTTTGATGACAGGTGTGTCCACACCAGGTACAGATGTTCCTCAAGGACAGCTGGGTCAGCACACTGAAAGTAGCTATGCGCAGCAGCCTCCGAGACATGAGCAAGGGGTGGTACAACCTCTATGAGACCAACTGGGAGGTTTATCTCATGTCAAAGCTGCGCAAGCTGATGGAGCTCATCAAGTACATGCTGCAGGACACGCTGCGTTTCCTGGTGCAGGACTCCCTGGGCAGCTTCACCCAGTTCATTGGTGATGCTTGCTACAGCGTGCTTGAGTGCACAGATAACATGGACTGGGGGGAAGAGCTCGTCTACAGTCCCTACAAGTGAGTCCAGATGCACAGAGGCACGGGGCGTGGGGGGGGAGTGGCTTTGTTTTTGCAACCAAGGGCAAATGCCCAGCACATCAGGTTCTTGACATCAGAGAGAGTTTGGCCATCTCATGAGTGTCTCCTCCAGCTCTGGCTTACATTCGAGTGTCCATCATCTTTGTGGTCACTCTTTGAGTGACTCAGTTGATAATACTGAGCCCTTAGCAAGAACCAGATGTTGGTATTAGGGGACTCTGAGATAGAGTTCTTACTGCCAGTGCAAGGCAGGCATAGCAGGACATTTAGTACATACTATCATTGCCAGTTCTCTGATGAACTCTGGGGACGGGCCCTAGCCTTGGACAGAGGGCCAAGAGTGGCATCTGAGGCATGGGGACACTAGAGATAATTAGCAGGACCGAAGGGAACAGGAACAGCACAAGTAAAAAGGACTTGGGGCAGCTGAGGGAGGACAGGCTACCAAGTGGAGCTGGAAAAGAAAGGGCAGGTAGGTGTGGGCAGAGGAAATTAGACAGGACAAAGGGACCAGTCCAGACCACCAAATGTTTCCTGGGTATTTTTAGTAAGGCAGAAGCTATCCACAGGGTCCAGCTGGGATGTGTCATCAAGGCTTTTGATGTGCCTCAGACTTGAGAAACTGGTAATGATGTGCTCCTAGGAAGAACATGGAACCTTTATCAAGTGCTTGTGCTAGACCAGCCTTTCCAACGACCTCAAGACCTTAGGATGCTGCTACCTCTGTAGCTCTCTGGGGCAAGAATCTAAAAACCTTTCTGATTGGCCCCGAGCCTTTCTCTCTTAGTAAATTGGGGGTTTCTGTAGGGAGGAGAAAGCACTGCTATACTTGAAGAAGCTTGAGATCACAATGCTGGCAGGACAGGCCTTCCTAATCAGCCCAGTCATTTGCCTTCAGGCCCCGGAAGAATCCTCTGTTCATTGTAGACTTGGTGCTGGACAACTCAGGGGTTCACTACAGCACACCTCTGGAGCAGTTTGAGATGATTCTGCTCAACCTCTTTGACAAGGGTATCCTGGCCACCCATGCTGTGCCCCAACTGGAGAAGGTACAAGCTACAAGCTGGGCAGGGCCATGGGGTGCTCTCCACGTTCAGATACTCAGCTGTCTGACAGTGCCATTGAACCCTGTAAGAGTCATCACAAATACTGGAGCGGTTTGTTACACCAGCCTTCCGCTTAACAGGCAGTGGGTGTGGCTCTGAAAATTACAGATATGTACCCAAGCTACACACAACCCACTTTCCAGGCCCAAGAGCCTCCATAGCTCAAGTCCATTCCTATATGTCCTGCTGTCAGTTAAAGCCATCAGCAGCCTGTCCTTGGCAAGTCTGAATCACACCAAGCAGAGAGGATATGGTCCCTCTGAGCATCACAGTAGCTTCTGCATTTGTATCAGTCCATAGTCATTTCTCAGATATGTCTTTGCAGCCCTTCCTCCACTCCTGTGCCATATTGCCTATGCTTGCCCATGTCACTCTCATTCAGTCTTTAGACCACTCTGCCAACCACTCCAGGGCTCATCCACCTCTGCCTTTTCTGTTCTTTTTCATAAAGCTGGTGATGGAGGACATCTTTATCAGTGGTGACCCTCTGCTGGAGTCGGTGGGGCTTCATGAGCCACTGGTAGAAGAGCTGCGAGCTAACATCACCAATGCTATGCACAAGGCCATGATACCACTGAAGGCCTATGCTAAGAAGTACAGAAAGTATCTGGAGCTGAACAACAATGACATTAGCACCTTCCTCAAGTATGTGTGTGTGTGTGAGTGTATCAGTGTTCGCGAGTGTATGTCTGCCCTGCTGTCTGTCTGTCTGTGTATGCATTCCTTCCAATCCTGCTAACCATCCTCTGCTCCCTGCACATGCACGCTGCCTTCAGGACCTACCAGGCTCAGTGCCCAGCAGCAGAGGAGGTCCGAGAAGTGGTAATTACCCACCTGAAAGAGAAAGAGATCCTAGACAACTCACTGCCTGGCAGCATCATCATTGGTCCCTTCTACATCAATATCGACAACGTTAAGCAGAGCCTGTCCAAAAAACGCAAGGCCCTGGCCACTTCTATGCTGGATATCCTAGCCAAGAACTTACACAAGGAGGTAGACAGTGTAAGTAACTACCAGCCTAGCCCTAGCAACCACAGCAACCACAAGCAGCCTTGAACACATGGTGTATCCCCACCAGTACGATGCCCTAGGCAAAGCCTGGGGTGTCTTCAGGTGCCTGGGTCAAAGAAAGGACCTGGAAGTCATTCTGCCTTGATCCCTATCTGCAGTCATATGTATCCATGTTAGTAGAAGGTTGATATCTCCACCCCTAGACTTCCAGAATCCTGGGAAGTTCTTGTGAAGTACAGGCTGAGCTGTATTGCTCCATGGATCTGAGGGGTATGCCAGTGCAGATATCAGAGACCCTACGTGTGTCCCTGGGTCCAGAGGAGACTAAGAGGTGACACCTTTGTCTCAGAAGAGATCTTAGCAACCTGTCAGGAACCTCTTCTCTTGGGAAGAATGGCAGAGGGTGGCCATGGTCGAATAATTGACTTTGAGGCCCTGGGGACATTGAAGAGAAACAGGTCCCATTGTAGGCAAGGCACATAACTGTCCCTGGAACCCTTCAACGCCCACCCACCAGATCTGTGAGGAGTTCCGCAGCATTAGCCGCAAGATCTATGAGAAGCCCAACAGCATCGAGGAGCTTGCTGAGCTTCGAGACTGGATGAAGGGAATTCCTGAAAAGCTGGTATTTCTGGAGGTAAGGCAGGCACACTGGTGCTGGGCACCCAGGAGCCTGTGGGGCCAGGGACTGGGTGGTTCATTTGGGACACAGGAGCTGGATACATAAAACTATCGGTCAGAGACTAGGGGCTGAAACAGGCAGAGGTTGGGAGGTCAGAGCCAGTAGGTAAGGTAAAACAGATACCCTGGGACTAGTGGGGGCCCAGGGTAAAGTTTGAGGGGTACAGGAGTTATTCAGAGCTGTACTCTCTGGGAAGTCAGGAAGACTGAAGGCATAAGTCAGAGGACTAGACCCAGAGATGTGTTGACAATGGCTTCTAGAGCCCTGGGCCTGGCCTTGAATTCTGTTAAGGTTTACCCTCTCTAAAAGAAAGTGCCTTTTCCTTGGCCCCAGCCACTTTGGAGATCCCATCCAAGTAACCCCTCCCCAGCATGGCTCATTTCCTGCTCATGCAGGAGCGGATTGTAAAGGTCATGTCTGACTACGAGGTCATGGATGAATTCTTTTACAACCTTACCACAGACGACTTCAATGACAAGTAAGTGGGAGCATTGTTTCCAACACTGGATAGTGGGTGGGCAGCAGGCGATGCCAGGCTTCAGTGTTGCTCAAAAGTGCCAGCTGTCGTAAGCTATGGAATCACACCAGAAATGCCCTGCCAAGATGCCCTAAACCATGAGGAGCTGGGAGCAGGCAGGGTCAAGAAGCTTATGGGCAGAAAGAAATCATGTGGGAGTAAATTCCTTGGTCTGGGGACCCTGTCACTGCCCTACCAATGGTCTTGTATACATATATACACTGAACGCGGACTGGCTGGGGAACCGTGAGGGAAAGCAAACATTAGAAACAAACCCCTCACTCAGTTCTGCCTTACAGATGGAGGTCCAACACATCAGCCTTGACAAGGCATCCTGTTCAGACGGAACCTTCCCAGGGGCTGACACCCCTGAGCCAGCTGCAATTAGAAACCTTAAGTTTCATTGAGCCTTTGTGTCACGTGGTAGAGGAAGTTGGTGGTGAGCCGGAAGGTGGCCCGATGGCTCTGGCTGGCCAACAGAGGCACGAGGGCTAGAGACTAGCCTTGATTTTGCTTCCTCTGAGAACCCAAGGATTTCAGGGGGAATATATTGTCTTAGCTAAGGGTTCTGTTGCTGTGATGAAATGTCGTGACCAAAAGCAACTTGGGGAGGAACAGGTTTATTTTGCTCTCAGTTGCATATCCCACTTCATCAGCGAAGGTAGTTAGTATAGGAACCTGGAGGCAGGAGCTGATGGAGTGGCCATGGAAGATGTTACTCTCTGGCTCTCTCCCCAGGGTTTGCCCAGCCTGCTTTTCTATAGCACCCAGGACTACCAGCCCAGGGGTAGCACCACCCACGATGGGCTGAGCCCTCTGACATCAATCACTAATAAAGAAAGTGGCCTCTAGGCTTGCCTACAGCTGGTTCTTACGGAGACAGTCCCTCAGAAGAAGTTCCCTCCTCTAATTATTCTAGCTTGTGTCAAGTTGACGCAAAACTAGTCAGCGTACTTGACGTCACCCTCTTGTTATTTCTGCTGTGCCCTTTTGCATGGGCACACTAGAGCTGCACCTCACTGGGCAGGGGTGGCAATGGCAGACTCCCAGCTAACTCAGACTCCCCGGTACCCCAGTTCCAACTAGATCCATCAGACATCTGGATTCTCCAATCCTACTCCAACCCAGCCTGCTCACAGCCTAGCTGCCTGGGCTTGGGGCCTGGGCACCTGGAAGGGTGGCCCTCCCTTTCTGTGCTATCATTTCAACTGTGACATCTCAAATCCTGATCGTCCTTCCTGCCAGATGGGCTGCCAACAACTGGCCCTCTAAGATCCTTGGGCAGATAGATATGGTACGGCAGCAACATGTTGAGGATGAGGAGAAGTTCCGCAAAATCCAGCTCATGGACCAAAACAACTTCCAGGAGAAGCTGGAAGGGCTGCAGGTAAGGCTTGTTTTGGAGCTTTCCTAGGAACTATTTTCCATGTCTCCCTCCCCCACACACAATGCTGTCCTACATATGATGGCTGACTGGATGAACAATTTTTTTAAATGGCTGAAGGAATGAACTGAAGAACAAAGAGAAGCCCAGATAGAACATTTCAGAAAAATTTACCAGTAGTGGACCCAGTCCACTTGGTTATGTAACTGGCACCCCAGTGGGCAGTGAGCACGGTGTTCAAGGAGTCACATCTGTTCCCCAGTCCTGGAACGGCCTGCTTGTGTGATTGGCCGGCAGGTGGCTCACTACAAAACGGTGCCCCAGGTATGTGGAATGAGTGCTCCACAGTCATAGGATTCTGGTGCATTTGACTCTTGCTCTTTGGCCCACAGCTGGTAGTGGCTGGCTTCTCCATCCATGTGGAGATTGTACGAGCACACGAGATTGCCAACGAGGTGCGGCGGGTCAAGAAGCAGCTGAAGGACTGCCAGCAGCTGGCGATGCTCTACAACAACCGCGAGCGAATCTTTGGCTTGCCAATCACCAACGTAGGCCTACTGTGGGCTCTTGCCCTACTTCCCACACTTCAGGAAGCAACTTGGATCTGCAGCCATAGCAGAGCCCAGCTGCTATGGGGCAGGGCTTGGGCTTGTTGGGGTAGAACTGAGCTGGCTGCAGGGTAGAGCTAAACTTCTTGGCTCTGGAGATGGGTAGTATAGACGAGCGGGAGGTTTGGTGGAGTGAGTAGGGGGTCAGTCTAGACTCTGGAAGCTCAGCATCCAGATCTTACATATAGCAGGGGAAAGGAAGTTCTGACTGAGCCCTTGCGGGCAAGAGCAGAGATAGCAGCCAAGAACAACAAAGCAGATAGGGCTTGGCCAATGTAGAGATGGTGTGGGAGAAAACCCAGCGAGCATCCTGACAGTCTCACCCTCTGCCCCTGTAGTATGAAAAGCTCTCAAGAATGGTGAAGGAATTCCAACCCTACCTGGACCTGTGGACCACAGCCTCAGACTGGCTGCGCTGGTCCGAGAGCTGGATGAATGATCCTCTGTCAGCCATTGATGCTGAGCAGCTGGAGAAGAATGTCATTGAGTCATTCAAGACCATGCACAAGTGTGTGAAGCAGTTCAGGGACATCCCAGGTAGCTGAGGATATTTGCTGGTGGGGCCCATGCAAGTCGTGACATCTTTTGTTGGATGGGTTTGCTCTTTCCTGTGGACCTAGCCTATCCTCTTTCTCTGGACTGGCTGACTTTCACACTTTCCTGCCTACCCGGCAGCCTGCCAGGACGTGGCTTTGGATATCCGAGCACGCATAGAAGAGTTCAAGCCATACATCCCGCTGATCCAAGGCCTGCGCAACCCTGGTATGCGGAACCGGCACTGGGACATACTGTCCAATGAGATCAGCATCAATGTTAGGCCCAAGGCCAACCTGACCTTTGCCCGCTGCCTTGAGATGAACCTTCAGGACCACATAGAGAGTATCAGCAAAGTGGCTGAGGTGGCCGGCAAGGAGTATGCTATTGAACAGGTGGGTAGCCAACCACCAGCAGGTCTGATCCCACCACTTAGCCCTTGCTGAACAGGCTGATCTCTAGCCCTTGCAGTGACAGCCATTTGGGAAGGTAGCCGTAATGGCTTCCTGGGGTTAAGAGTACATTTTATTAAAAGTTAATAAGGTGTGTGGAGTGCTTGGCATAGTACCCACCATTGCTATAATGCTCCGTTTCCCTGCCAAGATTCTAGCAAGGAGCTAATGGCATTATCATCACTGAACAGGTGAGCACAAGACCTGAGGATGCAGCTAGCCCAGACGCACAAGTTTAATCCCCTGCATTGTTAATAATTAACTAATTAATTAACTAACTAATTAATTAATTAGAGAACCTTAAGGCTCAAGGAGGTTCAGTCGTGCCCAAAATAATATTCTTTAGGTGTGAGCAAACGCCTAACTGGCACCCAAGTGCCTCTCATGTTGCACACACGTGAGCGTGAGGCCACCCTGCATTCAGACAGAGGCTCACTGGGGACTTGCGGATTTGGCGAGCTGGGAGTATTTGCCAGCGTGGCTCACACAAAACCATGGCCTGGCAGAGCCCATTGTTCCTTGCTGGTTGGACAGCATGTCCTTTCCCAGCACACAGCTCTGACTGTCTCCCCTGTCACAGGCACTAGACAAGATGGAGAAGGAATGGTCATCCATCCTGTTCAACATATTGCCCTACAAGGAGACAGACACCTATATCCTCAAGAGCCCAGACGAAGCCTCACAGCTGCTTGATGACCACATCGTCATGACTCAGAGCATGTCCTTCTCACCGTACAAGAAACCCTTTGAGCAGCGCATCAACTCCTGGGAGACCAAACTGAAGCTGACCCAGGTGAGCCTTCCTCCCTTTGTCCTCCCCTCCAAAGGAGCATTGTCCACCAAGTGGCACTTGCTGTATTTAGGTGTAGCCTGCTGCACCTGTTCCCCCCAGCCCCTGGCTCTCTGACAAGCCTCCATCTGGAAGAGGGTGCCCCACTTTCCCAGGAGGTGCTGGAGGAATGGCTGAACTGCCAGCGCTCCTGGCTCTACCTGGAGCCCATCTTCAGCTCTGAGGACATCACCCGGCAGCTGCCCGTGGAAAGCAAGCGTTACCAAACCATGGAGCGAATCTGGAGGAAGATCATGAAGAATGCCTATGAAAACCGGGAGGTGAGGGGGAGATGGGAAGGCAACTAGGACCCCCAAAAGTCCTAATCACATTGCTGGGGACTTCTCCATTTGCCCCACCACCACCACCACCAAACAATGGTTAAAGACCAATCTGAAGGCTTTGTTTATGGCTCATGCCCTTGGATGTGGACTCCCAGTACAGAGATGCTCCTTAGAAACACAGTGGTTTTAGCAGTTTAGAGATCCTCCCAAATCTGCAGCAAGACAGCTCCTCGGTCTGCTGCTTCTTTTATGACCGCAGAATGGTTGCTTGGGGCTGAAGGAGGCAGTCCTGAGCCTAGGAATCAATTCCTGCCCCTTACACACTCTGGTGGCATCTGGCTGTCATAGGCACTGTCTAGTGAACCCACCTTGCCACTTCCCCGCTGATTGTACTCACCTTCTCTCTCTCTAACCCCCACTGGGTCTGCTTCCTGCAGGTGATCAATGTGTGTTCTGACCAGAGGCTGCTGGACAGCCTCAGGGACTGCAACAAGTTGCTGGACCTGGTACAGAAGGGCCTCAGCGAGTACCTGGAGACCAAGCGGACTGCCTTTCCCAGGTAGGCACCAGAGCCTAAGTCCACACCGTGGGCCCTCAAGTGCTCTGCCAAGCTAGTGTATAAGCACCATGTCAGTGGTGCTGGGGATGCCAGGGCCCAAGTCCACCTGACCTTTGTTCCTCACCTGTATTCCCTTGGAAGATTCTACTTCCTGTCAGATGATGAACTGCTGGAGATCCTGTCACAGACAAAGGACCCCACAGCTGTGCAGCCCCACCTGCGAAAGTGCTTCGAGAACATTTCCCGGGTTTGTAGCCATGCCTGAAGCTCGGCCAGTGCACTAGGGCACTTTCCAAAGACCTCTCTCCTTCCATGTCAAGGCCTCTTAGAGATGAGGTGACAAGACAGACCCTCAGAGTTTAACCTGGGGCTGATGGGAAGAAAGTTAGGTGAAGAACCCATCCCTCCCCTTGAGCCTGGGAGCCCCCGGGGTCCTAACTCAACCAAGCAGCTCCTGTTTTCCCAGAATACTGAGATCTGGGAAGGGTAAAAACACAGAGGGCAAGTTTAGCTTCATTTCCCAAGGGCTTAAGCATGTGCTGACAAATTGCTGTCAGTGAAGGCCCAGTGAAGACAAACACCGAGGGGGCCCCAGCACAGAGCTAGCTCCTCTAGGGGGCAAGAGTCTGGCCAGGTCAGACTGGGGCTGAGGGCTGGCCCTTGGGAACACCAGAGTAATTCACTTCTACCCACCTCCATTGCCTATAGCTGCTGTTTCAGGAAGATCTGGAGATCACACACATGTACTCAGCTGAGGGAGAGGAGGTGGAGCTGTCCTTCTCCATCTACCCCTCCAGCAATGTGGAGGACTGGTTGCTGGAAGTGGAGCATAGTATGAAGGCCAGTTTGCATGACATCATCGAGATGGCCATCCAGGCCTACCCTACAGTGAGTGCAGCCTTCTTGCTTAGCTCCACTGTGCTCCCTCCTCGGTGCTCTCTGCCCGAGCCCGAGATGAGGAAGGGTTAGAGTTGGCAGCACCGGGGTCAGCCTGCTCATGTTTGCCTTTCCAGATGCTCAGAACTGAGTGGGTTCTGAACTGGCCGGGCCAGGTGACCATTGCTGGCTGCCAGACATACTGGACACTGGAGGTAGCCCAGGCACTGGAGGCCGGTAACATCAGTAGCAAGTTGTTCCCCCAGCTCTCCATACAGGTAGAACTTAAGAGGATTGGTGCACCCCACACCCAGTTCTCCTAGCAACATTCTCCTGCATCAATCCTAAAAGAGGCCAAAGGTCAGGTCCAAGGAGCAGATCAGACTCTGTAACACCAGCAAGAGGGGACCTAAGGAGGGCTCTGAGACTAGGCAGGTGCCCCTCCTTTAATGATCAGTGACCGGGTTCTTCCTATACCGTCCCTTGGACTCCCCATGATCCACACCTCTAACCACACGGCAGACTCCATTTCCAGCCATGAGCACGCCAACGGACTGTACACCACAGAGGCAGGTCCCACGTGTGCGACTTGTACGGTCTTCTGCCTTCCCGTGCCCCGGTCCTTCCTCTCCTCCCATCTCAGATCAGAAGCCTCCAGAATATACACCCTCCCTCTGTGCAAGGGATGAGGAACTATAGACCCCAGGTCTCTACAGTGATTTCCTGATTCTTTCAGCTCAGTGACCTGGTGGCCCTGGTGCGGGGGAAGCTGTCCCGCATGCAGCGGATGGTGCTTTCGGCACTCATTGTCATTGAGGTCCACGCCAAGGACGTGGTGAGCAAGCTGATCGATGAGAATGTCGTCAGCGTACACGACTTTGAGTGGATCTCACAGCTCAGGTGAGGCCAGGGTGGATGAGGCCGGGGTTGAAGATACTGTCAATTCACACTAGGCTTGTCCCTGCCCACAAAGCAGAGACAAGACAGATAGAGGTACTTTGATGTCCTTATGTTCTAAAAGAACCCCCTCTTTTTAACTGCATACCTACTCTCTGGCCTATGACCCTATGTCCAGAACCCTGTGTATATTGCTAGGTACTACTGGACAAAAGATGACCTGTACATCCGTGCTGTGAATGCTGAGTTCATCTATGGCTACGAGTACCTCGGCAACAGTGGGAGGCTGGTGATCACACCCCTCACTGACAGGTGAACCCTCCCCAGCTGGGTTCTGAATAAGAGAAATGGGTAGAGGTCAGCCAGCCCCATGGGTCTCTAAACAAAGCTCTGAGTGGCTCAGAACACTACACAGGCAGCCAGTCCCAACCCTGGCAGTGAGGATTGGCATACCTGTGCCTCAGAGGAGTAAGGAGAAACAAGAGATGCTGATCTATAGGGTCCTAAAGGAGGAAACACTCCGGAAAGGGGATCACCCAAGATGGGTGTGGCCCGTGTCTATGTGCTTTTATTCCCACAGATGCTATCTGACCCTGACTGGAGCTTTGCACCTCAAGTTTGGAGGTGCACCAGCTGGCCCAGCTGGTACAGGGAAAACAGAGACCACAAAGGACCTGGGGAAGGCCTTGGCCATACAAACAGTTGTGTTCAACTGCTCTGACCAGCTCGACTTCATGGCCATGGGCAAGTTCTTCAAGGGTCTGGCCAGGTGAGGCTGGATGTGAGATGGCACAGGGCAGGGACAAGTAGGGGAGAACACTGGCCAAGAGGAGTCTCACAAGGGACGGGATGAAGTGACAGGAGTCAAAGGCCCAGCTCAGAGGGGGAGGCATGGGATTGTAGTTGAGCTGGTGATCACCACTGAGAGCTTCCTCCCCAGTGAAGTCAGAGGGTTGCTGGAAGGAGGTACCACACACATGCTCCAAGTGCACACCCTACCCAAATGCCTTGCTTTATTTAGTGCGGGGGCCTGGGCCTGCTTTGATGAGTTTAATCGGATTGACATTGAGGTGCTATCCGTGGTAGCGCAGCAGATTACCACCATCCAGAAGGCACAGCAGCAGAGGGTGAGCCTTGGGTACCCTAGAGGGATGGTACTGCCCCTTCATAACCTGTAGTGCTGTGTTTAGAGAGGTGGCCAGGTAAAGGGAGTACCTTCCTATACAAGGGAGGGCCGGGGCATTGGTCCTTTGACCAGCTTTATTGTTCACAGTAGTCTAATGACAAGAGCTGAGGGGCAGATAGATCCCACTTGAGGTAATGCCCAAAGTTCTGTTCTTGGCTGAGTCTGAGTAAATCCGAAGGGCTCAGTCAGAACTGGGACTAGAGGAGGTAGGGAATCAGCAATGGTGTGGAAGCCTTTGAGGACCTGGAGCTAGGTCCATGGGAGTCCATGGGTGATCAGTGAGACCTGAGATCTTAGGCTAGATTTCCCTGGAGAAGATCTAATCATGACCAGGAGTCCAGTCTGACTGACCTCTGATGTCAGGTCAGTGGCATGGCAGAGCCCCAGTCAGAGGAGGTGAAGGTCTGGGCATCTTCTCTCTAATGTGGGTCAACCCCTTTACCCCACATACAGGTGGAACGCTTCATGTTTGAGGGTGTTGAAATCCCCCTTGTACCATCCTGTGCTGTGTTTATCACCATGAACCCAGGGTATGCTGGCCGCACAGAGCTACCTGACAATCTGAAGGCAAGTTCATGCCCAGGGTGGCCAGAGAGTGTCCGAGCTTTAGACTGAACCCTAAGATGTTACAGGTCTGATTTGAGAACACATAGCTAGCTGCCTGGCATGAAGAACCAGGATTCCCTGTCCAGAGAACCTATTGGACCACACCCAGCTACAGGGTTGGGAAGCCCTGGACTTGTCTTCAGGGCATGGGGCAGGTCTGGAGTTCTTATGGGGTTGGGCCTGATAGAAGGCGCTAAGGTGGATCTGTGAGAAAAATGAGAAGACAGGAACCAAGAATGGCCTGCTCCTGGAAGTTTCGTGGGGAATGTGTTCATCAACACAAAACACCCATTCTTAATGGTAAGAGCTGCACCACCACTGAGGAGTGGAAGCCTCAGTGTGACAGGTGTGGAACAGAGAATCCCAGCATTAGCTATGAATCAGACAGTCCAGAGAGTGTGTTAAGTCCCTGGACAGGAATGTGACACGTCTACCTTCCCTGTATGTGTTATGTGTCCAGGCCCTCTTCCGACCTGTGGCCATGATGGTCCCAGATTACGCCATGATTGCTGAGATCTCACTCTATTCCTTCGGCTTCAATGAGGCCAATGTGCTGGCCAAGAAGATCACCACCACCTTCAAACTGTCTTCTGAGCAGCTCAGCTCCCAGGTAAGGGATCATTCTACAGCCTCCAGTCAAAATATTGCCACCTCCAGAGCTGTTCTGAACTCCCCTTCTGTGAGAGTGCTTCAGAAAGGGGACTCCTATAGCCAGAGGACTGTTGGAATGGTGACCTAGAAGGTGCCAAAGCAGCCCAAAGGAGGGCACCTAGCCCAGGCTGCAGTGTGCAGGTGAGTCACCACATCAGGCCTGTGAGCAAAATGATATCTCAGCTCCAGAATATGTGATGAGACATTAACCAGGTTCCATGTGGGAGGCCATGTTCACAAGGCAGCATCCGCATATGCCTCTTCTGTGTGGAATGTACAGGACCACTATGACTTTGGGATGAGAGCTGTGAAGACTGTCATCTCAGCAGCCGGGAACCTTAAGAGAGAAAACCCTACTATGAATGAGGTGAGATCTATCCACAGAGCTCCTGGGAGGAAGGCTTCAGGACAGTCCTGACACCTACCATTCTAAAGCCCTTTCTGGGCCTTACTACAGGAGCTGATCTGCCTTCGGGCCATCCGGGATGTGAATGTGCCCAAGTTCCTGCAGGAAGACCTCAAGCTCTTCTCAGGGATTGTGTCCGACCTGTTCCCTACCATCAAGGAAGAGGAGACTGACTATGGCATCCTGGACCAGGCCATCCGCAGGGCCTGTGAGAAGAAAAACCTCAAGGATGTGGAGGGTGAGCTGCCAGTGCTGGGAATCCTGCAGGCCCATGGTGTTCCAATCTGAGGAAGTGTTGGCTCCAGCCACCTTGGAGTCCAATGTTTGAGACAGGGACAGGGCAATGCTGTAGCAGGGACCCTCGTTGCTGACCTGGCCTTGTCTTTACTAGTGCTCTCCAGGTAAAGGGCAGCGTGTCTTTTTACTGGGACCTCACAATCTAGGTTCTCTGCCCATGGTAGGAACCATCCCTACCCAAGGTCCCCTCTCTAGCTCTGTTTCATCCAACAGTGAGTCTCTGCTGAATGTCTTAGTTAGGGTTTCCTATTGCTGTGACGAAACACTATAACCAGAACACCTTGGAGAGAAGGGGGGTTATTTCACCTTCTCAGCTCACAACCCATCACTGGAGGAAGTTAGGAGAGGAACCTGAGAACAGATACTAAAGCAGAGACCATGGAGGAATGCTGCTTATGGTTTGCTCCTTTGGCTTGCTCAGCCTGCTTTCTTATAGCACCAGGATCACCAACACAGGGATGGCACTGCCCACCACACCAGCCATCAATCAAGAAAATGTATCCACACACTTGCCCACAGCCCAATATGATGGGAACATTTTCTCAACTGAGATTCCCTCGGCCTGGTCACCACATACGCATACAGCTAGAGCTCTTGATCTCCCCAGCACAGTTTCCCCCTCTCCCCTCCCAGTACCTCCCAGATGGTCCTTAGGGGTGGGGGCTCTCCAAGGAAGGATATCTGTGCACACAGGCTCTCCACGAGGCCTGTTGATTAGCTTGTCTCAGCCCTGCAGGACCTATACCTCGGTGCTCCCTGTTCCATGTGTAGCTTAACACTTTCTTCCCTGGCCACCCCCTGCACTGAGACCCAGCAAGCTTGTTAAACCAAGCCCTGGCCTCTTCTCTTTCCCCACAGCCTTAAGTCAGCTTTGTCATCCCTAGGTAACTGCACCCTGTCCCTTTGGCAGGGACCCCTGGGCCTGCCAGAGCCACAACCACTACAAACCCTTGGGCCTAAACAATGAGCTCTGTTTAAAGCTTCTGACTGACTAGGACTCTGATCTTTGAATTTGATCTCTTGATCTCGCACTGGACAGCACCTTCTCAGGCTGGTACCCTTGGGAGGCCAGGCAGGCTGCTTTGGGAAAGAAATTGATTCTGAGACCCCATAATGTCTGTCCACCCAACTAAATGACCGTAGGCAGTGGTAGTAACAGTAATAGTGACTGGCATCTAGAGAGGTCCTACTCTGCGGCCTGTAGGCCCTGTGTGTGGGTCTTCACCTGCCCTGCCTATGGCATAGGCGTTACTGCCTTCCCCACTGTGCTCACGAAGACACGGAAGCTCAGGGGACCAAGTGACTCAGCTAAGACCACACAAGCTAGCCTCAGAGCCATGGTCCAGTTCCATCCTTTAACCCACGTTCCCCCGCCTTGTCCCCTAGGCTTCCTGATCAAGTGCATCCAGCTGTATGAGACCACAGTGGTACGGCACGGCCTCATGCTTGTTGGACCCACAGGCTCTGGCAAGAGTAATGTAAGCAGAGCCAAGCATGGCCAGGGTGGGGGTTAGGGGACGTGCATCTCCAACAAGGGTGTCAGCCTCCACCTGTACCCCTCTGGCATCCAGACTGCCTTCCCTACTTCCTGTAGTGCCCCAGCCCACTGCACCCCTGCTCTCTGAGAAGCCACGGAGGGTCACTTTCTGGTGGTGACTCCCCAGTGTTACAGAGTCCTGGCCGCTGCCATGACGATGCTGAAAGGGAAGCCATCCATTAGTGGTGGCGTGTATGAAGCTGTCAACTACTACGTGCTCAACCCCAAGTCCATCACAATGGGCCAGCTGTATGGGGAGTTTGACCTGCTCACCCATGAGTGGTGAGTGACCCCCAAGCTGCTTCCGGTGACGGTGACGCACTCCCAGGCTGCCTGCAGTGTCTGTGAGGAGCTCAAGCCCTCAGCAGAAGGCCTGGGATGATTCACACCGTCCCACTTCATCCCTTCGCACTTTCCTCACTTCTGCTATTGGCACAGTGACACCAATCATGGCAGCATTATGGTGGCAAGGAACCTTAAGGTGACACATGAAATGCACTGGGGAACGGTGGCTGGCATGGATGAACATTCAACAAATGGCTGTCATTACCCTGAAGAGGTCACTTCCAGGCCTTGCTCTCAGGCTAGGGCATGTGTTTTAGGGAGATGCATGTATCTGGGAGAAGGACAGAATGAGGGAAACAGCCTTGAGTGTTAAAACCCAAAGCTCTTAACAATTAACAGCAATACAAAAAGCAAAAACCCCAAGTATCTTCTCTGTTCTCTCTGCTGGATGTGTGGGCTTAGCTGTGGTGCCCTGTAAGCCAGTAAGGTACCTTCCTCTTGCAGTGCGACTGCTCAGCTTCCCCATTCCTGTCTAATGGTCTTTCCTGTATCCACTAGAGACTCACATAGGTGGTGGTGGGGTCCACAGGTCAGCCCAGGAAAATGTACCATTGAAGAAAAATATTTAACTGTATATCAAAGCATACTAAAGAAGACTTTATTTGGGCCCATGACCACAAGTATAGAAACCACCTGGGCATGGTCTCAAGATCAGGAACAGAATGAACTCAACTCCAAATACAGCATGGGCCAATGGGGCAGGGTAAACACCAGTAGGTAGAAAATTCCTAAGAGGGCACATCAGGGGTAAGGGTGTTTGTGGCTGACCGGACCTCACAGGGTTTCTGCTTAAGATGGACCAAGTGGTCAAACCTCACCTGCAGCAGGAGGGGAGTGAGGGCCTGAACAGGTGCTGAGGTGGGTAAGTAAGTATTCGAGGTGAGGGCTTGTCTAAGCTGACTTTGCAGGGCTGGTTGCTAACGATTTCATGAAGAAATGCGCATGTGAGCCTGGGAGACTCAGGAACCAAGCAGAGACTCCCTAGCATATAAAACTGAAGACTGAGCCTTTCTTGGGTTATAAAGCAGAACATATCCCTTCTCCAGCTCCTCCCACCTCCCCTCCCCACTTCTTCCTCCCACTGGGACACCACCATTTACCTTCATGCACTGTGACTTCCATGGGACTCAGCAGGGGGTGTAAGCATGCTCTCATTATGCCGCATTACATTTTTCCCATCATAATGTTTTGATGAGTGAAGACACGAAAGAGTTAAAAAGATGAGAACCAGTAATCCGAGATTCATAATACATACATAATACACTAGCCAGAGACATTTAAAGACACCACTAAAGAAATCAACGGACAGGTCATAGATTTGGAAATACATTTGTATCTATGTGTGTGACCTTAGAGTTTTATTTAAAATGTAGTAGAATCCTGGCTATCCACACCCCAACCCATCAGACAGTTCACTTCTGTAGATTCATTTGCCCGAGGTCAAGAGGAAAGTCCAGATATGCGGAATTCATGCATTTTAAATCGTACACCATTCCGAACAGTGGAAAGGACTCTTGTATGGATCCATTCCATCCCACATGGGAAATGAACCTGCCTGCTGCCCACTGTGTTCTTTCTCTCCCCATTAGCACCTATGAGCCGTGTCAGTTACCAGACTGACTCATGGTCTTGCTGTTTATGTTAAGTAACCCCTAGTCTAACCAACTGTGGTGCCATAGTGTAAACTTTTATTACAGTATCCTACCACAAGTGTTCTGTCTGTTAATATATCTAAATTACAAATCAACTTCCTCGTATGTATTTATATATAGAATAAACCAGCTTGTATATAGGATTCTGTACTATACACAGTTTCGGATATCCACAATGGGGATGGGGGTGGGGAATCCTAGAATGTATCTTTTTAAGATTAATCAATGTCCTGTATCTGCTTGGTAACCACTCAAAAACTGTATTATATCAGTGTATGACCACAACATGATGGGGCCCATTGTTAGACATAATTAATATGTGCTGATATAAATTTTAAAGGGTAAGAGCCAGCAGGGTGACTAGGTTTCCCTGAGGACCATTTTTGTGCCATCGCCCTGCCTCCCTGTCACCTACATCCCTTCTCCTCCTTGGTGGTTATAGGACAGATGGGATCTTCTCCTCCCTCATCCGGGCCGGGGCCATTGCTTCTGACACCAACAAGAAATGGTACATGTTTGACGGGCCAGTGGATGCCGTCTGGATCGAGAACATGAACACCGTGCTGGATGACAACAAGAAACTGTGCCTCAGCTCTGGGGAGATCATCAAACTCACAGAGGTGTGCTGCCCACCCAGCCACCCACTCGTCCCCTTCCACAGCCATGCCGGCCTGGCCTCATCCCACACCAAGCACACCAAGGATCAGGGATGACAGGATCTTGGGCCTGGTCCCCAGCACCTCCTCCCAGCCTCTCATCCCCTTCTTGAGGCCATGCCCTCTGCGGCTATCTTTCAGGCGGCCTGCTTTCTGGGGTGTTCCAAGCCTAGGGCCATGGCAGTCGCCCTGCTGGTGCCCTCACTCATGCTGCCTCGTGCCTCCCAGGTCCACTCCACTCTTGGCCATGTCTATGGCCCGGGGTTGAGAGCATCTCAGAGTGTATATGCACTAAACCCCTGAGAACATGCGGCAGTCAGCATGAGCCTATGCATGTGACTGGGGCTATGAAGCAAAAACAAAACAAACAAACAAACAAAAAAAAAACATATTTCCTGTCTGGTTTTTCAGGCTTCTAGAAACTCCTCATTGGCCAGAAAGTCTAGGACTGCCCAACTTTGGCTCTCCCTCAGAGCTCTGTGGAGGGCCACATTATCAAATGAGGATTCGGGGATCCCTGAACCTCAGATGCAGCCCTGATCCTCCAGAGAGCCTTCTGGCAGGATGGGCAAGCAGTTCCCCCAAAGCCCTGCATCTCTTTTCCTCCATCGGGGTCTGGTAGCTGACCCACTTCCATGTTGTGTACCAGGCAATGACCATGATGTTCGAGGTGCAGGACCTGGCAGTGGCCTCTCCAGCCACCGTATCTCGCTGTGGCATGGTGTACCTGGAGCCCAGCATCCTAGGCCTCCTGCCATTCGTCGAGTGCTGGCTCAAACATCTCCCTTCCATAATAAAGCCCTACGAGGAGCAGTTCAACAGTCTCTTTCTCAAGTTCCTGGAGGTAGGTGAGGCCACAGGTACGCCCAGCCAAAGAGGTGGCAGAGGACTGTCATCACTGGCCATGCGAGCCTGGTGCTTGTTCCCAACAGAGTTCCATCACCTTCGTTCGAGCCACTGTGAAGGAAGTGATTGCCTCCACCAACAGCAACCTGATAATGAGCCTCCTCAAACTACTCGACTGTTTCTTCAGACCTTTCCTACCCAGAGAGGTACAGCCCAAACGGTGGAGCTGGAGGCCTCTTCCCTCCTACCTCTTGTTCTTCTTGCTTGGGCTGCAAAGAGCCTACGCAGCCTTCTGGAAGTACTGAACCATGACCCCCTCCCCCATCCAATGTGTTGCAGGGAAACAAAAGCTGTCGTGATCTGCCCACTGAGGTTTCCCACAAGTGCCTCAGACTTAGCCTAATGCTACTCCCTCTGTTCCCAGGGCCTCAAGAAGATACCCTCTGAAAAGTTGAGTCACATCCCAGAGCTGATAGAGCCCTGGTTCATCTTCTCTCTCATCTGGAGTGTAGGCGCCACAGGGGACTACAACAGCCGCATCAGCTTCAGCCAGTGGCTAAGGATGAAGATGATGCTTGAACAGGTAAGAGGTGGAAGGAGCAGGCCAGGTCCCAGGGAGGTGGGGGAGGCAACGGCAGGCAGCCTGCCTGGCCTCACAGGCTGCATCCCTTGGTTCTGACAGATAAAACTACTTTTCCCTGAAGAAGGGCTGGTGTTCGATTACAGACTGGATGACGCAGGAATCAGCAATACTGAGGATGATGATGATGAAGAGGATGAGAACAAACAGGTAGCCGTGGGGCTGCCCAGGAAGAAGGAAGGGTAGAGCCCCAATGGGCTGTGGTGATTTCCCCCTCAGTGAATAGCGGCCACTTAGAGAACGTCACATTGATGGCCACCAGGTCAGAAGCCGTTGGCTATTTATTACTGTGTTCATTTTATAGACATGGAAACTGAGACACAAACTCATAATCAGCTAGTCAGTGGGAGAGCTGACCTTGAGCATGGAGCTTGGAGGCTTCAGTGTGCCTCGCTTCTCAGACAAATGTTTCTTCTATACTAGTCCAGGGCCCAGCCCTCTTTTCTAGTTAGCAGCTCTCATTTTTCCTGAAGCCTCACTCCCTAAGGGCCCAGGAGCGTGCCTGCATCCTGCTTGAGTGCCCCCATCTTAACTACCAGCCAGCCAAAGCTCTTGAGTTCACCACCATCCCAGGATCAGGGCCCTCGAGCACCTGAGGAGGTGACAGGAAATCACTGTGTAGAGTCCTACTATGGAGCTTTGAGTAACAGCCAGTGGGACATGTTGTTTTGGCCAAACTGAGACCTTTGTCAAAGGAGTTTTGCAAGGGTCATGGGTGAGGGAATTTGTGAGGCAGGAGCAGTGGGGAGGCGTGCCAGGGGGCCTCTAGCATCCAGCTGCCAGTGCCCTGGGCTCTGGTGTTCCCACTCCTCGTTAGCCTCAAAATAAACAGCACCTTTGCATCCCTGGGCTATTCAGTTCCCAGAGCATCTTCTTGCCAAGACCTGGGGACTGGCTGTGTGTAGGAGAGCCGCCACCTCAGCAGCTGCAGTCAGGTAGCTCCTACCTCTCAGCTGTGTTCAGAGAACCTCCATTCCTGGAAGTTTGTGGTAGGATGACATTATCTTCCCCTGATGTTCTTGCCAAGGTCCAGCAGGATAATAAATAATACCTCTTCCTCTTGCTGTGAGGTCACAGCCAGGAGTGGAAAGGGATTTCAGACCCATCCTGAATCACATGTGGTTCCAGGTTGCCTGGGTAAAGTGGATGGACTACTCGGCTCCATTCACCATGATGCCAGACACCAACTACTGCAACATCATTGTGCCCACCATGGACACCATGCAGATGTCCTACCTGCTGGGCATGCTGATCACCAATCACAAGCCTGTGAGTGCCCCATCATACCCTGTCCCTGCTCACCTGAGGCTCGGGTTAGGGCACGGCTAGTCTTACACACCAACAAGTTGGTAGCCCCCTCTGCATCTGTTCTGTGTGTGCCCCACCTTCCTGTTCACCACACTCCCAGGTGCTGTGTATCGGGCCGACGGGCACAGGGAAGACACTCACGGTCTCTAACAAGCTTCTCAAGAACCTGCCACTGGAATATATCAGCCACTTCCTCACCTTCTCAGCCCGCACTTCAGCCAACCAGACCCAGGACCTCATTGACAGCAAACTGGACAAGAGGCAGGACAGCTCTGGTTCCTTCCTCTGCCACAGTGTCACCAGCCTAGCTGAACCAGCTGCTGTGTCACTCCACCCCCACCAAATTCCATTCCTGGCTTTGCCTGAAATGACCCAGCAGGAGAACCAGGAAGCCCCACAGGGAACCTTAGGTTGCCTTTTGGGATCTCCCCTGCCCTCTTTCAGAGTCTGTCTAATCAATCTGCAGGGCTTTCACTGGCCACTAAGACAGGGCTGTGCACTTATTATCCACTTTTCTGGGAAGTAGGACTCTTTTTAAAGACCTAAGATAGAGGTCAACTCATCCCAAATGTCCCAAGATGGAGGGCTGGTCTTGAGTTTTAGCAATTTGGAGGAGGCTAAAGTTTAGTGAGGGGCACCCATGGGTGCTAGGCTCACAAAGCTCCTCCCACAGGCGAAAGGGTGTGTTTGGGCCACCCCTAGGACGCAACTTCATCTTCTTCATCGATGACCTAAACATGCCAGCCCTGGAGACATATGGTGCCCAGCCACCTATTGAGCTGCTGCGCCAGTGGATGGACCATGGTGGCTGGTATGACCGAAAGATCATCGGTGCGTGCTGTCATGGGGTAGCGAGGAGTGGGCTGCATATGCTAGGCAAAAAGTACAGTAGACACAGCAAAGGCCATGTTAGGGGTCTGCAGATGTCTTAATTTCTCTTAGAACAAGGGAATGAACTGTCAGGGCACAGAGAAATTTCAGTGTCCATTAACACATTTTCTTTATATCAGGAAATCACAGTTTTTGCATGCATATATGTACATGAGTTTGCATGAGTGTGAGCACGTGTGTTTGTGAGTTCATGTTGGGTATCTCCCTTGATCGATGTCCATTTGATTGTGGCAGGGTCTCTCACTGAACCTAGAACTTGCCAATTCAACTTGTCTAGCTAGCCAACTTACCCATCTCTACCTCCTGAGTTGCTAGAATTACAGACACATTGTCACACTTACCTGGCTTTTATGTTGGTAGTGGGAATGCAAATTACAGTTTCAACATATATTCTGGCTTCCCACTCCCACTCAGGAGCCTTCAAGAACCTGGTGGATATCAACTTTGTCTGTGCCATGGGTCCCCCAGGGGGAGGCAGGAATGCTATCACTCCAAGGCTGACACGCCACTTCAACTACCTGTCTTTCATTGAGATGGATGACATCAGCAAGAAACGCATCTTCTCTATAATCCTGGGATGTTGGATGGGTGAGTATCAGGTTGGGCCAAGAGAGGCCATGGACAAAAGCCAAGCTAATTGTCACACCAAAGACAGCTAACAGCACTGGGCAGGAAGAAGGTTCTGAGCCACATTAATATTGTAATAGCAGCCCAGCTTTTACTTTGCTGTTTGAACTAGCAAGTTCAAGAACCTCTCTGAACCTTGGTTTCTTTACCAGTGGGTGCTAATATTAGTACCTACTATTATGAGTCTTGAGAATTGAGTAATATATGGCACATAGTGTCTAAAATAAAGCCATGCAGCAAATCTGCACATTGCTTATGGAATAGATATGCTTCTCCACATTTGCATTGGCTTGGGGAGAGACATGTGCAAGCTCATGTGGAATGACCGCCACTTTCCTAGAACAGGAAAGCCTAGAGCGACCAAAGGGGGAAAGTTACCCTGATCCACCCAGGAACTTGGAAAAAGTGACCCTGGATGCTGTTTCTCTAGTAGCACACCCTGTCCATGAAGCGCCACTGGCACCATGCTGGGTAGAGAGTGCTGGAAAGTCCAGCCTTCCATCTGGCCTGGGCTGCCCTGCCAGAGCCCTAAGCCTGGTCTCTTTCATGTACAGCTGGGGGAGGGGCATATTTCTCTGATAAAGGATAGGAAGCAGCTGCTTCAGGAGCTTCCTAGTGGGCCTCAGCTGGCCTAGATGGGCAAGCAAGTGATGAACTAACTGAACCTTATAGCTGTCTCTCAACCCTGCAGATGGACTCCTTGGGGAGAAAAGTTACCGAGAGCCTGTGCGTAAGTATGACCAGGACCTGAAGGGTCTTGAAGGAAAGGGGCTGTAGGCTGAGGACAACCCTGGACTCTGGCTAAAGGTAGGTTAAGGTTAGGACCATGGATCACAAAGGGCCCTCCTCAGACTGGAGCCAGAGCACAAGTCACCACTTCTGCGGCCCCTCTTCAGGGTCCTGTACCGCTCTTGGAGCTACTCTATCCCGTGGTGCCTAGCTTCATGTCACACTCAGATCGGGGACTGAAAGAGGAAATGGAGTCAACAAGCTCCACAGTCTGAAGGAGCCACAGTGAAGAGAAAGAAGCCTGCTTCTCCAGGGAGCAGGCACAAGCAGGAAAGTGGATGGTTTGCAGCTCTGTGGCAGCCTCAGACTCAGGAAGCTCTAACCTGTCAGTCATCACTTCAGGGCAGCTGACCACGTCAGACTCTCTCAGCTGAAAAAGGTTGTCAAACTCCCTCTCTGAGCCTCAGGATCTACATCTCAACCTATTACAGGGATTCCCCTGTGGCTCCTGTCACCTTGACTGGGGGTGAACTTTCTCTTCTGGTGCATGCCTGGCTTCTCCTCTTTGGCCTAATGGAGGATGGGAGTCACACACACCCCCCAGTAGCAGTATTTTATGTTCCACTGGGCCGCTCCGTCAACATATAAACCATGTTGTGGGGCATGATGGTATACACCTTCAATGCCAGCACTCAAGAGGCAATGGCAGTCATATCTCTGTTTGAGGCCAGCCTGATCTACTGGTCTACATGCTAAGTTTGAGGACAGCCAGAGCTACATAGTGAGACCCTGCTCTAAAACAAACAAACAAACAAAGAAACAGACAATCATGTCCCAGTTTCTCCAGTCCTAATTAAACAAAACCCCAAATCATCACCCAGATCTCTCCTTCCCCGACTGTTGCACTTGGGCTACTTAGCACAGCATTTCTAGAATCACTCCAACGCCCAACTTAGAGGTTTCCCAAACCTTCTTCTTGCTGCAAGTCTCTCTGTAGCATTTTCCACATGGTCACTGTCTCCTTGTCATCCACTTCCAGGACAAGGCTTGCCAAGGGTGAAGGGCATTTGTGTATGTCAACCTCTTGCTCATCACCTGGAATATGCTTCGTCTCCTGACCCTTTGTCCCTTCTGAGTTCTCCCTGTATCCTAAGTTCCCACTCTGAGAGTTCAGTTCCAGGTGGAGACAGGAACTTTTTTCATGGAGCCAGCATGTGGGTATGGTTATGATTAAAGCCAGATGGAGCTTTAGCAACCGGACAGAGGTTAGTGAGCCTGCAGAGTCAAGCCCGAGGTCGAGGTCACCCTACACCCACCATAAAGTTACTCCTGAAGCCTGTAGACCCATGTGTGACTTAGCATTGCCATGTTCAGGTCTGGCCATAGGCTCATGAGGCAAGGCAGGAAGGGTTCACCCAGTCCTAAGCCCATTCATGCCCACAACTCTGTGACTGCATCTCAGTGCCCTGTGCATGACTAATTGTCACGAATGTAGGGTCAAATTTAGGGCACCGAGAACAAGAGATCCCCACTCTAGAGACATCAGGAAGGCCTTACAAAGAAGAAAGCGTCTAAGAAGGGGCTGAAACAAATATGGAATCCAAGCCTAAGGCTATGGAACAGGTGCTGGGGGGAGATCAAAGGAGCAAAGGTAGGACCTGTGTAACCCAGCCCACTTTCCTGTCCCACAGCTGGGGCCCCCAACATCGTCCATTTGACGGAGCCCATCGTGGATGCCACCATTGGTGTGTATGCTGTCATTACCTCCCAGCTGCTGCCCACGCCAGCCAAGTCCCACTATACCTTTAACCTGAGGGACCTGTCCAAAGTCTTCCAGGGAATGCTCATGGCTGAACCAGCTAAGGTTGAGGTGAGTATCTGCCAGGCCTCCACCCCGTGTCCCCGATGCCCTTGCCATCTTCTCTGGACATCCCACAAGTTTAAGCCTTCAGTCTCTAGCCCTAATGTAGCTAGGCCCAGAAGAGACTGGGACGCGAAGGTCAGGCCCACCAGAGCCTGTGCAGCTAAGCCTATCTTGTGAGCCAAACTCCTGTCCAAAATTGTGACCATGATGAGGTCATAAAAAGAACAAGCCAGGAGAAGACAAGGAGGCAGGAGAATTTCTAGTAGAGGCCTTCCATGTGAGAAGACTTGGGTGGAGACAAACAGGGGCCTTTGGAAACTGAGCATGTGGAGATATAAGGAGGAACAGTGGGATGCACGGGAGCCAGAATGTACAGGCTGTGGGTGTTCAGTAGAGAGCTCAAATAGGGAGCCACATAGAGCCACTGGCTAAACAAAATGTGGCTAGTCCTAGGAAGGTAGGGTGGGTAAGACAAAAGTTGGTTCTGCCCTTGCTGAGCTCATAGCCAATGAATTAAGAGAAGAGTCTGGAACTTCCTTAGTGTTCCCAGGGACCCTAGGGGAGAGGCATGGAAGCTGGAACAGAGTGGGCAGCGGAGCTAAACACAGAGAGATTGGTGGGGCTTGCTGGGCAGTTAGATGTGAGGTGTCAGAATACGTACAACCAGCTGCTAGTGCTGGTGCCTGGTGGGCCCTGGGAGCTGGGGATAGGGAGGCTCAGGGTATTCTGCCATCTGCTTAGTCTTCAGCTGTGCAGAAGGCCTGTCTCCCAGCAGTCCCTGTGTGTGGCTCTAGCTCTGGGTCGAAGGAGACTAGTCCTGTGAGCCACGTCCCTGTCACCTGGTCTGTCTCCCCTGGCATTTCAAATGATGACTTTGGGCCAGGGACCAAGGCAGGCCCTGACACTGGGCACCCACAGGACAAGGTGCAGCTGCTGCGTCTGTGGTACCATGAGAACTGCCGTGTGTTCCGTGACCGCCTAGTGAGTGAGGAAGACCGCAACTGGTTTGATGATCTCCTTGAAAGCCAGATGGAGGAGTTTGAGGTGGCCTTCAACAAAGTCTGTCCCTTCCAACCCATTCTTTATGGAGACTTCATGTCACCAGGCTCAGATGTAAAGTCCTATGAGCTCATCACCAGTGAGAGTAAGGTGAGCTGGTGTTCTACTCTGGTAGGTGTTCTTCAGTCTGTCCCCTGGGATCCAGAAAACAGTAAGTATAGTGGCTAGAGTCTGAGAGTCTACACAGGATAGGTGTAAAACCCTAGACCCTCTTCCATAACCATCAGAAAGTCAGGATAGTCAAAAAAAAAAAAAAAAAAAAAAAGGCTTTCGACTTCTCTGAGCCCCCATTTCCCCTTCACATGGGTTTAGTGAGGCGGCCCATCTGTGAGAACAAGAGTTCATCTGAGACAAACCCTGCTAACAGTGACACGCCACACCCATTTGCCATGCTGCCATTCTTGTTCATAAAGGGGCAGAAGGGGTGCCATGGCTCACTTAGGTAGGATCTTGAGAAACAGAGTTGAGGTTTTCGCGATGGCCTCAAAGCTGTGAGGCTGCTGTGGACCTCCTGGTGGGTTTTCCCATACACATCCTCTCCTAGTTCCCAGACGGTCTCACCTGAGTTGCTACAGACTGGTGTGTCTCATAGGTCAGGCTTCTCAGAGGCAGACCTGACTTCTGAAAGCCAGCAATCCTTCCGTGCACAGGGCACAGAACTAGCTGTGGTCAGCTCTCTGTCATTCCGATGTTCCAGCTACCAAACCTATCTATAGCGAGAGCGGCCACAAAACCAGTGGCGGGGGATTCCTACAAGGGCATCCCCAAACACTTTCAAAGTAGAGCTGGCTAGAATCCAAGGAAAGCAGCAAGAGGCAATGGGCCCAAGGCATCTCCTGAGGGCCTTATGAATAGAGAGTTACAGTTTCCTCAGGAAGCTAAGTGAGAGAAGATAGCCTAGTGTGTCCACAATGGGGGGGGGGGGAATAGGTGCTGGAGCTAACTAGAGTACAGAGACTTGGCTGGGGAGTGGGGGAGGGGGAGCTAGCATCTGCATAGGGTTCTCCCAGTATGTCGAATGGCATCCTGAGCCAACTCAGCTGCACCTAACAATATACAGGGTTCGAGCCCCCAGGAGAAAAATCTGCACCTGGCCAGGTCACAGAGTGGCCAATCACTGACGTTCCTGGGTCTGAACACAGAGAAGTGGGGAACTGGGGACCCCTCCATGGAAGACGGCCTACCATGTCCCACCATCCCCGTGTTCCCAGATGATGCAGGTAATCGAGGAGTACATGGAGGATTACAACCAGATCAACACGGCCAAACTGAAGCTGGTCCTCTTTGTGGATGCCATGAGCCATATCTGTCGCATCAGCCGGACTCTGCGCCAGGCCCTGGGCAACGCACTCCTGTTGGGTGTGGGTGGCAGTGGCCGAAGCTCCCTCACTCGACTGGCTTCCCACATGTAAGGGATTGGGGTGGGCAGTGGGTGGCATGTGGCAGACTGCTTATAAAGATGCCCCCAAAATAAACCTACTCAGCCCGTGAGGTTCTAGAAGAGCTGCAAATGGGACCTGGACCTCAAGAAGTGGTGCTTCTTGAGGAAATCAGCTCAGAAAGATGCCTCAGAGAGAGAACCCTGGGCCTGCTTTCAGAATTTGAGCATGGAGGGCAGGTGGTGGAAGGGACAGGGTTGTGGGCTATAGGAATAGTAGGCAAAGGTCAGGAAACAAGAGAGTGGGTGCAGGGCCTGGAGGATCTACAAGTCTACCCTGGATATGAGCACCCATCACCCATCGGTGCCTGGCTCCAGGCCTCTGGCACAGCTTGACTCAAACTCCTGCCTCCAGGGCCGAATATGAGTGCTTCCAGATTGAGCTGTCCAAGAACTATGGCATGTCCGAGTGGCGTGAAGATGTCAAGAAGGTTCTGCTCAAGGCTGGCCTGCAGAACCTGCCCATCACCTTCCTGTTCTCAGACACTCAGGTGCACTCACCACAGCACAGCAGTGGGCAGGGCTCAGGGTGGGCTGAACATGGAGCATCCCCAAGTGGTATCCTATAGGGTGCTCAGTCCTACATGCTCAACTCCCCATATGTTAGGTTCGGGTGAGATTATGATTAGGCTGGTCAAGAGAGGAACAAAGGCTAAGGGGAGGCAGAGATCATCACTCATGCTCCGAGAGTAAAGAATAACCATGGTACTATAACACACTACTCACAGCTCGATGGCTTCCTGCCTTAAGAACCACAAGTTTGTCTCTGGGGTACAGGGAACCCATATCTCCACTTTAGGGCTAAGGCCTCTTTTCAGGTCTCTGAGAGGCCACAAGACAAACAGGACAGTGCTTAAACCTGATTGGTAGTACAGGTTGTATCAAGGGCTCCAAGACCTTGCCCCAGCCCTAGACAAAGCTCCTCCACTGTCCAGCCCTTTCATGTAGCCAAGAAAGTGAGGTTTCCCTCTAACACAGGCCAGATGCCTCTGTTTGGTGGCCATGGTTTCTTCCTGGAGGAAAGCTAGAGAAGGATCAGCAAGAGCCCATACCACCACCCCAGTTCTGGGCCCCTGCCACAGCCCACAGATTATATTCAGAGCTTCCACACTGGGGCAGATCTGAGTACAAGTCCAGGACTTACAAGGTCAATGGCATGACCTTGGCCTAGTTTCTGTATGGGGCTGCTACAAAGGCTCATGGAATGTGATTCTTGGGGGCTTTCATAAATGCTTAGCTCTTACCCCTTGTCCTTCTCCAGATCAAGAATGAGTCCTTCCTAGAGGACATTAACAATGTCCTGAACTCAGGCGACATCCCCAACCTCTACAATGCAGATGAGCAAGACCAGATCGTCAATACCATGCGGCCCTACATACAGGAGCAGGGCCTGCAGCCTACCAAAGCCAATCTCATGGCTGCCTATACTGGACGTGTGCGTAACAACATCCACATGGTGCTGTGCATGAGGTACATGTAGTTATTACCGAACCACACTGGGACCAAAGGGATGTGAGAGAGTAATTCTGAAATGAAAAGTGGCCCCAGGCCTGGCCACCATGCCATTTAGACAGGACTACTAGGGTGGTTTGGCCTGGGTACTATGACATAGGACTATAGACAGGCCATGAGTGCTGAGTGCCTAAGTCAGTGTTGCTAGGTCTCATGTGGATCCTTCTCCCTCAGTCCCATTGGAGAGGTGTTCCGAGCTCGCCTGAGGCAGTTCCCCTCACTTGTCAACTGCTGTACCATTGACTGGTTTAACGAGTGGCCAGCAGAGGCCCTGCAATCTGTGGCCACCATGTTCCTAAGTGAGATCCCAGAACTGGAATGTTCGAGTGAAGTAATCCAGGGGCTGGTAGGTATCTTGGTGAGAAGCAGTCTCTTGGGGAGAGATGTCTCACTTAATAGAGGCTCGGGGTCACTGAGGCCTACCACTGCCAGAAAAGGGTTGGTGACATGGCATTACCAGGCTATGCTTCAGTTCTCTCATGTGTGAGACGAGGCCATGAATCACATGGTAACCTAGAGTGTTCTACTGATGGCTAATACCCCTTTCTTCTAAGGGCCCCCGATACCTCTTTAGAGCTGGCCCTCTGAGGTCCAAGAGCTAAAATGAAGCCAACGTTTCCCTGACTTAGACCCAGCCTCTGATGGGACACCATCTTAGGCTTTTTAGAGGGAGGCAACTCATGGAGCTGTGCCAAGGGCCCCGGGCTGGGAGACAAATACCTAGGTCCATGGCCAAGGCCAGGTCTGTTCTTGACTAGTATGGGCCTTGGGCTTTTCATCTACAGAAAAGGTTACCTAGGCCTGGAGGTCATGAGGATCTTAGGAAACTATTTGTTTGAGGTATAGTTGTGGTTTTGTGGGTACCTGTTAACTGGTCTTTGCTGAAGTGCCACAAGAATCCATGATCTATCTCCGCCTTCACAGATTCAGGTTTGTGTATATATCCACCAGTCAGTGGCCAGGAAATGTGTTGAGTACCTGGCAGAGCTGGCCCGCCACAACTATGTGACCCCCAAGAGCTATTTGGAGCTGCTCAATATTTTCTCCATCCTCATTGGGCAGAAGAAAATGGAACTGAAGACTGCCAAGAATCGCATGAAGAGTGGCCTAGATAAGGTAGGCCTAAGGTAGGCCTGAGGTAGGCCTGAGGTAGGCCTGAGGATAGCAGTTAGCTACCTGTGCTGGGTCTCAGCAGTCTTTGATGCCAAGGTGACCTGGCATCAAACTGTATAGCCCAAAGTGTTGCAAAGGGTGACTTCCTTCTCAGTGAAAAAATAGAAATTATCAGTGAAGGGTGAGGGAAAACAGAGGCACACCCCTCCCACCCCAACTTCTCAGGGAGTGAGGCCTCCTCCTCTAGAAACCGCTGAGCAACTTGGGTGTCCACGAGTGGAGGCGATTCAGCAGGACCCTCTCCTCAGACCCCTAAGGCCTGGTGTCTCTCTAGTCCCTGTAACACCTGTTTTTGGTTTTGTTTTGTTTTGTTTTGTTTTGTCTGCTCCCAAACTCAGCTGTTGCGCACTTCTGAGGATGTGGCCAAGATGCAGGAGGAGCTGGAGATTATGCGCCCTCTGCTGGAAGAAGCTGCCAAGGACACCTTGCTCACTATGGAGCAGATCAAGGTTGGGGTGCTCAACAGAGAGCTCTTGAGCCCACCACCTCTCTGGTCCTGTGTGTGGATGCTCAACATCTCAAACATCCAATGGCTAGCCCCTGGCTTTCACACTTCATTTTCCTCGTTCACCAGTTGCTCCTTACCCTGGTAGATACTTAGGCAGAACTATTGCCACGCTAAGCCAGGCACTCCTTTGGCAGAGGCTGGGAACTGATGATGTCACGACTCGGACTGAGCAGCAGAACTGGCACACGCAGACGTGCAGATGCTGCATAGAATCAGGGTTTACATCGAGGGCTCCGCCCTCCCAGAACAGAGCACCGTTACCATGACAGCGTCCTGCCAGCATTCGAGGGTCCTTGTTTACAAAATCAGAGTATCACAAAATGTTCCCTGAACAAATGGGGAGGTACACCTTTGCATCGTGCACAGACGGCAATGTGGGCCTGTAGGGCTGCAATGCCCAAACCTGGAAACTCCTAAGCCCTGTTGTGGGCCCTGGAAATGTCTGGGAGGAATTCCTAGACTTATGTCTCAGCAACCTATTGTAGCTAAGAGGCCTTTGTAAAGGCTGAACATCTAAGCCCTCAGAAAGAAGGGGATAGGTATTCCTGCCCTTACCCCTGGCCACTGACTGGATGCCCTGTCTCCCATCCCCAGGTGGACACAGCCATAGCTGAGGAAACCCGGAAATCAGTGCAGGCAGAAGAGATTAGGGCCAATGAGAAGGCCAGTAAGGCCCAAGCTATTGCTGATGATGCTCAGAAGGATCTGGATGAGGCCCTGCCAGCCCTGGATGCAGCCCTGGCCAGCCTTCGAAACCTCAACAAGAATGATGTGACAGAGGTGGGCCGCCAGGCATCTCCTCACACTTACAATCATATCCCTCCCTCTCCGTGTCCTCTTAGTTCCTAATGGTGTCCCCAGGCCCACCTTTGGTGACTGTATACCAACAAGGGAGAGCAGAACAAGGGCCAGATCTTTACTGCTGTCCCACCTTCCTGATGCCAATACCACTGCAGTCCTAAGACCCTCCCTAGGTCCTGTGGCAGTAAAGACTTTATTGGTAGGGCCCACCTTGCCCGAGCTGGTAGGACCTTCCCCTTCTATACCTTTTGGCATGGCCCATAGGTGCGTGCCATGCAGCGCCCACCCCCAGGAGTGAAGCTGGTCATAGAAGCCGTGTGCATCATGAAGGGCATAAAGCCCAAGAAGGTACCTGGAGAGAAGCCAGGCTCCAAAGTGGATGACTACTGGGAGCCAGGCAAGGGGTTGCTGCAAGACCCGGGCCGCTTCCTTGAAAGCCTCTTCAAGTTTGACAAGGTAAACCACACTAAGCACACGGGTAAGCCAGTGGGTGGGCGCTGGCCAAGTTGCAATGTCTGCAGGCTCTATGCTGTCTATTCTGTGACCACCTGCCCCACCAGCAGCTGCAGCATGCATGCCCCTGGGGCACAGAGAGCTGTCGGGGCCATTGGACATAGAGTCTGCCCAAGGAGCTGTCAGGTGGGGTGACAACATCCTCTTCCCCAACAGAAGTCTGCTGAGGATACTGGAATCAGGGGAGGAACTGTGCCTATAGGATGTCACCCACAGTCACCCCAAGGCTCCCCAGCTTGGAGATTCTTCTTGTCATAGTCCTACATGGGCAGGACCAGAGACACCTTTCTTAGAGAGACACCCAGTCCAAGGTGGCTCACAGCCTGCGCTCTGTCTGCCTAGGCTTGCCTTAGCCCTGGCCTCTGGAAGTACACTGTGGGTTCCCAGGCCCGTCACCCACGATGGTTGAACTCAGCTGAGGCAGAGCATGAGTGTGAGAGGCTCTCCAGCCCCTGAAATATAGGGAAACAGGATCTTAGTTGTCCCTCTTAGGAAGCAGCATCCTGAGAACAGTGATTTCTGCCTCAGGACAACATTGGGGAGGCAATTATCAAAGCCATCCAGCCATATATTGACAACGAGGAGTTCCAGCCAGCTGCCATTGCCAAGGTGTCTAAGGCCTGCACGTCTATCTGCCAGTGGGTGCGCGCCATGCACAAGTACCATTTTGTAGCCAAAGCTGTGGAGCCCAAACGGGTGAGGACTGCATAGAGCTGGGGGTGGTGGGGGATGGCTCCCCTACCCAGGTCCTGGCTAGGAGCTGGACCTCTTTCTGTCTGCAGCAAGCCTTGCGAGAAGCCCAGGATGACCTGGAAGTAACCCAAAGGATACTAGAAGAGGCAAAGCATCACCTGCGTGAAGTGGAGGACGGCATCGCCACAATGCAGGCCAAGTACCGAGAGTGTGTGGCCAAGAAGGAGGAGCTGGAGATGAAGTGTGAACAGTGTGAACAGCGCTTAGGCCGAGCTGACAAGGTAGGTGTGCATGCCTCTTCCACAGAGCCCACGGGCAGTCCTACTGGGAAGAGGAGGACACGGTGCTGTAGAGAAATTATGGGTTGGCTCTCCCTACCCGCCCCCCTCTTTAGCAACCTGTGGGTGGGGTCACAGTGGGCAGAGATAGCCCCAGGCCCCAGGCCAGCCTCCCAGAGCCCACTCCACACAAGGCCGCTTCTACAGCTCATCAATGGGCTAGCAGACGAAAAGGTGCGCTGGCAGGAGACCGTGGAGAATCTGGAGAATATGCTTGACAACATTTCTGGTGATGTGCTGGTAGCTGCTGGCTCTGTGGCCTACCTGGGCCCCTTCACGGTAAAGAATCCCCCACTGTACCCCTGACCAGCTTTAATCCCAGAAAGAGATCCTCCCTTGAGGCCTTACCTCTGTGAGGGCAACCTGTGGAGCAGCTCTGCGCACACAAGTCAGAAGAGCTCCTATTAGAAGTATATAAAGGCTCATACAGGGGCACCCATGCTAGACACTGCTCTAAAATACTTCATTGTGTATCCCATTTAATCCTCACAGCCATTGGGGGGCGGGAAGACATTGCAGGCATGGCCCATAGACAGGTTTGTAGGGTCCAAGCATGCCTGAAGTGTCTATAATGCCTAGCTCTTCATCTGAGATCTGGCTTCTGCATGCAGTATTGTGGCAAGAGGGGAGGAGAACACTGTGTGCCTAGCGTGGTGGTCTTAAGTTTCGTATCTCTCCAGGGCCAGTACCGTGCAACACTCTACGAGTACTGGGTCAGCCAGCTCACAGTTTACCATGTCCCGCATACCGCCAAACCCACACTGATTACAACACTGGGAAATCCTGTGAAGATCCGCTCTTGGCAGGTAACTATCAGAAGATGTCAGAATATGCTTCAGGCTGGGCCTAGAGCCCCCCTGCCTCCTTTCTACCCTTCTTTCCCATGGATGCCTCCTCTGAATCCTCCTGGTTGTAGTAAGAGGGTGGTGAGTAGAAAAAGAAGCAAGAACCAGGCCAAGTGCATAGATGCAGCTGTAGGAGAACCAGGCCAGGTGCATAGATTCAGCTGTAGGAGAACCAGGCCAGGTGCATAGATTCAGCTGTAGGAGAACCAGGCCAGGTGCATAGATTCAGCTGTAGGAGAACCAGGCCAGGTACATACATACAGCTGTAGGAAGAGGTTTCAGGTCAGGTCTAAGCAAGACCCAGTGGCAAAGAGGGAGGCCAAGGGTAGGCCAATGGGATTTGGGTACCCTGAAGGTGATATCACTAAGCAAGAATGCAGAAGCCACATGGACAAAAAGGCCCAGCAAAGGAGGGTATCAGAAGACCATCCAGCAGCAGAAGAGAATCCTGGAGACACGTCCTTATCCACATTGCCATCTCCATTCCTCATGCTCCCCCATCCAAAACATACGACAGGAGAAACCTACAGCCATACAGAGTTAGGCATAGCTAATGTCCTAGCCAGCTGTGCTCGTACAAGAACCTTGGCCAAGCATGGTACCTGGCTTCCCACAGATTGCTGGCCTCCCCAATGACACTCTGTCCGTGGAGAATGGGGTCATCAATCAATACTCCCAGCGCTGGACTCACTTCATTGATCCCCAGGGTCAGGCTAACAAGTGGATCAAGAACATGGTAAGACCTACTAACTCTGCCTCCTCGGAAAGGCTCAAGATGTCTTTCCCAGTGCTTGGGGAAGCAACTGAGCCTTGGGCCCACTCTAAGCTGCTGTAACCCCACCTTCCCCTGCAGGAGAAGGAAAATGGGCTGGATGTGTTCAAGTTGAGTGACCGTGACTTCCTGCGCAGCATGGAGAATGCTATCCGCTTTGGCAAGCCATGCCTTCTAGAAAACGTGGGTGAGGAGCTGGATCCAGCACTGGAGCCTGTGCTGCTTAAGCAGGTAGGCCTATTGAGAAAGGGGACGCTATAGACTACAGGCCTGGACAAGGAGCTGTCCACACTCCAACCACTGCCAGCCCATCCTACCTACTACAGACATACAAGCAGCAAGGGAATACGGTCCTGAAGTTGGGAGACACGGTGATCCCCTACCATGAGGACTTCAGAATGTACATCACCACCAAGCTGCCCAATCCTCACTATTCACCAGAGATCTCCACCAAACTCACCCTCATCAACTTTACACTGTCCCCCAGGTAAGACCCTCCACCAGAGAAAACACAAGCATCAGCTGTCCCTTCCTGACAGCTGTCCCTTGGCCATCCCTTGGCCATCCCCTAAGCTACCGGAATCAAGAAGTCTGTCTTTCCTGTTCAGTGACCCCCATCAACTTCCTCCCAGGTACCCTGGCATCTCAAGGCTTTCAAGACCCTCCACTGGCTCTGCTTACTTAGCTTCATTTCCACCAACACCAACACCAACACACATACACACACACACACACACACACACACACACACACACACACACACATACACGAACACAGCCTGCTATATACCAAAGTCTTCATTTGAGTAGCTACAGCCAGTGGGAGGAAGAACAGGCACTCGTAAGCCTTATCTTACTGGATTATTCACAGCACCCATTGCCAGTGGAGAATCTGGCTGGTCAGTCCCTGCTCCTTGAAGTCTCCCTGAGAACTGCTGGTTTAAAAGCAACCCTGCATCAGTCCCACAGATTGAGGCTAGGCCTCCCAGGCTGACACTGGCAATGGTGCTGGGCTCTTGATAGATAAATGTGGACTTAACACTGATCCCTGGAGTTCCCGGGGTGTTATTAGCATGATGTCCTCCACCCCTGGTAGTGGCCTAGAGGACCAGCTACTGGGTCAGGTAGTGGCGGAGGAACGGCCTGATCTGGAAGAGGCCAAGAACCAGCTGATCATCAGTAATGCCAAGATGCGCCAAGAGCTAAAGGACATTGAAGACCAGATACTGTACCGTCTCAGCTCCTCTGAGGGTAACCCTGTAGATGACATGGAGCTTATCAAGGTGCTAGAGGCTTCCAAGATGAAGGCTGCTGAGATCCAGGTTGGGAAATACCTTCCTACCACCCTGACCCTCCCCACTTGCCCCAACCCTGCTCCCATCTACCTTTACCTACTGCTCGTTGCAGCCTCCTTGGACCTAACACCTTTCCCATTGCCCCTCTACCCAGGCTAAGGTCAGGATTGCAGAGCAGACAGAGAGGGACATTGACCTCACACGCATGGAGTACATACCTGTGGCTGTCCGCACCCAGATCCTCTTCTTCTGTGTGTCAGACCTGGCCAACGTGGACCCCATGTACCAGTACTCTCTCGAGTGGTTCCTCAACATCTTCCTCTCTGGCATCGCCAACTCAGAGAGGGCAGGTAGCTCTAGCCCACTGACACAGCAGCCCTGATCTGAGATGGATGGAATTCTTATGGGTACATTCCTATGAGCACTCATCTCTCTTCACCCTTACATCATACTCTCGTGATACCTATGAACATACCATCTCTCATCCCTACCCTACTTAGCCCCTTACTGGAAACACTAGCTATCCAAGGAGATACACAGACTGCCCCAATAGCTGCTAGGAAGACTTTCTCCCGTTTCCCCATGCTCTGCCACCACTTCTTCTACCCTGTAGACAATCTGAAGAAGCGCATCATCAACATCAACCGCTACCTAACCTTCAGCCTCTATAGCAATGTCTGCCGCAGCCTCTTTGAGAAGCACAAGCTGATGTTCGCCTTCCTACTGTGTGCCCGTATTATGATGAATGAGGGCAAGATCAACCAGGTGCAGGAGCATGCAGATGGCTCAGGGACCATCTGTCTGAGGGGTTACCCTATTGTGGGCCTGAGGGCACAGGATAGGTATAAAATAAAAGCCACGCCAAAAAAAAAAAAAAAAAAAGCATACCACAGTTAAAGGGAACAGAGATCGTTGGGAACACAATTTATTGCTTAAACGCAACAGGGGGCTCTAGATTAATATGGTCCAACTGATGCCATGAGAAGAACACAGGTCTTCTCAGAGCCTTAAATATGCTACTGAGCAGAGAGATTGTCCCTGGGGGCAAATTGTCCTGAGCCTCCCATACTTGTCTAATCAGGAGCTTCTGTTAACTTCATATCCAAGAAAGGGTAGAGTAGTGGACAGCACGAGTGACTCAGTTTCTCTGGGTAAGGTGCTAGCTACATGATGTGGGCATCAGCTCCGTCTGTACTCTACTAGGCTGAGTGGCGCTACCTCTTGTCTGGAGGCTCCATCCAGACCATGTCTGAGAACCCTGCACCACAGTGGCTATCAGATCGGGCCTGGCGAGACATCTTGGCACTTTCAAACCTGCCAGCCTTTGCCACCTTCCCGGATAACTTCTTGTTGCACCTCTCAGAATTCCAGGCCATCTTTGACAGTGCTGAGCCTCACAGGTGAGTTGGATCCCATTATATACTAGCAGAAACATAAGACCCCAGAAATAGGCCTGCCCAGAGACTTCCCAGAAAGATTACTTAGTATTACCTTGCATCTATGGTCATATCTCCCTGGGCTTCTAGCCTGTTCTCTTGGGAACCCCCATACATCTGGCAAAGTCCATTGGCCAGTGGTTTCCTGTAGGCTGGCTCTGAGTGATATGTGGGCTTTATTGCAGGGAGATCTTGCCTGGCATCTGGGATACATACCTAGACCAGTTCCAGAAACTGCTTATTCTTCGTTGCCTGCGTGGGGATAAAGTTACTAATGCCATGCAGGACTTTGTGGCCACCCACCTGGAACCCCGATTCATTGAGCCCCAGGCAAGTGCTGGTATCTGGGTCTCAGGAATATGGCTGCTTTGAGAACTACCTCCCAGCCTTGCCCAAACTAGAACTCTTGGAACACAGATGATCTAAGACTTTGAAGGCCCTTCTGGAACTACTTCAGGAACCTTAGAAATCCCTTTCCTTGCCCTAAACCCTGCCTCTCACCAGCCCCATATGATCTCAGCATCTCTCCCTATTCTTCCAGACAGCCAATCTGTCTGCAGTGTTCAAAGAGTCCAACTCTACAACACCCCTCATCTTTGTGCTGTCTCCTGGCACTGACCCTGCTGCTGACCTCTATAAATTTGCAGAAGAAATGAAGTTTTCCAAGAAGCTCTCTGCCATCTCCTTGGGACAGGGTCAGGTAAGGGTAAGGCAAGGAAGGGTGTCTTAGTTAGGGTTTTATTGCTTTGAACAGACACCATGACCAAGGCAAGTCTTATAAGGACACCATTTAATTGAGGCTGGCTTACAGGTTCAGAGATTCATTATCATCAAGGTGAGAACATGGCAGTATCCAGGCAGGCTTGATGCAGGAGGAGATAAGAGTTCTACATTTTCATCCAAAGGAAGCCAGGAACAGACTGAGCATCTTTAGATAGCTAGGAGGAGTGTCTCCAAGCCCACCCCCAGAGTGACACACTTCCCCCAACAAGGCCACACCTTCTAATAGTGCCACTCCCTGGGCCAAGCATATGCAAACCATCACAAAGGGGTAGGCTAGAGAAGATGAACAGCAGTCCCCTACTCAATGTTCCTGTCCCCACAGGGCCCTCGAGCAGAAGCTATGATGCGCAGCTCCATAGAGAGGGGCAAATGGGTCTTCTTTCAGAACTGCCACTTAGCACCAAGCTGGATGCCAGCCCTGGAGCGTCTCATCGAGCACATTAATCCTGATAAGGTGTGCCATGATGCCTGTCCACAAAGCATGTATTCCATGATGCCACTAGATTATTCTGGAGTATTAACTAGATTATTATTGGCCCTCTGAGTTGCTGAGTCTCAGGGGGTTGGTGACTTCCCAGGGTTACCCAGTATAGACTGGTGGCCCCAGGACTTGTTAAGGCCTGTTCTTAGCCAGTTGTCTGCATAGCCTTATATCCTAACCAACTCAAAGAAGGAGTAAGTCAGAGGATGAGCTTGAGTTCCTGGGTGGAAGAAACAGAAGCCTAAGTCTTTGTGCTCATGCGGTGCTGTGGTGACCAGGTACACCGGGACTTCCGTTTATGGCTCACCAGCCTTCCCAGCAACAAGTTCCCAGTGTCCATCCTACAAAATGGCTCCAAAATGACTATCGAACCACCACGTGGCGTCAAAGCCAATCTGTTGAAGTCCTACAACAACCTAAGTGATGACTTCCTCCACTCCTGTCAAAAGGTAAGGCATCAGCCAGAGAGATGATGGTTCAGTGGTTGAGAGCACTGGTGGTTCTTCCAGATGAACCTGAGTTCAGTTCCCAGCATCCACATCAGGCAGCTCAAAGTAGCCTGAAAGACCAGCTCCATAGGGATCTGACACCTCTGGCCTCTGTGAGCAACATCACTCATTCACATAACCATATAACTCATACATATGATTAAAAATGATTTTAAAGGTGAGACCCATTCTAAGCACCCACCTTCCTGTCCCAGCCCTTCCTCTTATGACCTTGTCCCTACGCTTTCTCTTACAACTCTATCCCTTTGTCCTGCAGGTAGTGGAGTTCAAGTCCCTGCTGCTATCTCTGTGTTTGTTCCATGGAAATGCACTCGAACGCCGCAAATTTGGGCCCCTGGGTTTCAACATCCCCTATGAGTTCACAGATGGAGACCTGCGCATCTGCATCAGCCAGCTCAGGATGTTCCTAGATGAATATGATGATATTCCCTATAAGGTAGGCAAGGGGCAGGCTCGGTACCACTGACTTGGACACCTATAACAGGGACCATTGTTCACCCACCCCAAAGGTTCTCAAGTATACAGCTGGAGAGATCAACTACGGTGGTCGTGTCACTGATGACTGGGACCGCCGCTGTGTCATGAACATACTAGAAGATTTCTACAACCCCGCTGTGCTCTCTCCTGAGCACAGCTACAGCAACTCTGGTATCTACCACCAGATCCCACCCACCTATGACCTCAATGTGAGTCCACAGGAAGGGGCCTGACAGGAGTTCCTGGGGTCCCATGGAACATTAATACAGGAGGAGGCAATACAAACAGCTGGGTCTTCCAAGGTGCCAAATGAAAAACCCATCCCACAGTAAGAAACCTAGTTAATCCAGAGAGCAGGTTCTGTGGGGAGAGATGAATCCAGCCTCACCAATTCTAAGTATCGCTCAGTGTGGTGGTAATGCAGACTATGGGGTAGCACTCACTAAGGACATACTTCTAGGGTAGTGGGGGAAGCATCCTGAACTGTGGCTAGGTTGGGAGAGTACCACATAGGGTGACAAGAGGGAGAATGTTAGATTTGAGCAGCTACAGGTGGGAGGGCAGTAAAGGGCTGAGAGGGAGGCAAGAGCCATGATATACAGCATTACAGAGAGACCATTTTAGTTCCAGAAGCAACCGTAAAATGAAATAGGAAGAGTAGCAGTGAGTCTGAAGGCTGGGATAGAGCAGGCTTCAGTTTCAGCCATCTTGCTTCCTAGGGCTACCTCACCTACATCAAGAGCCTTCCACTCAATGACATGCCTGAGATCTTCGGTCTGCATGACAACGCCAACATCACCTTTGCCCAGAATGAGACATTTGCCTTATTTGGTGCCATTCTCCAGTTGCAGCCCAAATCGTCCTCCATGGGCGGCCAGAGCCGGGAGGAGGTGAGTAGTAGGAAAGGGCCGAGGCCTGTGCAAAGCCAGGCTGCCCTGTCCCGCCTGCACCTGGGAGTACAACGCAACTAGAATCTTGCCGTGGCTAAGAGTAGCCAGCCTTATCCTTCATGTTTCTTTGGCCCTGCAGTTAGTAGAAGATGTGGCTGAGGACATTCTGAACCAGGTGCCCGAACCTGTTGATTTGAAAGAGGTGATAAGCAAGTTCCCTGTGCTGTATGAAGAGTCAATGAACACGGTGCTGGTACAAGAGGTCATTAGGTAATTTCTTGCCATACCTAGGCAACCCAAGTCAGGGCCACTGCTGTAAAGGAACAGGTGTTACTATAAGCCAGTTGTCGTGCTAAATGCTAGACAGCTGTCCTCTAATTCAGCTGCGATTTATCATTTTATGGATGAATAGACCTAGGCCCCCAAGACCGTTAACTGTCTTAAGTCACATATTTGCTGAGGGCCAGGGCTGGTGTTGTACCCAGTATGCCTCATCCAGTTCTGCACTTTTGTGTTCTATCACTGTAGTCTCAGATAGAGAGGCACAGATACTACCGTAGAACTCCAGCCCACTAATATACCTTGCCACTGACCCCACAGGTACAACAAGCTCCTAATGGTAATCACACAGACACTTAGTGACATGCTCAAGGCAATAAAGGGACTAGTGGTAATGTCCTTGGAGCTAGAGCTGATGTCCATCAGCCTATACAACAACACTGTGCCTGAGCTCTGGAAAAGCAAGGCTTACCCATCACTCAAGCCACTGGCTTCATGGATCATGGACCTGCTGCAGCGCCTGGACTTCCTGGATTCCTGGATCAAAAATGGCATCCCACCTGTCTTCTGGATTAGTGGCTTCTTCTTCCCTCAGGCTTTCCTGACAGGCACTCTACAAAACTTTGCCCGAAAGTTCGTCATCTCTATCGACACTATCTCCTTTGATTTCAAGGTCTGAGGGGACAGGGCGGGGGCCTTAAAGGTTGGAGTAATCCTATGTAGGAGATGAAAAGACCCAGGGGAAATCAGAGGGACAGACTACAGATAAGAGTATAATGGCGGATAGATGAGGGGCAGGCTGCAGCTTTCAGGAGACCTGCCTCCTGATGCAAATCCTAATCTTGTTTCCAATGTGGGTGTCTGTGTGCCCACCACAGGTGTTGTCCCAGGCAACAACAGAAATTAAGGAAAGGCCCCAAACAGGGTGCTATATCCATGGACTGTTCCTGGAAGGTGCTCGCTGGGACCCACTGAATTTCCAGCTGGCTGAGTCACGGCCCAAAGAGCTATATACAGAGATGGCGGTTATCTGGCTCTTGCCAGTAGCTAACCGAAAGGTCCAGAACCAGGACTTCTACCTGTGCCCCATCTACAAGACTCTGACCCGTGCTGGTAAGGCTCTACCAAGACAGAATCTTCATTACAGGTGGAAGTCTAGTAAGTTTACATAGACCCAGATTAGCTGACCAGGAAGGCTGGTAGAGGCTTGGCCAGTCCAAAGCCCAATGCAGCCAAGGTAGTATTTGGAGGTTCAATTCCCAACCTGCTTGCCTTCCTTAGAAATCTACTGTGCATCCTACAAACCCATAGACTTCATCTTTTGCCAGGGGCTCAGACAAACTGAGGCCAAAAGCAGAGATGAGGCAGTGCTGAGCCCAATAGGGAATGAGAGGTAGCATCTTCCTCTTCAGCACCGTAACTCTAGGCAGGCCTGAACCTTGACCACATCCAGTCACAAAGGGGCCTGACTGTGGGGCCAGAGTCCCTCCCTATCCCCAACCCAGGTCTGTCAAACTCACTGTCTATACCCAGCCTTTCTCTAGCTGTGATAAGGTATAACCTAAATTTCCCCTTCTTGTCTGCTTCAGGAACATTATCAACTACAGGGCATTCAACCAACTATGTCATTGCTGTGGAGATCCCCAGCAACCAGCCTCAGCGACACTGGATAAAGCGTGGTGTAGCTCTCATCTGTGCCCTAGATTACTAGACCCAAATAGAAGGGCAAGGGCCATTAAAAGTTCTCCAGTAAGTCCTGCTGTGCCTTGGCTATGTACTTGAGGCCCCACAGGGGAAAGGGCTAGAGTATTCTCAGTAAGGAATAATAGTACAGAGAAGCAGAGGCAGCTCTGGCCTGCTGTACCTGCCCAAATGCCGTAAAGGATGAGACATACACCATCTCAGGTCCCAGTGACTCTCCACGAATGCACCAGGTAGATATATGGGCAGCCTGGCTTTGAGCTAGAGCCCCAGCATCTTTTCAGGTTCATAGTCATCAAATCTGGTGAAAGCCAAGCACCTCAACTCAGTATACCTTGACCACAGCCCATCTGAAATCTTCCCATTTTAGGTCCTAAATCCCATCCCAGGCCTACCATAGAAATTTCTACCTCAGAAATAGCCTGCCATCAACAGAGCTTTGGGCCAGTCTAGTCAGTCTCTCATTCCACCATAGACCAGCCTACCAACCTCAAGATAGCAACCAGATCATTTATTAGCACACTTTTATTCACTCACTGATTCAGTATTTACAGAAACTAGAGGGGTCCGACTGCTGTACCATCTCCCCCACCGTTACTATGTACAGATAAGGGGCCTGCTTGGATCACCTCTATCTAGCAGAGGGCACAGGGCTATTTGGGGCTGGAGCTTGAAGCAGTGCTGTGCTTACTACCCCACTGGCATCAAGCCCTATGGGAACACAGAAGTTCTAACTCCTCTTGACCCTGTCCCCTACCCTGAGTACCTTGCAAGAGGCCAAGGAAGGTGGCACAGTAGAACTTCATAGTGCCAGCTTCATTCAAGCAGCCCTTCCTCTGATGTTCTAAGAGGAGACATGGTAATACTGAGGGGCTAGGTAGAGGCTCCTCTGGGCCCCAGAGACAGAGATTAGGAGCCTAAGGTAGGCCCACAGCCAGGGCCACAACACTGAAGGCAAAAAGCCCCAGAGCCTTGCTCTGACTCACTAACAAGTCTGGATGGTACTAGGACAGGCTGCACGCCACTGGGACAGTTTAAACACTTCTACTATAGCTGTGGGATGCTGACAGGCTGTACATCCTACTAGGATACCCATGCCCATTCCAGCTCAGCAGCCCGGTCCCTGAGTTTGGCGCTTTCCCAGGAGAAATGGAGAGTAGGCCAAGCTTCTTCACAAGGACAGACTAGTGGTTGGTACTAGAGCACCAGGACCAAAGCCTTCAGAGTTTCCCAGCTGGGACTGTGGTGTGTTATAAGAGATCTGGCACCAGCAGAATGACAGCTGCTGGGAGAGAAAGCAGAGTCAGGAAGCTGGCCATGTTAATACAGTGGCAAGATGGCCAAAAGCCCCCCCCAAAAGACATCTCCAATAGGAAGAATGTATATCCTGCTGCCCAAGTGGCAAGGGCTGGTCCTGCTGCTCCTCAGATGGCTGTGGAGGCCAAGCATCCTCCAACTCCAGCTGCTGCTTCCTGAGCATTGTGGAGCTGCGTTGTCCCTGCCAGACCCCAGAATGTAATGCAGAACACATCTCATCCCCATTTCCAGGGCCTGGACTCTAGATGAACTATTCAGTAATACTTGGAAAAGTGGGACAGTGAAAGGCCCTGTCGAGGGCCTTGCGGCAAGAGAGGCTGCAGAGTCAGGGTCAGAGGTCCTCACTGGCGTTTGGCCTTGTAGGGGCGAGAGCGTTTCCGTCGGTCTGGCTTCCGCTGCTTGTGAAGCCGACCAATGCTGACCCCTTGGCGGCGCCGCACTGAGATGTTCTGTTCTACTAGGTTGGCCAGCATTCCTGTAGAAAGCAAAAAGCTCCTTAGTAGATGCTGTCTCCCAGGTTCAGGAGAGGAACAGAGACTCTCTCACAGCCCTCCCTGTGCTTTAGTCTGATCAGCCTAAGATGAATTCTTGGAAGGTGTGGGTAGGAGGGGATGTGAGGAACATGACCTTCAGCAGGACAGGACAATTAGACATAGTAGGCACCTCCTCACCTTCCTGAGCCAGCATGGATATGAAGGTACAGATAAACTCATCATAGTTGTGGGTTCTTCGCTGGTCATCAATCTGTGAAAGGAAGGCACATGAGGGCATCAAGGCTCACCATAGGGCAGCTGTCCGTGGGAGAGGACAGAGCGGGCAGTACAGGGTCACCCACCTTGAACTTCTTCCTTTTCTCCACCTCCTCCTTCAGACAGGCCTCATAGTTTGCGATCTCAGCTTCTACACACTTTAACAGTGCTAGCAGCTCCTGCCACAACCCAACATTGTAGCTTAGAGGCCTGACTGGCACCAAAGCTCCATTACTAAGAAGCAACTAGAAACAAGGGTGAACAGCCACAGTCCATGTGGCTACCAATACCATCCAATGCCAAAAGATGTCCTGGCTTTAGCCACCAACTTTCACACCAAAATTCCAATCAAGAACCCAAAACCTGGGAGTAGGGGCCTGGGTCCTTCCCTCTGCTAAGAAAAGGCTGTAATTACCTTGGGTGAGTACTTCTCTCCACTCAAGGGCTCGCTGGACCTGTTCATCCCAGGCTTGTCTCTGCTATCTGTGACTTCCACCGCCTCCTTTTCCTCTAGGCTACTGGACCCCTGGCTGCCTTGGCTTGATCTGGTAGAAGGTGAGGAACCCTTCCCACCCTCTAGGAGAGAACAAAAAGAGATGCATCAGAGTACATGATACTTTGTAGTCACCAGGCCACCTCCCTCCTTCTCCTTGGGTATACCAAGTGAACAGTGAGAGTCCAAGGCCCACCTGTGAGTGCCAGGGGACTCAGTACACCATCTTCAGCAAGGTGTAGCAGGCCCGTGCTAATGACAGGACCCAGGTCACGGACAGCACGGTTGTAGCGTATGCAGTCAACACGAAGTAGGCTGTCATCTTCTCCAAAAAGCACCTTGGAGATGTGAGAGGTGACAGGGCTAGAGGGCCGTGTTGGGTTGGCCGAGCGGATGGGTGAGCGCAAGGGTGAGTTGAAAGCACTGCCAATCTCAGAGGCTGTGTCCGTGCTCTCATTGCTAGGGGTGGGTGAAGGCTGCGAGTGTGTGGGCACAGCCACAGCTGGACTCCCAGCCCCACTGCTAGTCTTGATGGACAGAGGAATTGAAAGGTCTTTCTGAGACTCTTGAAGCTTCTCAGTTAAGACATTGATGGTGTTTGGCTGCAGCACTGACAGCTGCCCATCTGAAGAATTGCTCAACGATCCTGGCTTCCCTGTCCCCTTCCGCTTGTATCTGTGGGGTCCAATAAGAGGTAAAAACAGGGAATGGGCCAGGTGACCACACCCAGCAGTGTCCAGAAGGGGTCAAATATAATCTCTTCTTCAAAAGCCCAACTGGAAGCTCCTTACACTTGGTCCAAACAATCTGACAGCAATGGCACCTTAAGTGCCACAGTACAGACAGTGGCCCCTCCACTCTAGCTTCCTCACTTCTAAGTTTCCAGTTAAACTCCTCCAACAAAACTGCCATCCTACTTAATAAATCATCTCTCCAACTTCTCCTACACCAATTCTTTGAGATAGGGATGAAAGATCACCTCAACAAAACGTTATAGACACATACATGGTACGATGCTTACCTCCCCCTAAACCTGCCATACATTTTTTGAAGACTTGGGGTTAGCCCCTCAGGCCAGCCTCCTCCAGGGTCTAAGTGCCTAGTGTATTCTGAAGAAATGCCTTCTCAGATACAGGGTGGAGTATTCATAACAGGATCTGAAGTACCAGAGCTTGACAGCTTCTCAGAGTCAGGACTGACCTGATGGCAGAACTGGTGTTCTGCACGTCATCCTCATCTTCCTCATAGTCATCCTCATCATCAGAGTACTGCTGGGGCGGTCGGACTGGAACTCGGCTGCGGCCCACACCTGCCGCCAGGTCTTCCTCCTCCTGGGGCAGGCATGAATGACAATAAGGACAGAGCTAGGCATGGTATAACAGCTAGGAAAAAAGGTAACTTGGCTCTGGGCTGTGCAAAGTGCTTCTAAAACAAACAGAATGCCTTGCCATACAGTTTTGAGTTACCAGGAAAAACCTTCCCATGTGCCATGGAGTATGCCCAACTGTGTAGTGGCAAAATAGACTTAACTCTCTTGGCCATGCTACTGTGCTGTGGTGGGGCCTGTAAGTATTAGAGGTGCCTGGTCATCAAGGCCCAATCAGAGAATCAAATAATAACACTGGGAACCCAACACTGTGGCCTCTCAGATAAGGGTACTTCCATATTACCTGCATAGGGGATTTGGCATAATTGTGATTGTCTAGAAAGGCTGGCAACCGCTGGACAAGAGGGGTAGGGTTTGGGGGAACCCCATTGAGGCTGCTCCCTGAAGGCTTCACCACCAGCTTAGACTTGCTGGGAGGACTTTGGGTTGTAGTTTGTGGGCACAAACCAGCCACCTCCTCTGCACCATCTGAGACAAGGAAGAATATAAATAGGATATTCAGCTGGGTCCTTAAGAAAAGCCAACAGTCTATAATCCTGTGACAGTTGCTTCCCCCAGTGAAGACAGCTAACAGGATAGGCAGGTAAGCTCTAAGTCACATAGTGAGATGGGGAAAAAACAAGACACAACAAGAAGGCAGCCTATAGAGAAAATAATAGAGGTGGGGGTATGGGACGGGATGGACCACCCAATACAGAGAGGGGCATGGGTCTAGGGTCATGACAGTCCTTTTCAGGTATCCTTAGAGAAAGCCCAATCTACTCTCCCTGTGTTTTATGGGGAAAGCTTCAGGTACTGGGATTGCAGGCCTCCTGCTAGAGCCCCATGTACCACTGTCCAAGTGCCTTCTTGAAGTGCTTGTGCTTGGGCCTCCCATGTCAAGCTATAATGGACAGCTGAGGCCCCAAGTCCCTCCAGTACCTGTGTGAGTGCACTCAGAGGCTGCTGGGGTTCTGCCTGCCTCCAGCCCAAGGGGGGACTTGTTGCTGGCTGGTTTGCTCTCTTCAGTCAATTGTGACTCTTGAGATTTGTGGGTCTGAATCAGCTCCGGCTGTGTTACTCTAATCAGCTTAAAACAAAACTTAAAGCTTAGAAGAGAAGGACAGAGCCAGGTTTCCACCTTACATAAATAGCTAAGGGCCTTAACCCTACCCATTCATTTATTTATTGAAAAAAAAAAAATCTTTTTAGAAACCAAGTTCCACCACCCCTACAAAGCAAAGAAATAAGTGGTTAGTTAAGGCCTCAATCTACAAGACACTGATTTGGGAATTAGAGACAGATGCTAAAACGTAGGAGAGAAAGGGAGCATTGAGTTGGCATGGCCAGGAAACTTACCTGCTGCAGGGCCTCCAGGACTGTTTGTCGGTTCACCTTCAGTACATGCAGCCTGGCCTCATACTTAATCCTTCGGTCAGGCACCACTGCCATCAGGTTGAAGCGAATGTCATGGTAGGGCTCCCTGCAATCACAGTGACAGCCATGAGAGAAGTTCCCACCCCAACCCTGCTGTAAGACTGAGGCAAGTATCTTGCCAGAGCTCCACTCAGTCACATCTGTAACTGTAAACATAGGTCCCACTCCAAGCAACCAAAGACACACACCAGAAACCTAGCTATACCTTCCCATGAACTATGAAAGGGGCCTGTTAGGAAGTAAGCCAGCACACCTGTGGAACCCAAGCCCCCTCCTCCAGCCCAGCCCAGAACAGGCCACAGGCAACCTAGGCTGTAAAGCAAAAATTGAAATCCCAAGCCCCAAGCCTGTCTTGCCAGATACCATGTGACCTTACAGTCTACAGATCATCAGGCTTCTCTTTCCCACCCAAAGGGGACATAGCTCCAGAAGGACACAACCAAGAGTCCTTACCCTGCAGTAGCGAGGCCGATTCGCTCCATGATGACCCTGCGAGCTTTATCTGTCCACTCTTCATCCTCACCCCAGGGTCCTAGGGAAGACCAAGACGAGGAATCAGCAGGTGGGAAACCCTGAGATGGGGTAGGCAGGGTTAACAGATGCTATAAGCTAGTCGCATAAACAGTACAAGATGAAATCATGGCAAGAGTTAGATGTCCCTGGTACCCACTCATACTCCTGTGTCTCAAGGATCCAGAAAATCAGAAGAAAGCATGAGAGACCCAACAGGCCACTTCTTCAGGCCTACCATGATCAATAGGATAGACTTTCAACCCATCCAATTCAAAGAGACGCCCAGTGATAGGCACATAGCTGACAAAGTGAAACGCCTCCATGGTCCGCACTGCACTGAGACCATTCTGTTTCTCAGGAAGGTGACGTGGTTCTGGCCTGGAAAAGGATAAATCAAGTCAAGAGATATCCTCCACCACCCTACCCCACATCAGCAACCACAGCTCTCACATACCTGGCATGGCTATTGTGTGCCTTGGCCAGTTCAGGAGCATTGCCAATTGCATATCCTTTGCTCTGAAAAGAAAGTAAGACTACATAAGAACAGATTCTTGGGTGAGCCTCTGAGTAGGGGATGAGTTCCATAAAATAGGCTTAGAGGTATTCCAGGAATCTCAAGCAGCGCAGATGAACGTTCCTACGGGGCTAGCTAGTGGTGACAGGCGAAACCTTGCTGGCTTTGCTCAGTGATCAGTGATTACTGGGGAGCAGCTCAGCCTGACAGAAAAAGTCACAGCAGAAAAGGTTCTGACACAGGTCGCTGAAGTCTTTTCCTTTTCTACTTCTAGCATCTCAATTCTTAACAGTGAAGCCTAAAATCAACTTTCTTCCACGTTACTTATGAGTCAAACAGGTGCCAATAAGCATTTGAAAAAGAAATGGCCAAAAAATATCAGATACCATGTAGTGGCATTGGCTCTGAGGATCAGATGTACCCAGCCATCTGATTTAAGGTACTGCATCATACCTCAGGGCTGAAGCCTTTGGTGAAATCCTTCATTCGACTCAGCGTGGGCCCCAGATCCACATTGCTGCAGTTCAGAAGCACGCTCAACAAGGCGTGAGTGGCACAAGAGTTGGGAATCAGCTATAAATCAAGAACAGTCACTCATACACCTTCATAGACTCTTCACCCCAGGCTCCCCCATGTCCACATTCATTGAGAATGAAAAATAAAAAGATGTCAACATCCTTCAGTTTCCTTTGTCTTGCCCAGTCTTTATTCACTTAACATAGACCAACTAAATACCTCCTATCTAAGGGCCCGGAGACTGTACTAAGATACCACTCTACAGAGATATTCCCCTTATGAAAAAGAGCTAGGTTCTGCCTGCCACAGGACTTCTGCAACTGCCACTCTTGGTACTGGTCTAGCTCTTCTTCCTGCTCCCCCACTGCCACTTTCCACACAATACCAAAAACAAACGAAAACAAAAATAGCATCCTGGCCTTCATACAAGCTCAGAACTCAGCAGACCTGGTGAGCAAAGAACATGTTATTCACAATATCATCATCAATCACAGACGTATCATCCACCAACGTAGAAACTTTGCGGCGGGACCTGCGTTCTTCGATCCATTTGAACAGGAAGATAAATCCATATACAGGCCTAGAGAAGCAAGAGGCAGAAGACAATCAGCATTCCCTTCTTTCTCTCCCTAATCCTTTGCACTGAAGTGCTCTTGCACTGAGCCCCTCACTCTTACCAATACTGTATCCAACATGGTTCTGAGACCTCAAACCCGAGAAGCCTATCACAGGCAGTCAAGTTTGAGCTTGATGCTCTGAAACCCCACTCAGTCTCATTATGAAGTCTAGGCAAGAGAAGAAGGAAATCTGGCCCAGGATGAAGCGAGGTAGGGACACAATAAAAGGCACAAAAACTTTGATGAAGAACAAATACCAACTCTCACTGGTGGACCTCAGCCTCCAGCCCTAGGAAAATTAGTAAAGTACATGAACTCCTGAACCAGCTCCTTCAAAGCTGTTAGGATTTCTATGCCTCTACTCTATATAATACAAAACCAAGAATCTGAGTTTAGGTACCTAAAAAGGGCCTTGTCACACTAACTAATCAATACAGGACAACTTTGTTTAGTTTTGTTGAGACATGGTCTCACTATGTAGCTTAGGTTGGTCTCAAACTCAGGGATCTGCCTGCCTCTGCCTCCCAAGCACTGGGATTAAAGGCAGAGCACACACGGTTATGCAATTGATGGACTGTACGATTACAAAACACCAGAAAGGCAGCTGAACTGTACTCCATGAGTGCTTAGGGTTGAAAGTGGGCTACAACTTCCTAAGGGGAAACAGTGAGGGAAGACTGAGAAGGAAAAAAATGTCCTAGAGGATACCCATAAAGAATGACGTTTCTTATGTGGTATTTTATACAACTTAGGTTTTATAATACTACCTCCCTTGAAGGGGTACTATTATTCCCCTGCCCTTTCTCAGACCTCCGGAGGTAAAGGGCGTCCCAGCCACTCACCCCTGGCATTTACTCTGAAGGTCATAGATCTCCTCCACTTGCACCCCTTTGACACCTACGATCAGGAAAAGGAGAGGTCGGCAGGACAGCCCCAGGCTCTGCAGCGAGAACTCAAGGACCACCCTCACATACACACCAGCCAGGGCCCGGCGTTCGGGGTTAAAGGGGTTCTTACCGAAATCTTCCACCAGGAGGGTGAAGAGGCCTGGGTGGGAACGACAAGAAGAGGGATTTATCAGGCAGGTGCGTCCGGGGCCCATCCGGCCTCCCCAGCCCCCGGCTCGCCCAGGCCCCTCCGTACCCGGGTCACTCTCCAGCTCCAGCCAGCCCTTATTCATCTTCCCGCGGAGCGGCCTCTCAGCGCCATGTCCAGGCCCTGCTAACTCCGCGTCGCCCCCACCGGGAGCGCCCACCGCCCTCGGGGCTTCTCAGCCCCACACAGACAACGGGCCGCGCCGCGTCACTCGCCCGCGCCGGGCGTATAACGTCATCATTACACGACGAGTCTAACCTGGAGCTGGTCTTCCGCCTGCAGAAAGGCGGGGGAGGCGCGCGCCGGATGCGCACGCGCAGAGTGTGGGTCGGGCGCGCGCCGCGGCGAGGATGCGCACGAGCAGTGAGGGTCGGGCGCGCGGCCGTTAGCGCGCGGCCGTTAGCGGTCCTCGTTTTGACAACTGTTTTCAACGCTGAGGTTCCCGCGGGCCACAGTCCGCGTGACCCATCCCCCGTTAGCTCGCTCGCCTCCTTAGACGGCGCAGTCACCGCGCGGGGCGGCCGCCCGTGAAGTAGCTACCACGTCTTGTGTCAACGAATAAAGCTCCGGACAGCGGCGCCCTCGGCGACAGCTGGGTGGGCAGCCTGGGCTGGGAGCGGTGGCCCGTAGCTTCCGTGAGAGCGAACAGCGGAAGCAACCTCCAGCCTGGCCTCGCAACAGCCGCCCGACAGGCGAGACCTGAGCCTGGTCTGGCATGCGCGGAATGCCCCTTGAGCCCTCTTCTGGCTGTTACCTTCGGGGGACGGTTGTGGCCACACCGACACGTATTTTCCAAATAAATCGTTTATTCTTGCGGCGGCGGGACCGAACACGTTAATATATTTTTAATTTACCCAACACTTCTATCCAGTGATACAACTTGGTAAGCGTTTCGAGCGAGTATCCGCCGGGTTAAGAAGACGCGGACTGAGCAGCTTGCTTTTGCCACGACCGTCCTCAACTGTTTTGAAGATTGTTCCATCTTCCAACTACCAGTGTGCACAGACTCCTACTCAAGTAACGTCGTGGTCCAGCGATGCAAAGAACTGAAATCTTAAGGTTTACTTCTTTTCTAACACGGTCGGGTTTAGCGCCAACAACTAGGAAGTAGTTAAAATAGATCCCACTGGGGATATGGAAAGGTTGAAAGCCAGCATCTCGCTCAGCTCATCCACGTTTAGTAAGAAAACAAACGATGTCAGCTCTGCAACTGCATCTCCTGTGTTGAGAAAAGCTAGCCTTAACGATGATGGCTTGTAAGCAGTTAGTTAGTTAGCACTTAGAATAGTTTGACATTCATGAAAAGATTCATAATCCCCAGCCTTGATCTGAGTCTCTGAGTACTGAAGTATATAGTGCAATAAGATAAAATTTTAACTCGGTAGTTGATGGCAGCCTTTGTTACCATCAAATCTCACCTAGGATCACTGACTCTGACCTTGGCCCTGATGTTTATCTCTCTGTAACTCAGTCTCCTCAACTTGAAAACAAGGGTTAGTATTGTGTCTAGTGTGAAGTGCCTAAACGGATTTTGGCACAATTTAATTATTATTGACCATTACTAGCATTAATACTAGCTATAACCCTTTGATCAAATGAATTGAGAAGTACACTGTTGCTTTGATCTTGTAGAACTTGACAACCAAATATAAAATTAAATTGCTAACCTACCTCATTTATGTTTGTAGCTGGAAAAGCCTGTATTGTCTTCATAATAGCACAGAAGAATTGTAGATAGGAAAGACAGAGGGAAACGAATGAAGACTTTAAAAGAAAAAAAGGAACATCCAAGATTAAGGTAGAGTGGGTGACCTAAAAGAGTTGGGGGGGGGTATAGTGGCCATTGATAACAGGCTGTATCTTCTGCTCCCTTTGGCATATTCTCGGGCTACAGTGTCACAGCATACACCAGAGCTCCCTCTTTCCAGAAGCCCTTCCTGTCTTCCCAGTGCTGTCCCAGTGGCTGAGTGACAGCTGCAGAACTTTACTATTTTAACCTCTGTCGTTGGTGGCCTGAGACAGATCAAGTGTGCCTCAGTTTACTCATGCCAAAAATAAGTGCCATATAGTGCTCCTCAGCAGGGCTAATCCCAGAACAGGCAAAACTCTTGAGTCTGGTCTATAGAGTTGAGTTCCAGGACATCCAGGGTGGTTACACAGAGAAACCCTGTCTCCAAAAACAAAAACAAAAAACAACAAAAAAAAGAAGAAATAGTACTCCCTTTTTAAAATGTTCTGCAGATTTGTGGAACTAATCCATGATAAAGTACCAAAAATAGTACCTGTCACTAGAAAACAGCCTGCTTCGGGGTGATTTTAGTGTACCTGGGAAGCTGGCAGAAAAAAATAAAAGTAGAATTACACCTGAGTCTTTCAACCCCAGGCAGTATAGGCACCAAGATGGCCCCACCTCAAGTACTTTAGTATATTTTACACTGTAAAAATAAAATATGAAAAGCCATCACAGAATTTGGTTATTAATCAGACTGGGTGGCATTCTGAGGGAGATTCAGAAGGCTTGTCAGTGGGGTCCTCAATGCTTCTACTTTTCTTTCTCTTCTGTAGAAAAACTGCCAGGACTAAGAAGGGAACCCAGAGGAAGCTGTCCTCAGGTCCTGGTAAGAGATTAGGTGATATTGAGTTGTTGCTTGCAGCCATTAGCAAAGAAAACCATTCTGTGGGGCAGGACACATGTTCTTGCATTGCCAACCCTGCTTCTTTCCCAGATTCTCTAAGATCCTAAAGAATTTGTGTCTGAAGTTTTAAAGTTTCGTATCTGAGGTTCAAGAAAGAATTTACTTAAAGCCAGTTGAGAAGAAAACAGTATGAAGTAGTTAGTCAGCCTATTCTGTCAGTGTGACCAAAATTATATCAGTTCCTGATACCCACTAAGAGTTAAACCTTTGTTCTTGCCAAAATTACCCTCTTCCCCAGTAAAGATGCTTCCTTATTACAATGTTTTAATTTTATTTTTGTTTTGTTTTTACATTAAGGTAATGCAAAAGTAGCGTGCACTCAATAGAAACCCATACTTCAAATTTTGGGCTTTGATCTTTTCCCAAGTTAATGATGTGTAGTCCAATATTCTCTCTCAGTTCTGGGTAGTGGTAACAAGGCACGGGTCCTTATAAGCCAACACAATAGGAAACAACTATATTTGCAGTGTGCTATGCTGCTAAGCTATGGTGTTTGTTAGGCTACATGTAGTGAATGCACTTCCAACTTAGGATATTCCTTATGTATGGGAATTTTATTTAGATAAAACCCCTTTGTAAGTCAAGGAGCCTCTAGACTCCTTGCTTGTTCTTAGGTGTTTTTAGTGTTTTGCTTGTATTTATTTATGTGAGGGTGTTGGATTCCCAGGAACTGAAATTGCAGATAGTTATAAGCTATGTGTGGGTGCTGGGAATTGAACAAGGGTTCTCTGGACTAGCAGCCAGTACTCTTAACCGATGAGCATCTCTCCAGCCTCCCACTTTTCTATTCTAATGGTCAACTGAAGTCACTCCTTTATTCCTAATGTGCACTCTTTCAGTTTGCCTTCTATGCCTTCAAGAACCTGGCGATCCTGAAAAACTAGGAGAATTTCTTCAGAAAGACAATCTGTGTGTCCATTATTTCTGTCTTGTAAGTATAAGGGCCTCTTTGCTTTGACCCGGTTACAGCTTTTTCTATACAGACTACTTTTGCATCTAGCCTCAAATTTATAGACATGTTTGTTTCCATATGCTTTTTAATATTTTAAAATCCATTTTAAAAAATAAACAATATGATCTAAAATCCTGACAGTATAAGGCATGAACAGTTGAACACAATCCTAGGCCTCTCTTTCTCTTCCTCCCTGAAACAAACGTTCAGTTGGATTGTCCTTATGTGTTTTAGTAAGTATAATCTGAAAACTATAAAATGAACTTTGCCTGTGTATGTCTGTGCACCATGTGTATGCAATGCCCTCAGAGACCAGAAGAGAGCATCCCCTAGAAGTACAGTTACAGGCAGTTGTGAGCTTCCATGTGGATAACTAGGACTCAAACCTGGTCCTGCGCAAGAGCAGCCAGCACTCTTAACCACTTAAACCATACGTTTATATTCTTTGTGTTAGGCTCAGTCAGATTGGACTCTGACCAGGCAAACAGAAGGATTGCTACTTAAAATCAGCATTCCTCAGAAAACGTATAAACCTGGCAAAGTGGGTTTGTAATTGTCAAGAAACTCCTTCATTTTCCTATCTACACCCTTCCCCCAGCCACCTAACTCCAGAAAAGGCATCTAGTTCCCTATTAAACAAACCTCGAACAGATCGAAACCCTATGCTAGTTCCCAGGCTATGCCAGCTAACTCACCTTCCTCTTACAAAAGATAAGTTCTTATGACTATGTTCTCTATCACACAGCAGTTTCATATTTCCAATAAGCGTTCCTTTGCACCCATGGAGCTCTCTCACTCAGTGGTTCACTGCACTCTCACATCTGCTGCAGAAACATGGGAGAAGACATTGGGCCCCACCCTAGAGGGGCTCTCTGCCCCTTGTAACCAAATTGGGTGCAGATCATTTGCAGCTTCTGGCTCCTGCCACCCACCATATTTGACTTCAAACTTCAGAGTTTACATCTCCAGCCATTTCTCTACCTACTCTACCACTCCTCCCCCAGCTGAATGTCTTCCTGGAGCTCCCTGCCCTGTCTAGAGCCTGCTTACTACAAGTCATACCAGTAGCTAAGCAAGTCTCCCTGCACCAGCCTGTGCTCCCCATCAACGTGGACAGGGACACCTGTCCACTTATGCCCTTAGATTAAGACACTGTCCTGTAGTGCTTACCCCTTCCTTTCTGTATCTTATCCCTGTGCTAAAGGAATCCTCCCTCAGGTGAAGTTACTGTTTACAGCCCCTTTACCCAAGTCTCTCCCAATGTCCTCCTCAATCTGCTCCTGGAAATATTTCACTGCCACCCTTTAAGGATGTCTCCCTTCCTATTTTGCCTCTCTCTCTCTCTCCCCCTCTCTCTGGTTTGCCTGCTGGAGCCTGACCTGACCAATGGGTCCTAATTACACGTGTTAGCTCCTCTCTCCTTCCTCCTTTAATCTCTTTCCTACAATGGATTTGGAGATTCCATTAAGCCTGACTCACATATGGTGCCAAATGATTCCTCCCAGCATACAAATTGCTTAAATATGTTAAAGATATCTTTTCAACAGTTGGTAGACATTATGTTTCAGTTTGGTGGGCTTTTGTGAAAATGTTATCTTTTCAACAGTTGGTAGACACTATGTTTCAGTTTGGTGAACTGTGAATAAACCTGCTAAGAATTACATGCTACTCTTCTTGTGACATGCGTTCTTCATTCTCTTGGGCCTAGGAGTGGGATTGCTGGTTCCATGTAAGTAGACATGTATGTGAAGTTGCCAAGTCACTTTTCCACAGTTGTTGAACCAGTTCACACACCCACTAGCAATGTGTGAGAGTTCCAGCTGACAATTTTTACCAAAGCTTGGTGCTGTCCATCTTTTCATTTCAGTCTACCTGCTGGATGTTACTGACTGGATTGTGCTCATAATTTGCACTTGTTTGAGGAGTAAAAATGTTCAGCTTTTCACGTGTTTAATTTTCTATTTTCAAATATTCTGCATATTTTTACTGAATTTATATGAATATTTTCTTGTGTTAAAAGAAACCAGATTTGGAGGCTGGAGAGTTGGCTCGGAGGTTAAGAGCACTGACTGACTGCTCTTCCAGAGGTCCTGAGTTCAGTTCCCAGCAACCACATGGTGGCTCACAACCACCTCTGATGGTGCCCTCTTCTGGCCTGCAGGCATACATGCAGACTGAACACTATAAATAATAAGTAAATTTCAAACCAAACCCTAGTCATACTATGTAACTGTTTAAAAAAAGAAAGAAAGAAACAAACAAACAAACCAGATTTTGATCTGGACATTGTGGTGAATGTCTTTAATCCCAGCGCTTGGGAGTCAGAGGCAGGCAGATTTCTGTGAGTTCAAAGCCAGCCTGGACTTATAGTGAGTTCCAGAACAGCCAGGGCTATACAGAGAAACCCTGTCTCAAAAGAAGAAGGAAAAGAGGAAGAGAAGAAAAGAAAGTGTATTCTTTTGTCTTGCTGGATTATAAAAATTGTTTATATGTTCTGGATAAAATCCTTTTTATATAGTTATATATTATTTCTAGTGATGTCTTAACATTTTTTAAATTTTGATGTTGTATTTATCAGTTTTTCTTTTAGATTAGAAACTTTTGTGTGTCATAAATAGTACTTATATACTATTACTTAGATGCCTTTATCAAACTCAATTGGATATATATGTGTGATTATTTATACTATTAATCTATATGTGTCTATGAGTTAGCACTCTACTGTCTTAATTCTTGTGATTTTATAATGTCTTAAAATTAAATATGGGTGGCGAATGGTGGCTTGCAGGGCGGGCTTGGGTTGTGTGGCCATTGTGAAGCAGGAGGGCAAAGTCACCGCCCGGCTGGGTTAGGGTCCAGCCTACCTGTACCCAGCAGCATCCCAGAGCCTTGCAGTATGACTAAAATCTCAAAAAAAAAAAAAAAAAAAAAAAAAATGGCCGTTAGCCCAACAGTTACCCAGATGGTTCAACTCAGTTAAACTGAGCAGCTTCATTAAAGCCACAGAAGTCATAAAACACTCTGCAAGAACGGGAAAACACTGTTGACTGGCTTCTCAGCTCAGGCTCCAACGTCCTCTGACACTTGCTTTCACCAGTGGGGAACTAAGACACACAGGACTTTGTTCTTCTGGAATGGTTTCCAGTTTGCCAACACAAGTAGGAAAGAGAGTTCTGCTTCCTTTAGTGAGGGAAAACAAGAGAAGATGCCTAGTCTTGAATCTGAGCTGCCTCTGAAAGAACTGAATGACTTGCCTCCATACTCTCCATCACAGCCAGTTTCAGAGGAGGAAGCTATTCAAATTCCTGCACACTCTGCTTCCCCTTTCCTCCTTCACACTTAAGACTACATAGGCCATTCCAAGACTCTGCAGAGCTAGTGCAAGTTGGCATGGACTTGTCTAAGATAGAGAGGCGTCCAGATGGAGCCAACCTTCTTATAAGGCTGGGTTTTGAAAAAGACATTAAGCAAATACTGCTATTTCTTAAAGATTTGGGTTTAGAAGATAACCAACTGGGACCATTTCTGACAAAAAATAATATGCTATTTTCTCTGAAGACCTTGAAAATCTTAAGACCAGAGTAGCTTTTCTACAGTCAAAAAATTTCAGTAAGACAGATATCGCACGGATGGTCAGAAGTGCACTATTTCTGTTGAGCTTCTCCGTGGAAAGACTAGATAACAGACAGGAATTTCTTCAGAAAGAACTTGAACTGAATGTGAAGAAGACTGGAGATCTGATTGTCTTCCAAGGCTACTAACAGGAAGTCTGGAGCCTGTGAAGGAAAACATGAAGGTTTATCTCCTTGAACTTGGTTTTAAACATAATGAAATTGAACACACGGTAACCAAAATTCCTAAGATGCTAACTGCAAACAAAAGAAAACTTAGAGACTTTTGATTATGTACACAATATGATGAATATTCCCCCACCACATCATTGTCAAGTTTCCACAGGTATTTAATACAAGGGTATTTAAAATTAAAGAAAGACACTTGTTTCTTGCCTACTTGGGAAAAGCACAGGATGATCCAGAAAAAGCTAACTATGTCTCTTTGGACAAGTTCGTATCTCTTACTGATGAAGTATTTTGTAAAGAGATCACCAAAGTTTCAGTAAATGATTATGAGAAATTCTTAAAAACTCTTCAGTTTTTGATAAATGTTTAAATATATTCTTGTAAAGTAAATATATACATGAATAAATGTATTTTTAAAATAAAAATTAAATATGGTAAAATTTCCAGTCATTTTCAGGATTGTTGGTTATCAATTTCTTTCCATTTTTTATTCATAATGTTCTGTAATCCTAGTGAAAATATGGTATTATTCACCTTTTGTTAATATTTTATTATTGGGTTATAGATGTTTATACAGTTATTTTGCATATTGACTTTATATTTTATAATTTTACCATTTTAAAATACACCAATTGTATTTATTTATTTACTTGGTGCTCTATGTAGATAGTCAGTGCCAAATTTTGTCTTTTTTTTTTTTTTTCTTTTCAAGATAGACTCTCCTAATATGTTTTGTCAGTTGAAATTATCTTATTTCTGGTTTGCTGAGGATATCTCATGAATGGACTGAGTTTTTCAGATGTTTTGCATCTACTGACACGATTTTTCTCTTTCTATGGTTTGTTGTATCAACTGCATTCTTGGTACAGGCCTTTCTTGGTCATGCTTTATTATTCATTAAATGGGGGGCTGAATTAAACTTACCAGTACCTAAGGTTTTGTATCTATCCTCATGAGAAAAATTGATGTGTGATTTTTAGTTATTGCAAGTCCTGCCAGGTATTAGCACTTAGTCACTTCTGATACATCAATAAGCATATACACTTTAACCTAAAGTTAACATATATGATGTTTTGTAGGGTTTTCTTTCCATCTCATGTATTGTGGAGATCTGACCATATAGAACATATAGACCTACTTCTTTAAATAAGTGACTGGTATTTCTTTTTCTAAAATATTGAACTCCCATTAGAGGCTCTCTACAGTTGGGCACGGTGGTCCAGATACACAGTCTCAGCAAGTGGGAGGTAGAGGTGATAATCGTGAGCTCAAATTCTAACTCACCCTCGGAGCCCAGAGTCAGCCTGGATTACATGAGACTCTGTCTCTGTCTCAAAAAACTAAGGAGATACCAAAACATTAAAAAGCACATTTAAATTGTTTCTATTCTATATTGATTTTTTGTTTATAAAAATAGCACATGTCCATTATAGAAAACATGACTAACACTTAAAAAGTATAAATGAGACAAAAGTCACTCATTGTGATAAAGCCTTGAAATAGTGGTAAAATATGTGTGAAATGTTTTAAGCATCATTAGATGGAGCCTGATGGTGGAAGACTGAGGCAGGAGTATCATGAGTTCAAGACTAGCCTTGACTACACAGAGAACCCCTCTCAAAAATTAATATTGGGGCTAAAGCCTAATTTCTTTAGCCAGGGTTCAGTTCCTAGAATTCACATGGCATTTCCCAATCGTCTGTAACCCCAGTTCTAGGGGATCTTCCCACCTCTTCTGATTGCCTCACATACTGCACACATGCAGACACTCATACACGTTTAAAAATCTTCCAAAAATAAGTTAAATAGATACATAATCTAAGCTCCCATTACATACTTTATAACCACTGCAAGAAGTCCAACATCCTAATACCTTTGAAATATTACATGAGCAGAATGTCCCAATGGATTTAATAAAATCAGATAGCTTTTCTTAATTACTCATTCCAAAACCAGGTTTGACACTTTTAAAGAAACAGCCTTTTAAAGTATGCTTTTAAAAGTGCAACTCCTTATCTTTTTCTATTAATGAAGAATGGCTATTAGGAAACTTTAAAATTCCATTTTCCTTTTTGTGATACTCTGAGAAAAGGGTATTCTTAAAACTCCTGCACTAATGGGAAATATAGCAAAGGGGGTATGAGTTTGGGTTCTGTAGGCTCAGGTGTGAAGGCCACCTTTGTAACTCTTTGTCATGTGACTCCAACCATGTCACTTGCTACATTACACTTCAGTGGCCTTTTCTGTAAGATAAAAGCCACAATAGCTTCTGTGTCATTTTTATAAAAGTATGAAATGAATCAATCTAGAGAGAACATGTTCCTAGTGTTCACACAACAGCAAGAACAGCCCTTAGCAAGTGAGAACCTGTTCTGAACCTCTATGGCCTTTAACAAGTTGTTTCTCCATGTTGGGTTGTCCAAAGAGTTAAAAAAAAAGAAGTGCTGGAGTATCCAATTCATACCATTATATAAGACGTCATTAAATAATCATATATACACAAATGAGTTCCAAGCTCCATTTCTTAGTTCTTTTCCCTAATTATTAGCACCCCACAGTACTATTTATATATGTTGATAGCCTGGTTCTGCTGCTCCCTTAGATCCTATCTAGCAAACTGCTTCAGAAGGGCCAACCCAACAGAGGTCTCCATGGATTTCTGCCTGAAGACATCAAAAAGGAGGCAGTCCGGGCTTCTAGGAAGGTTAGAATTTCTTGAAATGGGGTCCTTGGGATAGGCCTTTCCTATTCATGTTTCAGAATTCATGTGTGTGTATGTGTGTGTGTGTGTGTTTGAGTGCCAAACCTAGTTCTTAAGTCCCATCTCTTCTATAATGTATCCTAAGAGGAAGCAGCACCCTAAGAAACGGAAGAAAATTTAGTGCTTCTTGGAGTTGAGCTCTAGGGTACCCTGGGTCGCTGAGGGAAAGGCATAGTTGTTGCTTCCCAGAATTTCCATTCTTGAGAAAGAAAAACCACAACTTCTGTTTGTTTGGGTTTTTTTTTTTTTGTTGTTGTTGTTGTTTTGTTTTGTTTTGTTTTGTTTTGTTTTTGCCGGGTCACAAATTTTGTCTGGAATCTCATTTGCAGATCTGCTTTGTGTGCAAGAAAAAAGGAGCTGCTATCAAATGCCAGAATGATCAGTGTGCCCAAAACTTCCATCTGCCTTGTGGCCAAGAAAGGGGTTGCCTTTCACAGTTTTTTGGAGAGTACAAGTGAGTGAGGAAGGAAAACTGTTGGGTTACCCTTCTGCAACCTGCTGTTTAGACAGCACTGAAGTCAGAACCCAGTTCCCATGAAACTGTTTTGACTCTCTAACAAATCTGTCCCTCCACTCGATAATGGGAAACAGTGTCTTGTCTAGGAAGTTTCACAGGGGTTTCTTCTTGCTTCCTGTCCCCTCCTTAAATTACAAGCAGCTGGGTTCTTAGACAGCTGCTCGGAACTAAATAGGGCATTTGGTAATGGGATGCCATGGGGGCGGTCCTCCATAGCTCAGTGGGTAAGCAGCCAGGAGAAGTCATATAGCTGTTCTTCACCCTTCAGTGTGCCGATTCACTGAGCACCAAGCAAATAGCTGATCACCCTTCCTAGACCAGGCAGCTAGGAATCTGCACCAGTGACAAGCCAGAAACCACATTTATTTACCCACCACAGATCGTATTGTGGAAAACATCGCCCAACACAGAACATCCGCCAGGGGAGTTTGGGGGAGGAAAGCTGCTGTGTCTTGTGTTGCGAAGACTTATCCAAAACAAGTGTTGAGAACATCCGGAGCCCATGTTGTAGTCAAGCTATCTACCACCGAAAGTGTATCCAGGTGGGGCTCTGTGTTCTGGGGGACCTTCCATGATTGCCCTGGCCCTGTGCTTGGAACCAGGGCATTCTGGGAATGCTCAAGCATGGGTAAGATTCAGAACTACATACTGTTGGGATTCTGTAAACCCCACCCCTCAGTTACCTGGCAATAGCCAGGTATGCTCTGCCCCAGTGACCTGCCATTATAAAAGGGACTGCTTACCCCCTCCTCTCTCTTGCCTCTTTGCTCTCTTGGCTCTCTTGCTTTCCCACTGTTACCCCTCCTCTTCTCCTTCCCTCCCCCCTCCCTCCACATGCTCATGGCCGGCCTCTACTCCTCTATTCTCCATTCCTCTCTTCTCCTCCTCTCTCTCTCTCTCTCTCTCTCTCTCTCTCTCTCTCTCTCTCTCTCTCTGCCTCTACTACCCTCTTAACTCTTCCATGACCCAAATAAACTCTATTCTGTACTATTCTGTTGTGTGGCTGGTCCCTCATGGGGAAGGGATTCCCAACATGGGCCCCTCAGAGGCATCTATCTGCCTTGACCCCAGGCCTCACCACACCTCCGTGGGCCATATCTTCCCCCTACTCTCTTATCCTTCTCCTAACACATACTGCAGGCATGTACACAGGGACTGCTTCCAGGTCTGTGAGGGAATAGTCAACCCAGTCTCTGGTCATCCTTGGCCTAAGGCCTCACTCATCATAAGATTTAAACTAGGCAAAATCTTCGAGGTTTCCAAAACAAATAGGTGCTTCCATGAACGAGTTAAGGAGCTCAAACTCTATCCTACTACTAGGATGAAAGGGAAGGGAATGTAGCCAAGTATCTGACCCCTGCTGTGTCAACCCTGCCAAGCCCCATGGCCAGAGAGGACATCTGAGGCACTCCTGGGAACTCTCTTCAAAAGCCTTTAGGTCCCAGGCCTGACACCTGGTGGCATCCTTCATCGTAGTACATCCAGACTGCCTTTCCTGAATGTGCATGCAGTGAGGCAGACATGGGAAGGTAGCCTGCTTATTTTCACAAATGCATTCTTGTCTTACAGAAATATGCCCACACATCAGCAAAGCACTTCTTCAAGTGCCCCCAGTGCAACAACCGAGAAGAGTTTCCACAGGAGATGCTGAGGATGGGAATCCACATTCCAGACAGGTAGACGAAAGTCTGTACAGCAGAAGCTGAGCCAGGGGTGGGTTGTGCGGATTTCTAGACAGGAGATGAGTGTGAAGATAGAGATTGGCAGCAGCTGAGGCACTGATGTACAGTGAAGAGAGAATGGTGGCAAGTGTGCTTTTCAGTAGTCGAAAGAAGAGGGAAATGGGCAGCAGGCATGTTCCTGAAAAGGCACTCAGAAAACAAGTCTCTGGGGATGGGGAGTTTGAACCACTACCCCATCCCCCATCTTCTGCTCTGATTACACCAGGTCTAGTCTCCTGGCCAGACCACCTGCCAGCCTTACTGGCAGTGCTTGGGCCTTTGAACTCTTGCTGTGTTTAGCTTGGACTCTTCCTAATAGACAAAGGTTCACCAGCAGCGTGTGTGTCCCTTACAACTTCGTTTTTCACTGCAGAGACGCTGCCTGGGAACTCGAGCCAGGGGCCTTCTCCGAGTTGTATCAGCGCTATCAGCATTGTGATGCCCCCATCTGTCTATATGAACAAGGCAGAGACAGCTTTGAGGATGAAGGGTAGGAAGAAGCTCCTGGGTAGAGAGCTCTGGCACTGTTATTAAAGCAGGAAGTCTGTTCTTGTCCACAAGCCTCAGAATGAACCCAGTTGCCAGTTCTCATATTTGACCATCCCCTGACTTACTCATGCATAATGGTGGGTCTTCTCTGCAGGTCTGCTTTTTGAGTCTGTTGGGAAGACACTCAGGGTCAGTTACTTTCCAGATCCATCCTGCCCTGGATGTGTCTACCTGTAGCCTCTCGGAATCAACACTTACCATCCCAGAGACATGGAATAATATGTATAGCAAAATTACATTGATTTAAATGCCTTTGGGGCTAGAGAGATGGCCCAGTGGTTAAGAGTACTCATTGCCCTTCCAAATTACCCAGCTGCTATTCCCACCATCCACATAGCAATCCCCAACTGTCTGCAACTCTAGTCCCAGGAGATCTGGCATACTCTTTGGCCTTTGTGGGCATCTGTATGCATATGATCCACATACATACATGTAGTCAAAAGATCCAGACACATAAAACATAAAATTCCCAGGAAGTTCTTTCTCCTCATAGCTTAGGCTGGATGGTAGCTAACATTCAAGAGTGACAGTTGGTGTCCTGATTGTCCTTACATCTCGCCATCTTCTGTAGGCGGTGGCGCCTCATTTTGTGTGCTACATGTGGATCCCATGGAACCCACCGGGACTGCTCCTCTCTTAGACCCAACAGCAAGAAATGGGAGTGTAATGAGTGTTTGCCTGCTTCAACCATGGGTGAGGTTGGAAGGATGGTCTGCTGTAAGAACTTGGATGGGTCTTGGGGCTGTCATACCTGGGAATGTGACAGCATGTCACAGAGGGGAGCTCTGGAAGGAAGTGGCTGGTGAGAGGCTTCAGGTCATGTACACAGGAGAAACAAAGGTGAGTTATCTTTCCTCTCCTGTTCCCTTTCACCACAGATTATGTATCTGAAGACTCGAGTGACACCCCCTGCTGCAGCAGCAGCACCTTCTGCTCTCATGAGCACTTAAGGGCCACCAACCTGGAAGAGAACCCAGGCTCTTCCTGGACCGAGTGGCTAGAACCTACCTTCCCTATTAGAAAAGCCTGAGTCTTCAGGTGGAAGAAGCTGCCAGTCCTGGCGATCCAAAGGAATCAAAGTCACTAAAGATTGCAAAAAATCTAAGTAATAGCTTCAGAGTGGTTCCTGCCCAGGACAGTGAAGTACAAAACAGCACTGCTGCATCAGTTTGGAGAGGTAGCAGTTTGAAACCATGAGACAGGAGGGGCCAAGTGAAGAGGTCTCAGGGGACACTGAGTCTGTGTGCCAACAGCAGAGTGTAAGGGCACTGTCCACTGTAATGTGGCTCTCATGTGCTTCCTCAAGCTTCACTCATTTGTTATTGACAAATAAAGGTCATCTCTCCACTTGGGTCTCCTTGTGAATCTCTAGTACACCAGAGAATCTGGAGGGTACACAGAAGGAGTAAGACAACTTGGCCTTCTCGTTCCAAAAATTAGTCACTAGGATTTCAAAATAGACATAGATGTATTGTTTGGGAGGGAATCAGGTTTCTAGGTTAAGGGGCTTCCAGGGCAGAGAGAGTCACCCTCATGTAAGTGTGTGAGTTCTGGTCAGTGAGCCAGCAGAGCAGCCCACTTTGGTTCCAGAGCAGACCTTGGTGGTGAGGCTGGGGTCCCTGAACTCAGCATAGTAGGACTACTATATTTGTGTGGGGCAAAAGGCTTCCACTCCTTCTAGCCAGTGTGGCCTTAGCTCTGCATCTGCCAAACTATCATCCCCCAGCATTTCTGACTGGTGTGACGAAGCACTTGCATACCAGAACATTTGAATTAGGCAAGGCCTTTGGGATGGGAATCTGGCAGAAGGCCTGAGAGAAACCGAATAGAGCCTATCTTACATTTGTATGTTTTTAATGATTTCATGGGGCTTGGCTTAGTGGAGGAAACTCAGAGAATTGCCACATACTGAATTCCCAAGGTTTCAGTGAGTCATTGTCACGAATGGTGGAGAAGAGTGTTCTCATTTCAATCCTGCTGAATCCTGCAGACTTAGATCCAAGATGTGGAGGGTGATTGCCTTCAGCTTTGACTAGATTTGCTTGAAAACATAAGCATTGTTTTATCACTATCAAAGTGTATAGGGAAGTAATATATTTTTAATACTTATTTTAAATCTGTAATACATTCATTTAAAAGTATGCAGTGCCTAGGAGCAGAGCTCAGTCCTCTAGCACGCACATGCTTATAAAAGTCATTAGACTATAAAGTCCCAAAAGGACTAGAATGGAAACCCCTCCCCAGTCACTCTTCTCTATTTCTAGTCCCATTTCCTAAAGGCAACTACTGCCATTTTTAAAGCAGTTTTTTGATTTAGTAATATTAGACATTATTGACTTTATATGCACCTTCAGAGACTTCCCATTTTCAATGTCCTTATCTTAAATAGTTGCATTATAATTTTTGTCATAGTATGTCATGAGTATAATAATGTGATTTACTATTGATCCAGACACGACATTATGTTTTAACTTTTCTTTCCCTAATTTACTAACTGCCCCTTTTTTAAAGGGAGGTGATAATGTTTTGTTTTGAGATGGCATCTTGATATATAACCCTGACTGGCCTAACACTTGCTATGTAGGTAGACCGGGGTGCCCTTGAATATACACACAAAGATCTCCTTGTCTCTCTGGCTAGAGTCCTGCGATTAAAGGCATGCACCACCACTGCCTCTCTTACTTGCTGTGTGCCTACTGTGAGCTCTGGACACTATATCATAGTCAATTTCCCTCGCTTCTGGGAGGCCTGGCCCACCTTCTACCACCCAGCCTGAGCTGGCTCTTCTGGGCATCCCGAACAAGTACTATTCTAGGTCTTCCAGGAACTAGGCTCTTCATTTCTCTATTTTATGGGGAGGGGGTGTCTTGTTCTGCAGCTCAGGCTGGCTCAGAACTCACTGCAGCCTAGGCTGGTGTTGAACTCTCTAGGCTAGCCTCAGTGTTAAAATGACAGCTTTGAGCCACCATTTTTTTAGTGGAATTTACTTTCTTAACCTATAGTTACTATGAGTGTTATTTTTCTTAGAGATTGGTATTAGTACCCTTTTGTTTATAGGAATCAATTTGTATGATACTAAAATGTGAGATACCATCATCCTAACTGAAAGTAATGGCTTCCCAACAGTGAGTGCCCTCACTAGCTAGCTTCAAATAAAAGGCAGAGTTTGTAGAAGTGTGGGAGCATTTGTGCCCAGGCATCCAGCTGTCATAGCTTTGTGTATCTGACCTTATGGGGTACATGTGCTCACATGTATGCACGCACACCCCCCTACTGACCATATCTTCCTCTATGCTTATACTCTCCACTGATTTTACTACCTGCCCCCATTCTTACAGACCAGAAAAATCAATTGTAAATATTTTTCCTCGGGGCCACACCAGTCATTTTACATTAGCTATCTGGATTATTTCTCTTCAATGGACTTTTGAAAGATTCATTTTATGCATATGAATGTTTTTCCTGAATGTGCACCACCTGCATGCCTGGTGCCCTTGGAGGTCAAAAGTGAGAAGGAGCCCCTAGGACCAGAGTTACTGATGGTTGTGAGCCACCATGTGCATTCTGGGAACTAACCTGGCCTCTAGAACAGCAACAAGTGCTCTTAACCTGAGCTGTCTTACCAGCCCCTTAAACAAAATTGTAATTTTAAAACAGTTTACAGGGGAGAAAAGTGTAGGGAACTCTCACATATGCAAGCCCAGAGCCTGTTATTCCTGACGTCTTACTAGATTCATATGGTAAATTTCTCTCAACAAATAAACCAATACTGGGGGTGGGGGCTGGAGAGATGGCTCAGTGGTTAAGAGCACTGGTTGCTCTTCCACAGATCCTGAGATCAATTCCCAGCAACCACATGGTGGCTCACAACCCCCTGTAATGAGAGCTGATGCCCTCTTCTGGTGTGCAAGCATACATGCAGACAAAACACTCATACATAAACTATAAAAATAAAGATTGATACATAATAATCCACTAAAGGCTACACATCATTCAGCTTTTCTTCATTTCCCCTATAGTTTTCTTTTGTTTTTAATTTTTTTGGTGTCATATGAATTTTTATTAAACATTTGTTTGTTTGCCAAGGAGAGAAGCCTCTGGGATGGGAAAAGAAAATTACACAGAAGTATCACAATTCCTCCTACTGGGTCTCTCAGATGATCCTAAATTGCAGCCTATTCTCTTCGCAATGTTCTTATTTATGTATCTGGTCACAGTTCTTGGGAACCTGCTTATCATCCTGGCTGTCAGTTCATTGTTTTTTATTTCTATCCAGGATATTACATAGTCATTATTTTCCTTTTTAAGACAGGCTATCACTATGTTGTCCTGGATGGTCTGGAACTTGATAGTATAAGCTGTGCTGCCCTAGAACGTATCAAAACTCCACCTGCCTCCACCTCTGCCTCCTGAGTGCTGGGGTTAAGACAGGTGCCAACACACCCAGCCACACTGAGTCATTTTTAGGTTCCTCTTGAAGGTGACAGCTTTTTCTGTGACTGTTTTGTGAAGTACTAGTTGGGTATTTTGTATAGTGTCCCCTAAGCAGGATTTATCTAATAACTTTTATCATGATCAAACTAGGGTTCTGACCTCTGAAGACCACAGAGGTAAAGTGCATTTCATTACATGAAGTTTCATGTTGTCAGCACAACTGAAGGCTGTGCATGTCAGCTGTGTCCCTGTGCATGCAGCCTGCAAGGTGTGGAGGACTTAAGCACCCTCCTCTGTGAGAATAGAATTCTACACAAATTACCTATCTGCCCCCATTTGTTTATTGGCTTGTTTGTATTGTCTATATTTTACTGCGTATATGGATTTTATTGTGACAGTCATCTGTTTTTCAAGCTTTCCCTTCCCCCTCTTCTGCCATTGCTAGTGCTCACTCAGACCCTTGAGCCCCTGAGGCCTGCAGCAAGAACCTTCTGTCTACATGCTTTTCTATGTCTACCTCACTGACTCATCCACCCTTTCTCCTTCTACCAGTTATCACATAGCCTGTGGTAGCTCTCGCTTAGGATTGTCATCTGTGGCCTTTTACAAATAGGGCCCTGCAAAGCTGGGCCTCCTAGGGCACCTTGCCCATGGGCGTTCTTCCTTGTCCTTTACTGAATGGCTGGGCCTTGGGTCCCCAGTGTGCAGAACTCTGACTTTCATTCTCAGCCTGTTGAGTCATGGCTACCTCTTCGCCACTGGGTTCCTACTTCTGGTCTCTGCTGATGCCCTTGGAGCCCATGTCCTCTGTCAGTTCTACAACGGTGGGTTTGTCTCTGCTGCTGAATTGAAAGGCCCTTGCAGTCTGAGACCTACTCTGTTAGCCTTTCTTCTTGCTTGCCCAGAATTTGACTGGCATTCAGAGGCAGTTTGCTATCTATTCACACTGGGTTCTTGACCATGTTGTTCTGCTATTGCACACCAGAGGGCAGTGTTAGCAAGTTGAGGAAGGAGATTGGGAAAAGCTTGAGTCTGTTGAGGATAACGCAGTTTTAATGCTCCTCGCTTGTTCTAAACACATTAGTTCAAGTTTATTCACGAGGTGTGTTTGTTAGGCTTAGAGGTGAGTATCAAAACTAACAATGACACTGCTGCTCAGGTCACAGTGTAAACAAGACTGCACATAAAAGTTCCTCTGGCCTCAAAAGTGGCCTTCCTAACCCTGGGGTGGCACCACCCTCACCAACTGGCGACTCCCATTCCCAGGGGATATGTGATATGGTCCTACTGCATATACACGCGCACATGTGCAAACACAGAGTCTGTGCTTGATGCTCCAAAGGCTCCAACCTCTATGGACAAGACAGAGACGCTGTGAAAGGTAGCATTTCTACTGGCCCTGATCCAGGAACACAGTGTCAACTTCCCACCCCCATGCCTCCCCCCACCTCGCTCTCCTGCCCCATGTTCCATGCTGACAGGAGGTGAGTCACAGCACCATGGAGGCCACCAGATAAAAGAAAACTCCTTAGTGACCAAGCAAGGAAACCCCGTTTTAAAGGATCAGAGCTCATGAGGCCCAGAGTGGGAGTGAAGCCTCACAGCCCTTCCCCCCTTGACCTGGCTTCTTGACCCTGGCCTGCATACATGCCTGATAAACAGGAAGGCCACCGCGCCATCAGTATCCATCCGTCGCAGTGCATCTGAAACCTGTCTGTGCCTTCAAAGGCAGCCCTAGGCATCAGGATCAGACTAGAAGGGACGCCATCCTCAAGGAAGCAATTCCCCATTGTGTTCCATTCCTTGGGAATGGTGAATTTGTAAACAGGCTCTTACAGTTAGACAAATCCTGCCCTGGCTTTGTGTTGGGGTGTTGTTTTTTCTCTCCTGAACAATGCCCCTTCCATTCGGGCCAGCCGTTCACACTATTGTCCAAGACCCTTGGACTACAGGAAACAGCGCCAGATTCTTATCAGCCAAGGCGGGTGGAGGTGGTGTGGACAATGACATCATGTCCACAAAGCAAGCTGCTGTTCTGAATGTCATTCTTCTATATCTGTATCTGTGAGAGCAGAGCTGCCTTGACTTCCCAACAGGACAATCTGGACATCACTTGTTCCTAGTGCAGCTCCTTCTATTGGAAGGTAGACACCTGGATTCTGCCCTGGGACTTTTTTTTTTTTTTTTTTTTTTTAATCTCCTCAGGTCACAGTTTTTTGATGGCCCTGGTTGTTCCTCTCTGTCCATGGGAAACAGATATCATTGTTGGAATGGAAGCTATTCCTCCCTGCATTCTCCATCAGCAGAGCTCCTGGGAACAGGCTATCAGTTGGCTGCTGGAGGCCTATGGGTGGAGATCCCAGCATCCCTCTCAAGCCTCCCTGGAGACCTCATGGCAGTTCTTATTCCCGACAGAGAACGATTGAGGAACTAGAAATTTCCTTAATGAAACTGCAGCTCAGAAAGTGAAAGGCTTCATTTCATTGTGAGGCAGTCTTGGAAGAAAGGGGACCAAGGTGAACAGGCTGGGCAGCGGGAAGTGGGCACCAGGCCATGGCTGCCTTCCCGATATCTACAAGAGAAGTAGGTGAGTCCGGAAAAGGAGCCAGGGTGGGATCTCAATCCCTGAGCTTCTTATCAGATATTGTGTCCAAACCTGGCCCTACCTACCCCTTTTTCTCCAAGTCTTAGAAAAACATGGAGATTAATTTTGGGGGTGTGTTCAAGCTTCTCCTTCTACCCCCTTTATCTCAGGACACAAGTGAGCCTAAGCTGGCTCCTTATTGCAGATGAAAAGTGGACTGTTTCTGAGTACCCCCCTCTCCTGGTTTTAAAGCTACCTCCATTATTGGGCTGACAGGCGCATGAACTGATTTTCTAGGGCCTAAGTGGCAGCCTACAAGGTCTAAAAGGAGACCATCTCCTTGGTAGCCGCTATATATCCACTCCTCAAGATCCTTGGGTATCTAGAACCTGACCCAAGCTTGGCTAAGAAAGCAAAGCACAGAAGCCAATAGAGAGAGCAAAGGGTCTGTTTGCTCTTGTTCTGACAAGCCCCCCACCATCCCTGAGAAACTGCTTTGTTCAACGTCACCTCAGGCTTGAGGTGAAACTCAGCCACACCCATGCCACAGACTTAACCATGTTAGACACTGGAAGAGCCAAAAGAGGCTGAGGAGGCCGGCTAAGAGTGGGAGAATGGAAGCCAGGGCTGGAAAGATCCTCTCAAGTGTTACGATGCTAGAGGGTTTACAGCTCTGTCCCCAGGGTAGTAGGTCCTCTCTTGGTGACATCTGGGAATCAGGGCCTCTAGTTCTTACAAACGTGGGAGGCAAGGATTAACAAATTAGTCCCGTGTGTAAAGGGAAGGAGTCAGTCTAATCAGCACTTTTCCAAAATGAAAAGGAAAAACAAAAGGCTATGCCACAGTAGTTAGGAGCTGGGCGAGAGCATCACAGGACTTCCCAGGGCAGAGAGCACCCGGGCCTGGGGCAGCCAAAAGCACACAAATCCTGGAATCTGACAGATCATGAAGAGCAGGTCATGGAAGGTTTCCTGGGATTAGCAGGTCTCAGGACAACACTCAACTAGTCTCTTTGTCCAACCCTCTTTTCAGCTCTAAACCTGTGTGGGGAAATGGTGAACCAGGGATCCAGATACCAGGGGATGTGTGAGACATAGAGGGAAAGCTGCAGGGCAGAGATAGAGAGAAGGTGAAATTACTGAGGCCGGAAACTGGGCTTGAGCTGATAAGTGCAAGGGGAGGGGAGATGGCAGGAGACTTTGGGAGCAGAGGCTGTGGGGTGAGGTAGGGGCCACACCTGTACTCTTTTCTGGGCCACTGCTAGGGACAGGCAATGGTGACATCTCTTAGTGGCAATTGTGGCTTGCGCTGGGGCAATGGAGCTTCAGGTTCAGTTAAGCCTAGGTGTTTGTGAAGGGACCAACTTAAAAACTTAAGAGCAGTGCCCAGCCTGTTTTGTTAATCTCCCAAGGGACTTATCCAAGCTAGATGCCCCACACTAGCTTCCTGGGGAGGTAGGCTGCCTTCTCTCTGTCTTTGAAATGTTCCTGTAGGTTTTTCCATCTCTGCCTAGTATCAGTGTAGTCTATACTTTGGGCAGGATGTTGAGGGTGATCATGGTCAGAAGAAGGCCTTCTGAGCATGCCCAGGAACCCGGTCTCGAGGCTCTCCCTCCTCCCCAGAAGCTGTAGCCTAGCCCAGCATGGGCATGATTTCAGTGGCCTCGATATACATTAGTATATGGCTCGGAAAGAAGGCAGCAGTGGGCTAAGAGGCACTGTTACAAATGCCAAGTATTGTGAAGAAGGGGCAGAGCTGCCTACGTGCCTCTCTGACCTTTGCGAGCTTCTCCTGCCCCCTCAAAATCCTTCCGAAGTTCCAAGAAGGTCAGCTTTATAAGCCTTCAGACCAGGATTTTCCTGTGTCTTGCAATCTTTGCTTTACAGGCAAAACCCTCAGACCCTGTCTGCTGCCACACATCTCCCTGTCTGCTAGAAGAAAATGCCATAAAGGTTGACCATTTCCGGGAACACACGGCACAGTTCCTTCCTCCCAAGCCAGTGTCCATCAGCTCAGTACAAAGGCACACAGATACAGCCATGAGATGAATAAGTGATATAAATAGTTCTTCATTCCTTTCTTTACAGACTCTGCTTTTCTCATCAGAACCCAAGGGTAGCGTGACAGTAAAAATACCAACAGCAGTTTCAATAAGTACTCTTGGAAGACTGAGAAGCTGAAAAGCCCATTTCAAAACAGTAGCACAGGTACAATTCACACATATGGACGTTTGCAGGGTGCTTGCAGTTACAGTACCATGAGGAAGGTGGTGGTTGGCAAGAGCTGTCCTAGGTTCCCAAGTATAGGGATACATTGTTTAGGATATTTAGTTCTTTCCTCATGTTTTCCAGGGCCACTGCCCTAGAGCACCCTGCCCAGAACTTGCCAAACCTAGAGTCAGTCCAAATGCCACTGAGGGCTAAGTTGCCATCTTCTGTCTTCTCAGGATCTCCTCTACCTCTTTCATCTCCTCTGTCTCCCCAACCCTTCTCCAGCTTTTACCCTCTCCTCTCCTTTTATCCACCAGTATCCCAAGGGACCGCACCCACAAACAAAAGAAATCTGGGTTTGAACAGGTCGATTTCGGGGCTTCTGTTTGCCTGATAAGCAAGGTGGAGTAAGGGCACAAGTTCAGATCTCAGCTCCCTGAGGGTGCCAGGGTACAGGAAATAAAACCCGAGGTCCTCGGGTTTGAACTTCAGTACAGCAAAAAGCTCTATCTTGCTTTTTCACCTCCCCATCCCCCACCCCGCCTCCACCCTTTCCCCCCTTTTCAAAGGAGGGGGGAGCTCAGACATGCCGCCTTGTCTGTCCTGTGCGTCACTAACTTCTTCACCCTCAGGCTGGGAATAACTTTTCATTTAATTGTCCTCCTCCCCCTCTCTGCTCCCCAGCTGCAGAAAGTGCTGATGACAAAGCACCTCCCCACCCCTGGGCACAGGCCAGATGAGCCTGTCACTCAGCCCCAGACCCAGAGCAGCAGGATTTACCACCATACCAGCTTTCTTCCTCATGTTCTCCCATAAAGAGAGCGAGCTGGGCTTTAACTCAGTAGTAGAGCATTTATCTAGCATGCATGAGATCCTAGATTTAATCCCAAGTACCACAAAAACTATGGGAGTCTTGATCACCCTCAGGGTTGGAAATAACTGGCCTGTCCAGTGTCTCCTGAACAAACTGATGACACTTTGATTCTTGAGGATACTTGCTCATGGACCCATGGACCCACCTCTCTGGTTCCTTGTGGCTCTAGACAAAGCCCAGGATGCTGATTCTGACCACCAGCTGCAGTTCTCAGAGTGTCCATTGCTAACCTCACAGGCCTGAGCGTACCCGCCTCACCCTTAGAAAGGTAGCCCGTGCTCCCCATGTCTTCCCTCCAGCTGCCTTCTTCCTCTCTTTGGTCCACAGAACCTTCCCCTGATCCTCAGAAAGTGGTTCTGATGGTGAGGTGTGGACACCCCAGCAAGTCTGGCCTGGCAATTTGGGACCTGGGAAAAGGGTATCATATTGTGAGACAACTTTTCCCGGTTTAAAAGGGGGGCCAGGCCCAGGCCCAGGCAACCTCCAGGTCCCAGCAACTCTTGCCTCTGTGAGTATGAGATGGTAATTGGCTGACACAGGGAATCATCTAGATTCCAAGGCATGAAGGCAGGTAAACAGCACAACCTCACCTCCACTGCACCTCCACCTCCTCTCACAGCTCTGTTGGGACAGAGTTTGTAGCAGGTACTACCTTAGGAATCTACTTTCCCCTCCTCTGGTGGACTCCCAATATACCCTCTCAGAGCCACCCATTTACCCACTCAGAGGGTCACTCAGAATGGTCATTGTTCAGCAAGCTGGGAAAGAACCACCCAACTTGCCTCTGGGCACAACCAGAAATGTGCTCCGGAAACCACACCATCTCTGAGAACAAACAGCATGCCCCTTGGGACTGTAAGTGGTCTGGAGGTGCCAGCTCCAGCCTGGGACTGAGAACACAGAGAAGGGGCGGAGTAGGATGAGGTGAAGGCCCCTCCCACCAGCCCCTAGTCTTTCCTGTAGGTGATAGAGAGTTCCTCTAAGAGGTAGTCAGGTGTCCTGGACTCCTCTTTCCTAGCTGGGTGTTGGGAGAGAGATATTGAGTCTCCCAGCCCAGCCCGACCACCCGGTCCTCAGCCACCTTCTATGTGGCTTCTACCTCCCGGGGTGTCCGATTGTGCTCAGCCAGCACCCTGCTCTTCGTCTTCTTGCCCAGCTCTAGCCCCGCCCAGCTCTTGCCCTTCGCCTGCTTTCCCTTCCCGCGGAAGGAACCTGAGCGCTCCCCGGCACCCCTGCACCATACACGTTCACAGTACTCATCTACACGGGGCAGGTTGGCGAAACCAGTGAGCTGAAGGACGTCCTTATACCAAGCCTTGGGTGAGGCAGAGGCCAGGCTTCCCCAGGCTGAGGGCTCCGCTAGCCTTGGCTCCCGAAGGAACAGGCTGTCCAGCTGCACAGCTGCAATCACCTCCAAGGCAAAACGAACCACAGTCTGGGAGAAGCCATGCTCCAGAGTGCTACAGGTGTAGTTCCCTGCATCAAGGCGGCTGAGCCTTCGGAACAGCAGCCCCTGATCCGTCTGCACAACTCGTTCATCTGTCTTCACCTGTAGGGGGAGTAGGAGGGTACAGGAGACATAAGTAAAGATTTGGGGAGGACATTCACCTCCATTTCTTTAACTCTGCTTTTCCACGTTTACCATTCTCAGGGTCCAAGCCCTACCCCCGCCCCTTGCCTATTCCCTCTTTCCCACTGTGGGCCTAACCAGTTGACAGGATCTCAGACAGACCATGAGCTAATTGCAGACAGGCAGGCCTCACCTTTCTGCAGAACAGGGCAAGAAACTATGAAGAAGGCTTTCCTAACAGTGAATGGCTGTGTGTCCCCAGGTCAGAGCCCTAAGACCTTCAGAGAAATCTATGCAAAAACCTAGGGAGCTGAGGAGTTAGGTTCGAGTCCATGAGGTAAAGAAAACTCTACACACACACACACACACACACACACACACACACAGAGAGAGAGAGAGAGAGAGAGAGAGAGAGAGAGAGAGTGTCATACCCAGCCTTCCTTGTCTTGGTCTGTCCTGTTCACTCCCCCTCAGTGTGAGGCCCACAGCCCAAGCCTGGGGTGGGCTAAGTGCCCACTTGAGTGTGGGAGGCAAGAGCTGGCTCTGGTCCCAAGCTCCTCTGCTAACCCTGTCTGTGCATCTGAGCACGGAGGGTGAGCCGCCTGGGTGGTTAGCATTGTGTAACCTCATCTCATTGGTCTCCCTACTCCAGGGAGTCTCCTCGGTGCTCAGCCCTACAGCTGGTCCCAGGCTTGCCTCCCCTGGCTCCTGAGCTGGAGGAAGAGCCCCTCCTGTAACCAAACCCCTCCTTTTCCCCCTCCCCATGGGAACGCAGTTCCAGACTTTGGTCTGCCCATGGTTGGCCTCAAGCCCTAGAGTGAAGCCATCTTAGGGGTTGACAAACCTTCCCAGTCAGGGGGAAAAGAGGACTTGGGCAGACAACTTGCTTCTGAGGAAAGAAGCATAAGGCTAGGAATGGGAGGTAATGCTGTGGTCAGGGACTAGGCTTGACGCAGAGAATTAAGAAACTCTAGGGAAGAGATCGCCTCAAAGCTAAACCACACACGTTAGCATAAGAGCTTCCAGAACAACTTAGTCCCCATTCCCTCTCAACCTCTGGCACCCCCTCACAGACTAGGGAGGCTGGAGCTACATGCAGCCTAGATACTCCCAGGAGCAGAAATGGGGACGGCTCCTCATAGGTACCTCAGGGTACAAGACACATTTTTCTCAGGAAGATCTTGGCTAGCTCACTCTAGAGTCCCCTTCTAGAACTTAGGATTTGGGGTTCAGGGAGAGAAGTGGATCTCTGGGCAGGGTCTCTACTCACCTGGTCAGTCCCCTTATCCCCTGGCCTTTGTAAGAACCAGCGCACTGCAGCCTGAGGAGACTTGGGCAGGCACTCAAGGAAGGTACTGTTGTGCTCTGTGCCAAAGACTCTGGTCACCAGTCCTGAAGCTGATTCTGTAGAGAGGATCAGGCCAGATCAGCTTAGGAACTAAGGGACCCAGACTCTGAGGGCCACCGACTAACGCTCACAGGATACCTGTGTGGTGAGGACTTAGGTAACATTACCCTAAGGCACCAAATGGAGCTGCACAGATAGGGAAACTGAGGACTTTTCCAAGACGATGCTTCCCAGGATAGAGCCCGGTCCAAAGGGTGACCCACATCCCGGGGCCCACCACCACTCACTGTCTTGGCTCTGGCCCTGGCCCAGACACTGCACAGCAGGGTTGCCATGTCGGATGTCCTGACGACGGAACCTGCGCTTGCCTGAGCTGGGGCGGTAGCGGGCACAGGAAGTGCCATCCCAAGCACAGTACGGGTCCCGGGCCAGGCAGCACTCAGCACAGGCACTGCCATAAGTCTCACAGTGGTGCAGCTGCAGCCGGGCCACGCCCAGTGGAGAGCCCACATACAGTGTTTGCTGGGGAAGGAATGCAAACAGAGCCCCAGTGAATTGGGCTTCACCAACAGGCTCTCAACCCCCAGGCTTTCCTGAGACCCATCAGTTTCAGGAAGGCTTCCAGAACCTCTTGAATCCATTCACAAGGATAGAGATACTGAATGTATTCCAGAGCCCTTGCTAGGCTGTGAGTAGGTGGGGTGGAGCTGGGGTCTTTTCTATAAGGGACTTATTCAAGCCTTCAGTGCCGTCCACCTCTGCCTCTAGCCTAATAGAATGACTCTGTGTGACTGGCCTCTGGCTTGTACCTTGCAGGCCTGTCTAAACTTTTGAACCTGTGATATGAAGTTGTCACCTGCAAAGTTCGTGTACGAGCAACTGAGTAGCCAAAAACAATTAGAAAAAAAATTCATGTTTTAAGTAAGTTTATGATTTTGTGTTGGGCCACAGGCATGGCTATTCTCAGCTGCTTGTGGCCATCGGGCTGTAGACTGGGCATGTCTAAAGTACAAAAGCTGAGCTGTGGAGCAGTAAGATAGCTCAGCAGAAATAGGTGCTGGCCACCTAACCTGACATCTAAGCTTGCTCCCCTCGGCCCTATGTGGTAAAAGGAGAGAACTGGGCTCCTACAAATTGTTCTCTGATCTCTAGGCTCCATTTGTCACGAGAACTTTTAGGGCCCTATAGACTTATTGCCTTGCTCACTGCAACTTGGGCTTGGCAGGGCTTTACCAAAATAAATAAAATAAATTTTAAGAAGTTCAAAAAGTTGGGATTTACGCCCAGAGGCTAGGGATGGAGGCTCAAACAATGCTTCAGCACAAAGAGCAGAACCTCAGTCTTCAGAACCTCCATGTAAAGAAAAGCAGGGCATTGAGTTCCCACTTAGGATTCCAGGCTGGGATGCAGAGATGTGGGCTTTAGGGCTTGCTGGCTTGGCAAGCTCTAGGCCAATGACTCTGTCTCAAAATAGAAGAGTAGCATCTAAGGAGGTCCTTTGGCACACACACACACACTCATGCACTCATGCACACACAGGCACACATGAACACACACACATGCACACACACACACACACACACACACACACACACAGGCACACACACAGAGGCAAACACACTCACAGGCGATAGGCCCAGCTCTCCAGTAGAGTCACAGCAAGTTTAGGAGTGGAGATTCAGGGCTAGCCTTACCCTTTTGACAGAGATCTCCATCTCGGTGATGGGTGTTGGTACCTAGAGAAGGAATAGGGTCTTAGGATAGGGTGGGTGGAGGCTCTGCATAACTTCCCTGCTTTCACCACTGCCCAAGCCCCTCACCTGATCACTGTACCTCCTGGCAGCAAAGGCTGGGCAGGATTCGGGAAAGGGGATGCATACCCACAAACTCAGCTCTTGAGCAGCTGAGGCAGGAAGATGGAGAGTTCAATGCCAGGCCTCTCTCTATAGTAAGTCTCAATCTAAGCTAAGCTACAGAGAGAGACATGGTCTCAAAAATACAAACACATGCTGGGTGTGATCACACAGGCCTTAAATCCCAGCATTCAGGAGGCAGCGGCAGGTGGATTTTCATGAGTTTGGGTCCAGCTTAGTCAACACGGTGTACACCAGGCCAGCCAAGAATATGTAGCAAGACCTTGTCTCAAAAAAGAGGTGGGGGAGAGTGTTTTCCAAACATCCAAGAAGGTACCCTCATCCTGGCCTGCTTCCAAGAGGGAGGCTTGGCACAGAGTTCCATTGTCTCCTCCTACAATGTTCCCCAGCCATGAACCAGCTGTCCTAAATCACTAGCCTCGTGTCTAGAGGCAAAATACCCCCCAAACACAAATAATCCCTGTCCAGTTATATGGGGGAGGGGAGGACTTGGAGTCTCAGCCACTTTGCACTGCACCTCGAGCCTGACAAGGCTTTGTCTAATGCTCACCTTGGCTGCCCCTCCCCAGAGAGCACCGGCATCCACAGCCTGCTACTCCAGCTCTCCCAGTAACTCCGTAGCATCCCTGCATCTCTTCAGCCTTGTGCACCACATTTGAGCCTCTCCCCTGGGTTCACTCTTCTGGAGTTTTTCCCAGGTCCAGGGATGGAAGGTGGAGCCATTCATTAACCCCTGCTTACCTTAAACACCTGGAGCTCCTCCAGAAGAACCTCTTCCGGTTCAGTTAAGCCACTACCCTGGAGGGCAATGACTTTGAGCACGGAACCTGAATCTGGAGCAGGGGAACAAAGGTTAATGAGACAAGAAGGAAGAAGCTACCCTCCCCCCACAAACCTGGCTATCTCTGTTCTGCCCGCTTACCGGTCCCTAGGAAGATGACATCATAGGTCCCATCCTCAGCCTCCACTCGGTCCACCACAATCTGGCGAAGTTGCTGAGCCAAGTGAGTTTTAACCAGGACAGGGCGGCCACGCCGAGGCCTCACAGACTGGAACATGAGTGGGTGGTCTCGGACAAACTGCAGCACCTCATCCGGGTAGTCCTTGGTGCTGCCAAAGGGTCGGCCTGGCTGTGCAGTCATCTTGCTAGGACACTGTGAGCCACAGCAGAGGGAACACTTGAAGTCCCTAGGATGGCACTATCCGGCCTCTTTCCATCTCCAGGGGGTCATGCACACAGCAGAAACTCTCCTCCCAAACCCTTTGGAGGTCCAGCCCACTACTGCCAAGTAGGCTGAATGTAAACCTGAAGCGTTTCTATGAAGGAGTCCCTGTTATCTACTTAGGCCTCTATTGCCTGACCCAAAGCAGCCAACTTACCACACCAGGGTGGGGGAAGGGCACCTTGCCCCCATAGGGTCCCCACTGATGCTGAGGGCCATCTCGGTGGGCAAAGGGCCCATTGAAGACCTCCCAGATGTCTACCATGTGGTACACACAGACAGCAAAACCCTGGAACACAGCACTGCCGAAGACAAACAGGGACAGTCAGGCCAGGCCGTGGTGGTTGGGGAAGGGGGACACAAGCTGACTTCATAGGTGATAAAGAAGACAATAGTGGCTGCTGAAAACAAAGATTGGGACACAGGATACCGAGGCAGAGAGAAACAGAGCTAGAGATCAGAAAATCGTCAGTCACCGAATCAAGGAGAAGGACCATCTAAGGTTGTTAGTATGAGGGCAAGGGGCTCAACAGAAAAAGCAGCCTGGTACAGAGACCATACTGGGGTGGCAGGGTACAGGGGAGCGTGTAGCTCACCTGACAGTGCTGAACAGTGCATATACTTCAAGGTTCTTCCCAACTTTGGGCCACAGCAGGAACACATCCTCTGGGACACAGAAAAGGCTTAAGTGTTACAGCCGCTGCCAATGATCTGTGCCCTCCCCACTCCCAGAACCTAAGCTCAGTTGGCCATTCCCTTACCCAGTTGGTCAAAGTGAGTCTCAGCCCCACCCGGGCTAGGCACAGAGCATACCAGTCTGGCCTTGAGGAAGGTGCTCCATTTATTCACCAGCACCCGCTGGCCACCAGCGTCATTCTGGGGAATGGAGGGTGGGGTCAGCTTTATGCCCCATGAGTATGGGCCCTGCCTCCTGTTCCTCTACCCTCTACCACAGAGAGAGGGGTGTACGTTAGTGCTGTATCCCTACCTCAGTTTCTCTACTGCGAAGGGACAGTCTAGGAAAGAGGTCACTACAGGGGTCTTTAATCTCACCACCCCACCACAGCTCTTACCACACAGACACGGCCCACGCGGCTGATGGTGACATGACCTGGGCCACCATCTGGTGATGGGACAGTCTCGGAGAAGAAGAAGTACACTTTGTCATCATCACGGTCAGAGTTATCTGGGATCCGAGCAGCCATCACAAACCGGGGATCTGAGAAGGCGACAGGGTAATGATGTGCCAGGGGAAGCCACAGACCTCCCCCACCCCAGGAGCTGGAGGTGTGGCCTGTCCAGCTTGGCCCACATTTTATGTCTTCTCTCTTCCTAGTTAGAGGAATGGGTCCCAAGCAGCCTTGCCCTCAGGGGGCCTCACCATGTAGGAGGCTCTGGTCAGAGTCAGAACGCAGGGCTGGTCGGGGACCCCCACTCCGGAAAATCATGGCCTCACGTCCCAGGAAATCAGCAGTGAGGCCTGTGTACAGCTCTCCACCTAGAGGGGGCCAGAGTCAGGAGAGAGGGCCAAACCTAGCAACCAGTCCCCTCCCTTCCCAGCGCTATGGGCCAACTCCTGCCCTCCTGGCCCACTCTGGCTTGCTATCACCCACCTACAAAGGTGCTGGCAAAGGGACGGCTGGGCTCATGTGGGCAACGCCCCCTTCCATTTTCCACACTGCCAGGATCCAAGTGGAGCACATGCTAGACAGAGGGAGGAGAGGGGTATGAACGGGGTCACCTGGGAAAGAAGCAGAGCCTCGGGCAGACAGTGATCTTTGCGTGCAACTGGAGCATAGGGTTGGGGGTGGGAGAAGAGATCCTCATCCATGGCCTCTCTGATGGGGTCAGGACCTCAGCACAAAGGCGCCTTTCAAGCCCCTGCCCCCTCTGCCCTACCCTGGTTCAATGGGAAGCGTTCAGACAGCAGGGAGAAAATGTCACAGCTACCCAACTTCTCATGGGACCAGGCCCGGGCTCACCTCCCCTCGATGGCCCACTGTGATGAAGGTGCAGATGGGCTGGAAGGCTCCAGTGCCGCAGGCCAGCAGATGGGTCCGGTTATGGGGCTGTAAGACCCGCACGAAGTTGGCACACTCCGTCTGTGGAAGGAAGGTGTCTGAGGGTGAGGGTGAAGCACACAGTCTCCTGGAGTTCTAACGCTCAGCTCTGCTTCATATCAGCTCTGGGAACATGGTGAGGATCACATTCCCTCGAGGTGTCCCGAAAGACTTAGGACCTGCTCCAAATCCTCCCAGAGGCACCAGGGGAGTGGCTGCAGGCCATTTCGAGAATGCAGGTTGAATGAGCCAACAATACTCACCAAAGGGTCTTTTCCCTTTCGGACACATTCCACCTTCTGTCCTGGCTGTGGCGGCCACAAGACCTGAAACACAGCCAGCAAACAATGTCAACTCGTGGTCTCAGTTTCTCCATCTGGCCTCCACTGGAAAGTGCCCAGTTTCACCCCCATTAGTCTGGCTCACCTCCCGGGGATCTGGCTGTGCCTGATCCAGTCTCAGAGAGTAAAGGGCATCTCGGCCTCCCAGAAAGAGGCGATCCCGATACTCATCCAGGTACATGACTTGGAGGTCTAGGGAGCCCCGTGGGCCCAGAAAGATGGCAGAGCGGTTGGTAGACAGGAGATCTAGTGGAAAGCAAAGGAAGAGAATTAGGGTCTGCTACTGAGCCCACGTCCCCAGCCAGAGAGTGGGATCGAGGGTCTCAACTATGCACTCACCACACATGCACATCTGGAAAATGTCCATCCACAGCATTGCTACAAGGCTTTTGGGACATGGTTCTTGGGGCAAGTGGTACCAGTGTCTCTCAATTCCCACCCCACCCTGCCCAGTTTGCCTTCATTTTTAAAAAAAGGGGGGATTTGTTTACTTAATGTATGTGAGTGCTCTATCTGCATGTATGTCTGTATGTCAGAAGAGAGCATCAGATCCCATTATAAATGGGTGTGAACCACCATGTGGTTGCTGGGAATTGAACTCAGGACCTCTGGAAGAGTAGCCAGTGCTCTTAACTGCTGAGCCATCTCTCTAGTTTTTGTTGTTGTTGTTGTTTTAGTGGTCCTGGTGATTAAACTTAGGGCCATCCTCCACCATGTGTCAAGCATTCTGCCACCATGTCATCCTAATGGTCCCCTGCCCTCCATTCTTCAGTCCTTGGTCTTTCAGTTGACAGCTTCTCAGTATCCTATGTAAGTGCTTGGATCCTCATATCCCAGTATCTATGTGCCCAGGGAGGACAATCCCGCTGACATATATTATGTCCAAGAGCCTGGTGAAGAGCTGGGAGAGCCAGGAAGAAGGAAGAAGAGTGTGAACACTCAAAAGACTGGATCCATTGGGAATGGGGGTGGGGGAGTCAGAGGAACATTCCTCAGCAGAAAGCATACCAAGACATGGGACAGACTGGGCATGGCCAGAAAGAACTTCAGCCTCAGATTTGTGGACAAATGACATTCTCCCTTGTACAGAATTTCTATCAACCGACCCCAAAGATGGAGGGATCAAGAGCCCTAAGAGTTTTGATATAGTTCCTTGGGTCTGCTTGGGGAGGCGGAAGTGAGGCCTCAGCAAAGGGCTGGTAAAGTTGTCCAGAAGGGGCTGCCTGGCCACCCTTGGGAGAGCCCAGAGTAACCCTTTGTCCAGAACTCCTCAAGCACTCCACCCTGTCCCTAAATTCACTGGTGGCCTCTTCAGGACGCCCTGCTTGGCTGATACAGACTCTGAGACTTCGCTTTCATGGGCCATTCCCAATAGCCAGCCTGATTGCCCCCCAAAGTCACAGCTCCCAGAACAAAGACTCCTTTACTGGAGAGTCCCATGGTCTCCACTGCAAGCCCGTGCTGTCCCCCTTCTAACTGAGGTTCCCTGAGGAAGATGATTCTTCTCCCCCAAGAAAATCTGCAGGGCTGGCGGGATGACTCAGTGGGGAAAGGCACTTGTCAAACCTGAGTCTGATCCCCAGAGCCTCACATGGTCGAGAGAACCAGTTCCTAGAAGTTGTCTTCTGACCTATACACATGGACAACATGCAAAGTAGCACATGTGCACCTAGACAAGACACTGTCACATCCTCTCTCTCACATAGATAGATAGATAGATAGATAGATAGATAGATAGATAGATAGATAGATAGAGATGTGGTACATTTTTGTTGAAGAAGAATCTATAATTAAATCTTAGTCTCAGTTGTCTCATAGACTACCAAAAAAGGCAGAACCACACTGCTAGGTTAGAATAGAGGACCACCTCTACACACACACACACACACACACACACACACAGAGAGAGAGAGAGAGAGAGAGAGAGAGAGAGAGAGAGAGAGAGAGACAGAGACACAGAGACACGGAGGGAAGGAGCATGGCAGAGGAAAGCCGCCACTTTTCGGGATGATAGATGGAGAGGGGATGATCAAGTAAGTGTGGATGATAAGTCAGGACAGGCTGCAAGAGGTGGGAGAGGCTCCCCCCTTCCCTGTGACTCAGAAACAGAGGGACAGACTTCCACCCACTCCTGTGATGTCTGCCCAGACCCTTTTTATACCCTCCCTCTGCCCAGTCCTCCTTCCTTCTCTGTGCCCATCCCTACAGACGGCTCTCAGGGTTTCCATCTCCCTCCCTCCCTTCGTAGCAGCTTCCTCAGTTTCCCCCTTGTATCGGCCATGGCTCCCAGAATGTGTCTACCTTTCCTGCTTACAGTCATCCCTAGGGTCCGACTAGGAAATCTTTTCCTAGGGATATGCAGGGTCTGACTTTACCCACGCTGCTGGTGGCTGACTAAAGGATATCCTAGAGCCCCAGACATTCACACACATTCATTCACAACAAGCACGCGAGCAGGGCAGCGCTGGCCAGTACCTCTGTAGGAGAGCCGCAGACGAGGCACGCTGGGGCTGGCACTGGGGCTCGGGCTGCCCACATGGAACAGGAGGCTCCCCAGGAGGCAGCAGATGGCCCAAGCAGAGGGGACCATGCTGGGAAAAAAATACGAGCTGCCCTCTGATCCTGCTGCTGAATGTAGTTTGCTCCGCTGCCTCCTGGCCAGTCACTTATAAGGCAGTGGCTCCGCCCAATGCTGGGCGGGAAGGCAGGAGAGGAAGCGCGAAGTGCTCCAAGCCTGCCATCTACCTGCAGTTTCTCCAGCCACCTCAGCTGGCCCACTCAATGCCTGTGCAGCAAACTGGCCTGCTCCCCTCTTGGGAGACTCTACCCAACTTCGGTGTGGACAGTTTGAATGACAGCCGCTCACCAGTGCAAGTACCTAGGCTCCAGCAAAGTGGCAAAGGAGAGGGATAACCTGGAAAGGAGGTCAGGAATCATGTGGGAGTCTGGCTTCACTCTCTGTCTCTCCAAAGACATCCTCATCACTAGCCCTGAGCCAGCTGGGTATCCTTGACCTGGCTGCTAAGCTCTCCCCTGTGCCTAAGCTGATGTGGGTAGAGGAACCACTTCAACTTCATCCTGGTAGGGCTTAAGATATGTTATGTTCTAGATATGTTCTTCATAGGTCTGGCACTAGTAAGAAGTTCATGTCTGAGTCAATGGTTCTCAACCTGTGGGCTATGACCCCTTTAAAGGTCAAATGAACTTTTCACAGGAGGCTCCTGAGACTATCTGAAAACACGGATATGTACATTGCAATTCATAATGTTAACAAAATGACAGATATGAAGTAGCAATGAAAATAATGTTACAGTTGGGGACCATCACACCATGAAGAACTGTATTAAAAGGTTGCAGCATTAGGAAGGTTGAGAAACACTGACCTAAGGTCTCCTACCCAGACCTCCCCAGGCTCCACATTCCCTCTCTGAATCTACCAGGCTCTATCTCAGCTCAGCAGGCTTGCTCTGAGGTAAGATACAAGGTTTATTTGATGCTTAGGAGAGCTTCCATTGTCCGGCCTCCTTCAGGCCCCGATGTGTTAGAGGCCCTGGAGACAGAGCACAAGAGATTAGTGGTGATTTCTTCCCAAGCCCATTGGCTCTACATATGGGCCCTACACACGGGTTCTGCCAGAAATCACTGTTCTGCCCTAAACTCTGGTGTGGTGTGTATGAGAAGAAGACGCACCAAGGAACTGAATCTGGGTAAGTGGGAACCCCAAACCCTCCTTTCAGAGAATTTTCTTTAAAAAAAAAATCTTAGAAAGTTTATTTAGTTTATTTTTTTAATATTTATTTATTTTATGTACATGATTACACTGTAGCTGTCTTCAGACACACCAGAAGAAGGCATCGGATCCCATTACAGATGGTTGTGAGCCGCCACCATGTGGTTGCTGGGATTTGAACTCAGGACCCCTGGAAGAGCAGTCAGTGCTCTTAACCACTGAGCCATCTCTCCAGCCCCCAGAGAATTTTCTAGACCTCCTGTCCCCACCTCTCACCTCACCCTGCCCTAAACCCACCTTTCAGGATCCGTGATCTTCAAAGTTAGAGTTTCCAAGATCCTAGAAACACCTATAGGGTGGGCCTCCCAGACAAAATGGCCTGAGACCTCATAAGGTCAGCAGCAGAATGTTCACCACCAACCTTCAGAGAGAGTCATGACCAAGATCACAGAAGCCTGAGAACAGGCTCTTTTGCTGTTCAACCCTGGAACCCTCTTTTGCTGCTAAGAGGGCTAGAGTCCTGGGACTCTACCTCCCCTCCCTATCTCTCCTCTAGAAAGAAAACAGATTAGCCCCTGGCTTGGCACAAGAAGAACCCGTGGCTTGCATCTCCTCTCCCAGTTCCCCTTGGATCTTAGAACATTAATATGGTGGGGGTTTCTTACATGGAAGCAGATCAGGGGCTGCTCAGAGACACCAGGAAATAGCTCCATCCCACCTCTATATGAGTCTGCTGAAGAGCCCTAACCAATGGCTTTTATTTCCTGGATCTGCCTTCTCCTAAGGCAAGGACCAGCCATCCTGGATATGAACTTACAAAGTGAAGAACAATGCCTGTACAGGGCCTGCTAAAGTGGTGGCTCTGTCCTGGGCTCTCAGTACTGTGGAGGCTCCAGCTCCCTGAGGAAACGTGGTATCTAGCCCAGGCCGGGTACCAGCTGAACAGCCAGGCCTTCAGCCAGCATGTGGCCCCAAGTTGAGGGCGTGAGCAGGAGACCAAACCACTCCTCAACCGGCCACCCTTGGGGTCTCTACTCAGCCAGCCCTTCAGCTGTGGCTGTAGAGAGGGCTGTGTCTACCTGGACAGGCATGTGGGGTAAGCAGGCTTTACATCACAGATCCTGGAAACCCAAACTCAAGTGTGTGGACCCAGTCAGATTTCTCACTCTTTCACCCCCCATCCATCCCTCCCTTTCTCATTCTCTTCCTCAGTTTCCCATCTAGAGAACAGGATAAAGGGCTTTCCCTCAGTTTCCCCTCCTGCCGGATGCAGATGGCATTCGGAAAGGCACCCTGAAGGTACAGATCCTTAATCCTAACACAGACACCCCCTGCCACCTAATGGACAAAGGTGGAACTTCATGACAGAGCAAAGGCGCCCGTCTATTTTTGTGCTAAAACCATCTCCTGAGCATTACCTAGGCACCACAATACAAAGACACAGATGCAAAGAAAGATGCTCCAGTGGTTTCTTCTAATGGGAAAAACCAAAGGAGGCTTCATGGAGAAAGCGCTACCTGGGTAAAGGATGACGTAACTCATCAGTGAGGAGGACAGAATTAGGTGATGCACTCAAGTGGCATGGCCTAGCTTCGGGGAGCTGGTGCTCCCTGGGTTGATTCATATGTGATGTGTGTGTTCCTACAGCAGGTGCCATCAGGTGGATACATACAGGGTCATATAGCTTAGCTATTCCTGGGAAGAATTCTGAGGCAGTGATGTGTAGATTGTCCTGAAGCTGTTTGTATTTTAATGTTAATTCCACTTCCCCAAGAAGGGTTGCCTAGTCATATGACTCCAACTGAAGCTGTCCATTTTAACTAGTAAAACAAAGAAAAGCCAGTGACTGGGCGGGGCGAGGGAGGTGGAGAGGGCAGAGAAGTCGGAGAAGGTCAGAGGACGGGGAGGGGGGAAGGTCGTGGCAACTTGGAGCTTCCCAAGGACCAGCGAGACCCAGGTGGGATTGATTGGTGTTAAAAAGCTATGAACATGAAGGATTTTACAGGTCTAGTATCTCATATAGAAGGGCAGTTTGTATCTTTGTCTATCTGATGCAATCTTGTTGTGTATCGGGTTTGGTGATTGAGAGTTGAATATATAAACCTGTATGAAAAGCTATCTGGCTTTAGAGTTGTACTTATGTGGGATTTTGGGGTACAGAAACACCCCAGGACAGAGGCGGAGAACAGGCGGTAGAAAACGGTCAGGGAAGGGAGTTACGCGGACAAGTTGGGCCGTGGTGGTGGCTCAGACCGGGTGCCAGAGGTGTGTGCAGCTCCAAACTAAAATCGGGCCTGAGGAGTGAGACCACAGGACCGGTAAAGAGATATGCATTTTTATATTTTTTTAATATTTACTGCAACAGTAATGCCCAGAAAAATCAATTTCCCTTCTGTCCTCAATCCACATGACCTTTTATAGAATTCCCTTCAGCAGATGGATCACGATCTCCTTCATCTCTCCCAGAACTCTTTTTGCCTCTGGCAGATGAGGAGGAGAGAGTCAGGGTGGGCAAAGGCATTCCCTTCCTCTCTCTCTAATGCTTCCTCTGGGCAGTTCTCACGTCTAACCCCCAGGTAGAGGGCTGCTGGGAGCAGTACTAAGCAGAGGCAGCTGTAGCCGCTCAGTCACCTTCCTCCATCCACCACAATGGGTTTGACTCTGTTCCCTTCCCATCAGCGCTCACCGCCCAGCACCTTCTGTCTCCCCACAGATACCTCAGCCATTCTTCAAGTAGTCACCCAGGCCATGCCTTCCTTCCTCTGGGCTCCACCACTACGCTCAGTACCCACACCTACATCACCAATGTACCACAATCACTCCCTCACTGAGGCCACTTGCCTACACCAGCCCCCATTTTGTCAAGCCTCACCCTCCTTGCCTAGTTTAAATCTTGGGCCTAGTACTATGACCCAGCCTTGTAGACAATGGTGACTGAGCTTTCCTGCTTCTTTGTCACCCGTGACAAGTTCTTATCAGCATGCCAGTCGTCCTCTATGCAGCGTCAGACACTTCTTCCATTTTCCCTCATCTTCCCTCAGCCCCTATCCTTCCTCTGTGTCCCTGTCCTTCCTTTGTGTCCCTTCCTCTATGTCCCTTCCTCTGGGCCCCTGTCCTTCCTCTGTGTCCCTGTCCTTCCTCTGTGTCCCTTCCTCTATGTCCCTTCCTCTGTGTCCCTGTCCTTCCTCTGTGTCCCTGTCCTTCCTCTGTGTCCCTTCCTCTGTGTCCCTGTCCTTCCTCTGTGTCCCTTCCTCTGTGTCCCTGTCCTTCCTCTGTGTCCCTGTCCTTCCTCTGTGTCCCTGTCCTTCCTCTGTGTCCCTGTCCTTCCTCTGTGTCCCTGTCCTTCCTTTGTGTCCCTTCCTCTATGTCCCTTCCTCTGGGCCCCTGTCCTTCCTCTGTGTCCCTGTCCTTCCTCTGTGTCCCTGTCCTTCCTCTGTGTCCCTGTCCTTCCTCTGTGTCCCTGTCCTTCCTCTGTGTCCCTGTCCTTCCTCTGTGTCCCTGTCCTTCCTTTGTGTCCCTGTCCTTCCTTTGTGTCCCTTCCTCTATGTCCCTTCCTCTGTGTCCCTGTCCTTCCTCTGTGTCCCTGTCCTTCCTTTGTGTCCCTTCCTCTATGTCCCTTCCTCTGTGTCCCTGTCCTTCCTCTGTGTCCCTGTCCTTCCTTTGTGTCCCTTCCTCTATGTCCCTTCCTCTGTGTCCCTGTCCTTCCTCTGTGTCCCTGTCCTTCCTCTGTGTCCCTGTCCTTCCTTTGTGTCCCTTCCTCTATGTCCCTTCCTCTGGGCCCCTGTCCTTCCTCTGTGTCCCTGTCCTTCCTCTGTGTCCCTGTCCTTCCTCTGTGTCCCTGTCCTTCCTCTGTGTCCCTGTCCTTCCTCTGTGCCTCTGTCCTTCCTCTGGTTGTTGGCTGTTGTCCACACACCTCACCACCTCCCCCATTTCTGCTCACTTTCTTCAGGCCCCTCCACTCTGACTTTTATCCCACTTCTTCCCTGGGACCCTCCCATGCAGATAGCTAAGGCCTAAGGGGAGGGGGAGGCCCAATTCTAAGATCCTGGAGCCACCAGCTGTTGTCCAGGCTTGTTTAACCCACCAACTCTTGTCCATGTGTTCTTCCCAACTGCTTATTTTAGGTACAGGAGCCTGGTCTCTGGGAGTGTCTTTTATGGACAAAACTAGCAAAGGGTCTCCTGCTCTGCTGACACCTCTCTTTCTGGCTCTCACTCAGCCCCTACTGCTCCATTCATCTGGTTTCTGTCTTCCCAATGTCTCAGGCCCTCCTCAACTTTGTTCTCCAGCTTTCTTGTAATCAAGCCTTCGGAAATGCCCTGTCTAAATTTTAACCTGAGGAAACCCACCAGAACTTCGATAAAGCTGACAAAAGAACCATCCTGGGAGCTGGGGTGATGACTCTAGCTAATCTGAGTCTGATCCCAGAGCCCACTTAATAAAGCGGGTGTGATGCTCGCTTTTGTGATTCCGGCAAGTGGACGGCAGGGACAGCAGATCCCTGGGATGCGCTGGGCAGTCAGCCTAGCCAGTCAGTGAGTTTTAGGTCAAGAAAAGATTTCCTTAGAAAATAAGCTGGGCAGGACCCGAGGAATAACATTCTGAAACCAACCTCGGGCCTACACACAGACACACACAAACACACACACAGACACACAACCATAGATACACATGGAAGCACACAGACACACATAAAAATACACACAGAGATTTACACAGACAAGAGGGAGTCTAAAGAGGGAGTTTCAGGACAGTCAGGCCACCTAAAGAAATACTATCTCAAAACAAACAAACAAACAAACAACAACAAAACAAACAAAAGACAAAACAACAAAGTTAAAGTTCAAGCCAGTGCAGTCCTACATCTGTTGGCCCAGCCCTTGGGTGACAAGGTGGGAGGCTAGTAAACTTGAGCCTAACCTGAACTACATTGAAACCTTGTCAAAGTTCGAGGAAGCTGGTTAAAGTGCAGTAGAGCCATTTGAATATTTTTTTCTTTTTTCTTTTTTAAGGTTTATTTATTACAGATAGGCAGGGCAGGATGCCCAGAAGAGAGCATCAGGTTCCATTACAGATGACTGTGAGCCACCATGTGGTTGCTGGGAATTGAACTCAGGACCTCTGGAAGAGCAGTCAGTGCTCTTAACCACTGAGCCATCTCTCCAGCCCGAATACTTTTGCACTTATGTGTTTGTGTACACGTGTAAGGATGGGAAGGGGTGAAAGCATGCCTCTTTGCATGTGAAAGTCAGAGAAAAACTTGCAAAAAGACTCCCACCATCCCTCTGAGACAGGCTAGTTCTCTCTGTGACAGGGAGGGATCGAACAGTAAAACAGTCTGCTGGGTCCCAGGGATTAAACTCAGGTCATCCAGCTTGGTCGCAGGTGCCTTTACTCATTGAGGCATCTCCCTGAACTGAAAATGGAAGTATTTTGTACCCTTTTCCACAGCACGTTTGAAAGTCTAGAATTCCATAAAAAGATAAATACCAAAACTGAATACAAAGAAACCTCCATCCCCAATACCTCTGATCTAAACCTGTGCCTCCCTAGACTTCCATATCTCAAGAAATATCACTGTGCCCAAAACTTGAAGGGTCACCCTAAAGTCCCTGGTCCTCTCAAGTTTGAGCCTTCGCAATTCCCTTTACTAGTTTTAAAATATTCCCCAAACCCAAGACCTGATGTGCCCTTTGTTCCAGCATCCCACAGTACCAAGAGCCACCCTGCCCTCTCTTGCAGGCGCTGACAGGCCTCCTGACTCTGTCACAGCCCTCCTCCCTTCTGCAGCTCCAAGACTGCACTCCTTAGTTAAGCCGAGTTTCTCGGTATGTGCAATGTATATTATATTGGTAAATTGTCCTGTGCTGTGTAAGCTTGTTGGAATTGGACTCTGGGAGCAAGGGGAGGTTCTTCTGTCTCAGATTCTAGAATGTTTATTTCAAATATTCTCCAAAATATCTGTGGCAAACTCACCCCCTAGCTGTGCAACAGGAGAGAGATGAGTCTAAGAGTAAGAACACTGTGCCCTTGAGACTAGCTAGAAGGTCAACCATTTCCAACTGATATGACTACTATTTAATCCTATAATGTATGAACGGCTGCAATGGGGCTGAAGCCATGGGGAAGAAGGCTCCATTGGGAACATCTGGCTGTTTCAGCTTGTCTCATTGGAGTCTATGGATGTTGTGAGGGCTTGATATTGTCTCTCTGGGCTTTATGTTATTTTACTTGGAAGCCTCACTAGCCTCAGTGATTAGACAGCCTCCTCCAACCAAGACTCGATCCATGGGGAACTCCAGACAGTTGCCCAAACAGGGCTTCCCCAGTTGATTTCAGCTGGATGGCTATAATCTCCTTTGGGTGGTATTTTCTATAGCACTCTCAATGGAGCTGAGAGAGCATCTGTTGAGTGTTTCCAGTACCTGGTTTGATGTCAGCTAGCTGCTGCTGCTTCTCTCTGTGTGGGACTGATGTACTGGTGGGCAGCACCATCCACCATGGCTCCTCCTCCTCCTCTGGGACATCAGCCTTACTGGGTCACTCTGGATGTCTTCATAGGATCCCAAACTCTCCAGTCCTCAATCCCGAGGGCAGAGCAAGAAGACTCCTCTCCACTCCACCCATTACTTTGCAGGGACTGGGAACTCCTAGCAGCTCTTGCTTGGCCAGAGGCATGTCTAGAATTCCAAGACTGTCTCTGGAATGTGCAGCCTGGCTGGAGAATGCTTAGGCTGGGGCGCAGGTGCAGAGGCAACACAGTAACAGGGCAGAGAAGGGACAGCTGCTGGCATTCTGGCTGGAGCCTGGTTGTCATTATCAGCTGTCCCTCCTGAAGGTATTGCTACCAATTCCTCCACTTCCTCATAAACCTCCAACTTCCCCTCCCTAGTCACTGTTCTGGCTGCAGCTCTGACCAGCCCTACCCCTTTTCCCCTCACAACACCTCTAAGCTCAGATGTCACCAGACCTCAGACTTTCATTTCCTGTCAGGGAAAAAGACCAGGTGGGTGTAACTGGAGGCTGGCCTCGAGAGCCAAAGGAACTAGACAGTAGGTCTATTTGAACCTGGTCTGTCAGATAGAGTCCTTGGTTGGCTGCAAGGTAGCTGAGTCCTCCTGCGAATTTTCCAGTTGACATTGGCTCTTTGGGCCATGGGGTCCTCATCTGTAAAATGAGTACTCGAGGGAGGGACAAACTGCACAATCCCCAGAGCCCGCAAGTCAATATTCCCGACGAAAAACCCGAAGGGCACTAGGAAGATAGCAGACTGTAAGTCTGCTGAGTCTCAGGAGATTTCTCTTCATTCCAAACAAGATGGAGAGGCTGCTGTGCCAAGGAGCATCTAGTGCCCTCTGAACTAACTGCTTCCCTCCTGAGAGAGTATCTGTTGCCTGATAGTTCACCCCCAGTGGGAAAGTGGGAACAAGGCAACTCTGAATGAAGGTCAAATGTCTACTCCACACCTTTCATGAACTCCAGGAACTTGTTAAAATGCAGGCTCTGGGGCTACAGCAGGGCTCAGTCATCAGTGGGTATAAAGCAAGGTATCTCTGGCCTAATGGACGTGCTCTTTCAGAGGTAGGTTGAGCAGTCAGAATACAGGTTCTGCAGCCAGCCCGATAGGAATGGTGTCATGGGGCAGGGGGGAACCCCAAGAAAAGACTGTGACTCCAGGAAAATCAGAGCAAGATACCAGGTCTCAGGGGAGCAAGGATTTATTTATGTTCCCCAGGACAGGAACGAGAAGAGTCCAGAAGGGCCAAGGTTTCAAGGACACAACCAGGTTCAGAATCTAGAGAACCCTGGTGCACTCCTACCACAGGGTCTGGCTGGAGAGAGAGAACAGACACAGGCAACTCTGTGCAAAATCAGTGTCTACTCCACACCCTTCATGAATTCCAGGAACTCTGTGGAAAGAGGACCATGTATGTGTCAGCGGTAAGAGTCAAGCAAAGGATGAAGAAGAGGGGTCAGTCCTCCCACCCCCTCCTCCCACTCCCTCCTCCCACCCCTCACCGTCATAGTCGATTCTGCCATCGTTGTTCTTGTCGCCGTCCTTCATGAGCTCTTCAATGTCATCTTCTGTAATGGTCTCCCCTGTGGCCTGCAGCATCATCTTCAGCTCGTCCAAGTCAATGTAGCCATCGGAATTTCTACAGGGAGGGCAAGGGGCATCTCAGAGCCCAGGATGGGGAGGAGGAAGAGGAGGAGAGAAAGAGCCACCCCACACATACAACCCCAGGAGGCAGGACAGGAGACCGGCCCTCCTGTGTCTTATCACATAGGATGGAAAACAAAGACTGCAGGGTATCTAGCCTGGGATCTGAGACTACTCTTTCCTTCTTTCTTTTTTTTTTTTTTTCTTCATTTTTTATTAGTTATTTTACTCATTTACATTTCATTTTAAATTTTTTTCTGTTTATTTATTATCTTTTTTTAAAAATTGGTTATTCTCTGTATTTACTTTTCTGAGTAGCCTTGGCTGTCCTGGGACTCACTCTGCAGACTAGGTTGACCTCAAACTCAGAGATTCGCCTGCCTCTGTCTCTCCTGAGTGCTGGGATTAAAGATGTGCATCACTACTGCCCAGCTGAGACCATCCCTTTCTCCTCTCTGCTTGGGTCAGGGTCAGAAGCCAAACGGGTTCTCACTTGTCAAACATGCGGAAGAGATCTGACAGCTCCTCCTCAGACTTCCCTTTGCTGTCATCTTTCATACACCGAACCATCATGACAAGGAACTCGTCGAAGTCCACTGTACCACTGCCTGTGGGTAGGCAGCAGGGCCAGAGGGAGAGAATGGTTAGCGTTCTGGCAGCGGCCCCCCCCAACACATACATACATACACACCAACACTATAGGGCTACTGTGTTCCTTTGCCCACTCTTCTTGTAGGAGATAGAACCATGTTCTGCAGCCCAAGCTGGCCTGGAGCTCTCTATGTGACCCAGTCAGACTAGCTTCAAAGTTACGGCAATTCTGCTGCCTCGGCCTTCTTGATATTAGAGCATGAGCTACTTGCCAAGTTTCTGCATGAGATGGTTAAGACATTGGGGGTATCTCCTGGACCAGTGAACCCTAGCTGCTACACGCAGGGAGAGTGGAGTGGATGAGGGACTCACCATCCTCATCTACTTCGTCAATCATCTCCTGAAGCTCCTCAGGTGTGGGGTTCTGGCCCAGCATCCTCATCACCTTGCCCAGCTCCTTGGTGCTGATACAGCCATCCTCCGCGCCCAGGACAAAGATATCAAAGGCAGCCTTGAACTCTGTGTCCAACATAGGGCAAGAAGATTGGATCAGCAGCCAGGACACTAGAAATCCAGGTCCCTGGGGCCACCAGCAAATTGTCCACCTCCCTTCAAGAGCTCTTTGAGGTCATACAAAGAGAACCCTCAGATTGTAGCCTCTAGTCTGGGATTCTTTCCTGGAAAGACATCCCCACTTCGCCCTGCTCCCCCTCAGTGGAAGACACTTACCATTCTTCTGTTCTTCTGTCAACTGCTCTACCTAGGGAGGAAAAGGGACTCAGGACCCATGCAGACTTGGGCCTTGGCAGAGACTGTTGTAGAGATTGCCCCATTCCACAGGTGGGAAGAATGACAATGGAAGGAGGCATATACTCCAGGGTACAGAAAAAGTCCTCAGTCCTCCTTTTCTGCCCCAGAGGCTGAGCTATGGCCAAGGTGACAGGCAGCCACCCCTCCCAGGACCAAGGTGCCCTGAGTAACAATACTCAACGACCATTCCATGTCCTTTAGATCATCCTAATGAAACTTAAGCTGTGTGGCCTGAGAGACAGCTGTCCCTCAGGTTGAGACAATAAAACTAACGTGGGGGCGAGCAAAGCCACCCACTGTAACCTGACCAGGGTTGCCACTGAGCTATTTTTAAAGGGGGACAAAGTTAAACCTGGTGATTGTTCTGGGGACGTTGGTATGCAGGGGGTGGGGCAGTGTTATCTGCCCCCCTGGCCTACTGGTGCTGCCTCAGGAGCCAAAATTAGTCCCCAGCCCCGCCAGGCCTTGTATGGGCACTGGGTGGAGGGCCACCCCCCTATTCCAGCTCCACAGACTCCTACAAAATAGCCAAGGATACCATAGGAACCAGCTGCAGCCCTTCCCTGCTCACAAGTGGGGTCATATTCCGGGGGTTGGCAGAGAATTTCCTGGGAACAGCTGTTTGCTAGGATTTTCTTGTCCCTGGAGCAGGTATATCAAAAGCCTCTCAGTGCCCCCAGGAAATTGAAGAGTCTTAGGGCAACTGTTCTCTAGCCCTGACTCCTATCACCCTCAACTCCTACCTAACCCCTGAGCCTGCCAGGGACTGGGCTCTCAACAGTCTGTTCCTTCTCCCTTACCTCTCTCCAAGCCTGTACTTTCAAAACACCTTCCCCATCCCAGAACTCAAGTTCTCCAGCCCTCTCACAATCACCTCCCAACTTCCAAAGCCTCTTCAGCCAGCTAAGGGGCTAGAGGAGAGTGGCAGATCTGAGCATGTAAGAAGCAGGTTGTGAGAAATAGAAGGGGGAAAAGGGGGTCTGCAGATACACAGAAAGACAGCGACTCAGAGACACAGTGAGGAAGGAACAAAGATGGAAAGACCTCGAGAAAGGCCAAAAGATGTCTAAAGAATAGAAACACAAACTCAGCCAAGACAGTGAGGAGACAGAGGGAGACACAGGATGCTGAAAGCCCAAACCACACCCTCTAGCCACACTGACAAACCCCAAAACTGCTACCTTTTCTGCATCCCGCAAATGTCATCTTGAGGGGCTGGGCTACAGGTGAGTGGGGACCCTTTTGAGTCCTCAATCACTTGCCTAGGGTAACCCTGCCCCCCATTCTTAGACGAGTGAACCCCCAATGGCCCTACCCACCCCAACCTCTGTAAGATTCATATCTCACCGCAGCTTTGTAGATGTCATCCATGCTAGCTGCAGCTCCTGAGACAGGCTACTGGGGTTGCCAGCCAGCCAGCCCTCAGCCTGGGCTTAAATAGCCCTGCCTCCCTCCACCTCCTGCTGCATTCCCAGCCCAGCCCACCACTGCCTGGAATATCCTCCACCCCCTCCCTGGTCCCCTGTAATCTCAGGCTGGCCAAAGTCCCTGTATCCTCTTCCTAGGGCCAGGGACTATGAAGGACTGCAAGGATCAGGTCTCTTGCCATGTACTCCCCAGATGCCCCCAGGGAAGTCTCAAGAAAAAAAGAATGTATTGCTTTTATTTATGAGTTCATGTGGAAGTCGGGCAACAACTTGCAGGAGTCATTTATCTCTCTCTACTACCTAGGTTCCTAGGACTGAACTCAAGTTCTCAAGTTTTTAGGTTTGGGAGTAAGCACCTAAATGCAATATTATATATATATATATATATATATATATATATATATATATATATATATATATATATATATCAATGGCCTCAGGAAGTTTCCTGAATGAATGAAAACATGAGCCTGGACCCACACAGGAAATGTGAAGTCGTGGGCTCCAGGTCAGCCAGTCTCTAAAAACAGTTCAATCTTCTATGCCGAGAGGTGGATGATAGCACCCCTATTTTACAGATGAGGAGACAAGAGGCTCTCGGATGGACAGTGCTTGCCTGAGGTCAGGCTGATTGGAGAATCCTAACTTATATTATGCCCCCACCCACCCAAGATGGTAACATGCCCACAGAAGCTGGAAGTGTACGTCCTGCTAAGGGAAGCCTCCTATGTGAGGTTCAGAGTATAATAAGAAACTGATGAGGGAAGAAATCACTGACCCACAAAGGACGGGCTGGCCTGAGGCTCTTCAGCCAGATCTACCATGCCTCAATGGTTCATCTTTCAAGGATAACAATCAATGCTCACTTTGGGCTTGAGTCAGCTGAGATCTGTGAATCAACAAGTGTCCCTAAAGAAACCTGTCTACATCAGGATGCTCTCTCTTCATCCTCTGGGTTATCTCTTCTCCAGCTAGGTCTTCCCCATGGTTAAGGATGTTTCCTCATTGAAGCACTGAAGCTCTTGTGTCCAGCCCAGTCTGTCTCCTCCTCAGCTTGAGCTTTTGCAGATGTCATCTGGGTAACCAGATGGACAACACATAAGCCTTCCTTCCACGTTCATGTCTACTTCATATACATTCTACCTGAACACACCAGTGTGGCACCTAGCACATTGCTGAGGGAAAGCGGGTGGGTGCTGAGCACTGCAGAATCACCACAATCAATTCTCCACCAGTACACGTTAACAACAAACTGAGTGTCAGAGAGTCTCACTCTGGTCCTTGCTCCAGCTCTAAGTCTAGTCTTATCTAAGTCTTATCTTCTTCATTTTGCTCTTGCTACACGGGAATGAGCCTAACAGCCAGGCGAGACTCTATTAATGTCCCCTCTGGAAACGAAGGCCAGGCGAAGGCAGACTGACTTCGGAGAGTTCAGAAAGCCTCTGGCCTCTGCCCTTCACTGCTGTGGACCCAGCGGATAGTAACCTCAACTGCTCGAGAAGACAGAAGCTGCACAGGTATACGAAAAGCAAATTAGGTAAGACTGCGCGCGGGAGTTGCGCATGCGTGCCACTGGCTCTACTGTCAATTACGGGCGAGAGGCGGGGCGAGGACGCAAAAGGCAGAGGGGCCAAGATGGCGGCGCTGGCGCGGGCGGGGGGCAGCGGGGGCCGGGGGGCGGTGGGACGCTGACCCCGCCCCCTGCTGCTGCCACTCTGCGCCGGGCGTCGGCAGCGGTGGAGCCAGCAACATGGCGGCTGCGACACTCAGCTTCGGCCCTGAGCGAGAGGCCGAGCCTGCAAAGGAGGCGCGCGTCGTTGGTTCTGAGCTAGTGGACACGTACACGGTGTGCTGGGGGGGGACGCGGGCATCCAAAACGGGCATAGCGCCTGAAATCCGGAGTTCAAGTCGGGGGCTTTGAAGAGGGGGGGGGGTCTGGGTCGCACATTCGATGAGTGAGTGGGTGAAAGGTTCTGCGATTGCGATGAGGGAGCCCTAGAAATGGGGGATTCGGAGGAAAGGGCTGGATCGCATAGGTTCTGGAGGAGGTTCTAGGCGGGGCGCGGGGTGGGGGTGGGGGAAAGGGTGCGCGGCCAGAAAAGGAGACTTGTGTTGGAGGAATCAAAGGGTGGGGAGGAGGGGGGATGATGAAATGGAGTCCCTCTAGATCCTCCAGGCGTCGAAGGATGCCAGCCTAAGACCTTGATCGGGAGTCTGGGAGGAAGGGGATTCGGAAGGGGTGGTCTCTGGTAGATGGGGCCAAGGGAAAGGGCCGGAGATCCTCAGGTGGTGAAGGAGAGACGACGGACTCTGTTCTCCACCCCCACCAACCAAACACCAGTCGCAGTCCAGATCAGCCCTGCGAAGTGTGTGTGTGTGTGTGGGGGGGTGTTTGGAAAAATGGGCCCTCGGGGTCTGGTGAGAAAGGAATGGAGCCCAGCCGTGCAGAAAAGAGAAGTTACCTCTCGGCTGAAGTCCAGGGCCTGCAAACCTTAGGGGACTTCATGTCTTAGGAACGAGGGACAGCGAGCTTCTAACGTATCCTTGTAGGCTACGAGGAAAACTCGACAAAAAAGGAATGTAGTTATGGTGAGGGCATTAGAAACCTTTTGGATCTGGATAGGGTTGGATACTAGGCCTGTGAGCCTCGTGGGCAGGCTGCCAAGTAAAAACTTGTTCTGTAGTGGGGGCTCATCGAGCACCTCCCTGTCTCCTTGTCCTTTGTTCCCAGGAGGGTGGACAGAGGTGAGGGCCTTAGGCCTGCTTTTGCCTCACCGCATAGGCTCCCACCCTAATACCGGATCCCGAGGGCTACTTCTCTATCTAGCCCCCCCCAAGCCCCCTCAAGGAAGAGAAGCCATCACAGTGGAATTCCGACTAGTGGCTCACTTTAGAGCAACAGGCTGCCACTGTTGAGAAATGGCTGCTCCTGGGGGTCGGAGGAATCAGCCCAGTTGACTGTTTCCACTAACCTCCTTCGTGCCCCAGGCAGAGATAAGGAAGCTAGGACCGTGGGGCTTGATCTAGTTAAGGGATGAGGTCACTCACCTATGACTAGCTGCAATCAGTAGAGGCCCTTCCTATTCGAGGCTTTGTCCTTCCCCCTTACTGTCAGGAGCAAGGTGGTGATCCTAGCTGACCGTCGTCATTTGTCACTGGGTGTGATGCATTGGATGTTACCAACATACCTATCTTTCGTTTAGTGTCTGGCCTGCACGAATCCTTTTACACTTAATTGCTTTACTTGGTCCTTACGCCCACCAGGTTTTAAAATGGAGGAATTTAGGTTTCCAATGACTTACATAAGTGGCACATAAGCCACACCCAGGAAATGGGATAGCCAGATTCTGAACCCAGGTTTTCTTAACCACCAGAATTATATTGCCTTCTGTTAAGGCTGACTGAACCACTGTTGCCCCTGGAAGCATGGTGGTACGGCAGAAGTCAAAACCACAGCCAGTGGAAGAAGTTGACTGAAGACTTGCTTCTAGGGTGGAGTCAGGGTTCCTAAAAAGATGTATAGCAGGGACACTGGTCCTGCCATACTGGGCTCTGCTCTGCCTCCCTTGAAAGGGGCAGCCTGGCCTACAACACAACTTGGGTTTGGAGTTATACAGAGATAGGAGGTTAAAAAAAAAAAAGTAGGTGTGTTAGCTAGTCACTTTACCATTCCTTCCTAATAATGGAAGCCAAAGCTTTTCTCCAGACCTCACAGGCTATAGAGGAGGTGGAGGAAGGCTGGGCACACAGTGGGTGTAGAAGGCTACCTGACTCTGGCTCTTTGAAGAATGGGGACTGAGTACCTTGCAGCTCTGTGGGTTGGGGTTCTCTTGTCTCAAAAAATCATTTTTCCTTTTAGGTTTATGTCATACAGATTACTGATGGCAACCATACGTGGACGATTAAACACCGTTACAGTGATTTTTATGAACTACATGAAAAGGTAACCTGAAGAGCTGGGAACCTTTATCTCAGGGATGTGAGGCTTATGGACCAAGTCTCCATTGTGCCGCACGTTATTTTTAGGGCAAAACTGCCTCCATGTCTATTGTTTGTGAGTTTTAAAAACATTTATTTATGGCCAGGGGTAATAGTGCACACCTTTAATCCCAGCACTTAGGAAGCAGGAGGCAAAGGCATGTGAATCTCTGTGAGTTTAAGGCCAGCCTAGTCTACAGATCGAGTTTCCCAGATCAGAACCCTGTCTTATAAAAAAAAAATACTAAGTGTGTGTGTGTGTGTTTAGGTAAGAGGAAGATGCACTTTACCAGATGAACCATCTCATGAGCTCTATTACTGTAGTAAACCAGTTCCTTGATGAAGCTGGCAAAAGAACTGGTTGGTCCTAGGAGTTTAGCCCTAATATGAGACAGCCTATGGATAGTATATCTAAATTTTGATTTTAAAATTGCCATACACCTTGAATATAAGTCTCCTGAGGAGGGTACAGGTTTGAATTTATCCCACAAAACACATTTTTATTATCTCATAACAGATTGATATTGTGTTTTCCCTTTGCTTTTTTCATTCACAGTGAGAATGTCTTAAAGACACAACATAAAGTCCTTTGATTTCTAAACTTCAGGGGCCATAAGCACTACTTTTCTGAATATCCCCAAAGACTAGAGATGGCATATCTCACTTGGAATTATATTAGTATTTCCAGTACTACTTGGATTTGAAGAGACCAGATCCCAGGTGCATTAGTTGGAGCACTAATCCTGGTCCTGCTTCCAACAGGATTGAAATTGCCGGCCTGGATCTTACAGAGACACAGAACTTCTTGGTCTGTGGTTGATGTGCGTGTGTTCTCTTTCAGCTTGTTGCAGAGAGGAAAATTGACAAAGCTCTACTTCCACCCAAAAAGATAATTGGAAAGAACTCAAGAAGCTTGGTAGTGAAGAGGGAGAAAGACCTGGAGGTGTACCTCCAGACTCTCCTGGCGACCTTCCCTGATGTGGCTCCCAGAATTCTGGCCCACTTCTTGCATTTTCACCTCTATGTAAGTTCCTTTTGGTCTCTCTGCATTGCCTATGAACCCACCACCACCAGAGCTCAAGCCGTAGAGCTTGTCTTTGAGGAGACACAGAGTGGACCCTGGTCCTGAGGTTAGATGGTAAGAGGGTTAGGATCAGATGGTACAGAGCCACATTTTTGTTGCTGGGTTTTGTTAAATTGGACTGGCCATGTATTTTCTTCTACTACAGGACACTTTCCTTTGCAAAAATAGCCCGTGGTTTTTAAGGTAGATTTCCCCCAGATGGGTGAGCGTGGGTTAGACTTGTGTAACCCTGGCATATACTTATCGTTGCCATGTGAGCTCAGACTCAGCACCAACAATGAAGGTATTCATTCTGTTCTACTTTTAAGATCATTTTATTTATGCGTGAGGTATGTACATGTCGGGTCTATACCATACTCACCAGAAGAGAATGTTGGGTTCCATGGAGTTCGAGGTACAGGTGGGTACAGGACACCTAGGGAACTGAATTTGGATATGTACTCTTAACTGCTGAGCCATTTCTTCAGCCTTAGTGATTCTTGATTTAAAAATTGCCATCCTGAGACTCATGGTAAACATCCCCGCCGGCGGTGAACTGAAGCTGAAGGCACACACGTTCCTTGTATAGGAGAAGGCATCATAGACCCTGCTCTCCCTGCTGGGTAGAGAAGGTGTGCCGCTGCTGACAGAGTAAATCATGCTGAGCAGAAGTTTCGTCAGTCTGTGACTGTCCAGAGCTACAGAGCAAGACCATGTCTCAAAGATGATAGGAAGTAAAATTAATAATAATAATTTAGTTGTCAGACCTTAGGAAGGAAAGTTTAGCAAGCAGTGTGAAACAAAAATATCAAAAGCCACGAGCAATTTACTTCTGAGAGTTTATTCTAGGGAAAGAGGGCAACTATAAAAAGATACATGAGCAAAGGTAGTCATGTCAAGATTTGGAGCAAGATACTGAAGACAATACAGAGAACACTGGGAAGAAACTTCTTTTTAAAAAAAAAAAATCAAGCCAAGTTAGGTATGATGGGACACATCTACAGTTCCAGCATTTTCCAGGCTGTATGTAGTTCAAAGCCAGCTTGGGCTACACATCAAGACTTGTCTTGAAGATCCAAACAAGGCTGGGCATAGTAACATATACCCATTATCCCAGCAGGTAAAAGCAGGCAAATCTCTTTAAGTTTGAGATTTGCCAGGGCCACTTAATGAGAATCTTGTTTTCAGTCAAACAAACAGAACAACAAAAACGTGGTTAGTCCTACAACTGGACATTATATTGTTGGTATAGCTGAGGTCTCACTATTATGGGAAAATAAATATGTAAGAACAAGTCTTAGCTGTGCAGGCACACACCTTTGATCCTTGCACTGGGTAGGCAGAGGCAGGTGGATCTTTGTTCAGGGCCAACCTGGTCTACATAGAAAGTTCTAAGCCAGCTCAGGCTACACAGTGACACTATCTCAACCCCCTCTCCACCTCAACCCACAAAAGGACAGGTTGTAAAACAGTGTATAGACTAGAATTTTATAAGAAAAAGGGCCAAGGGCTGGAGAGATGGCTCAGCAGTTAAGAGCACTGACTGCTCTTCCAGAGGTCCTGAGGTCAATTCCCAGCAACCACATGGTGGTTTACAACCATCTGTAATGAAATCTGATGCCCTCTTCTGATGTGTCTGAAGACAACTACAGTGTACTTATAATAAACAAACAAACAAACAAATCTTTAAAAAGAAAAGAAAAAGGGTCACATAGGTGCCATTGTCTATGCAAAACTACATGTAGCAGTGATAACATTTAATATTTAATCATTTTCCCCTTAAATGATGAAGATGGCCTTATAGGAAGTACCTTCTTTAAAATAAATCTTTTTTGAAATTTCAAAGTAAGACTCATGGGCTTTATTTGGAGTACTAAATTGAGCATGGAGATTTGGGCTTTGCTGATGTGGCCTGTGGCCTGCCACTAAGCTGGAAAGGACCAGGCACAGTTAGATGTGGTTGTATACCAGCTCCTGTTGTAAATGGTTTTATTTTTTTCTATTTCTTTGTGTTAGAGGAATTCTCCCTTGCTATGTGAGTCAGTTAAATAAACATCACAGAACTTCCCATCTCCACACAAGAATGAAACCTGATAAACATCCGATAAGCATCTCTTTGAACGTCTGGTTTGTTGCTTAAGGTTGTGTCTTTGGGGAGAGATTTTCCTGGCTGCCTCAGGTCTGCCCAACTCTGAGCTGGAAAAGGCCTGGAATGTTCTTTTTAGTTGGACTTCCCTGCTACAGTCTGGAGCCAGCCTAACTTGTGATTCTGATTTGAAGTAACCCCCCCCCCAGCAGTTTAGACATACTTGACATTACTAATGTCAAACATACATCGGTTATATAAATCTGAGGATCTTAAGAGGAACTAAGCTGTCATTAGATTAATTCGGGGGGAGTTTCTCAGTCATGGCACTGCTGTCATTCTGAGCTGTGAGGGACTAACCTGCGCTGTTTAGTGGCACTTGGCCTCTGTCCACCTGAAGCCATTTTCCTTCCTGGTTCCATCAGCTATGATCTACTCTTTAGAGGAGACAGTGCCCGTCTTGTGGGGGTAGGTGGGAGGGGCAGGATAAAATCATCCAGTTGAAAAGCACAGGGGTTAGCTCTCCACTGAAATTTAAATTTGAACCCACACAGTGTAATAGCACTGTCAGCTTTTTTTGCAGGTGGGGGCTCTCTAGGGAATCTTTGTCTTAGTATCTTCCTCAGAGTTGGTCCTAATGTGTTATCTAATGTGTGCAGATACTGGATGAGGCAGATGAACACAGAAATCTCTTTTTGGCCATGGTGTGAACCATTTTCATTTTACTTTGTTAAGACAGGCTCTCAATAAATAGACATAGTTGGCATAAGATTTGCTCTGTAGCCCAGAGTGGCCTTGAACTTGCAGTGATCATTCTTCCTCCTGAGAACTGCAATTACAGTATATGCTGACATACCTGGCCTTTGGGGTTTTTTGTTTTGTTTTGTTTGTTTCGAGAAGGGTATCTCTGTGTAGCTCTGGCTTTCCTGGGAACTCATGCCCAGCTCCATACCTGACTTTTTTGTGTTGTTGCTGCTGTTTTCTTTTTGTTTAGGGAGTTACTTTTAGATTGAGATCATTCGTACTGTAAAGTTTACCCTCAGGACACAATTCAGTTGTTTTTAGTTGATTCACAGAGTTGTGAAATGAACACCAACTGTCTTAACTCCAGAACACTTAACCCAAGCTGAATCTAGGAGCGGTAACTGTTCCTTCCTTTCCCTACCCCTGGGAGTCACTGCCTTGCTTTCTGTCTTTTGTTTGCTCGTTCCCAGTAGTTCAGATAAGTTCATCCGAATGTAGCAACTTAATTTATTTCCAGGGTTGACTCATGTTGTAGCATTAAACTTTTAGTCCTTTTATGACTAATATATTCTTTAGTTATACATCCAGAAGCACCTTTTTATCTGTGGCTTTTAATTTCATGCTTTCTGTTGTTTGTTGGCAACTATGGCTTGAAAATGTTAAATGTAGACTTCAGAAGTTTCATTCTTCATGAGTTTGAGAGTATGTCCCATTCTGTGTGGTGTGGTAAATCATTCACAGGATTCGGCCCCTTCTCTGGTGTTTCACACGGGACATACATCACTTAGTAGCCATCTCAGTTGTCAGGTCACATGGTACAGTATCACAGTGCTGTGTCCAGGTAACTGACCGTGAAAATAGTCCAAAGCCCAGCCACACTGCTGGCCATTCAGATGTGCCAAAATAGAGCCAAGAAGTGCTTCCTGTAAATGGATGGTAAAAGAAAAAGATGCTTTGAGAGACCACATTACAAAATTTTTATTACAACATTATTTTAATAATTTTATTTAGATTATTAATGTTGGCTCTACTTTAGATCAGACTTTATTGTGCGTGTTTGTAGGAAAGAAGGCAGTATATGAACTGTGTAGTTTTGAACATCTGTGGGTTTGAGAGCATGCCCCCTGTGGGCAAGGAAGGAATGCCACACCATATTGTGTTATTCATTCACCATCCCCTTATGTAAGGTGATGAATACATTACAAAGCCCTCAGTAAAGAGCTAAAACCTAGGCTAACACTGAGCCCTACCTATGCATATACAAATCTTTACTTTTACTCATATGCAAATCCATTGTTTTTCTAACTTAGGATGGTACTTATCATGTATTCTAACTGTAGCTTTTACAGTTTAAAGTATTATAACAAAACTAGTAGGAATTCCCTCTTTAGAATTTTCCTCTTCACAAGATTTATTTTTAATGTAGATCTTAAGAACTAATTTATCTTCTTGTCAAATTACAAACTTTTCATTGTTTCTCTAAAGGGTTCACTTTAAGACTTGTCTTTGGCATATCTGAATTCCTGCATCACTACTTCTGCTTGTACAGACTATTCTAAAACCAAGTAAGAGTTACTTACACACATCTCAATACTGTGGTGGCCAAGGTGGCTGCTAATGGCTAGTATGTGATGAGTATATTGAGTAAATGTGCTGGACAAGGGCTGACTCGTGTCCAGGAATCACAGTTGGACAGCTGGAGGTTCATGCTACTCAGAATAGTGCCAATTTAAAACTTATGAATTCTACATTTCTGGCATTTTCCATTTAATAATTTGAAGCTGTAGTTGACCATGAATGACCACAAAATGAAACTGATAAAGGAACCTGGAGGAGACTACTGCCTAAGGTCTTGTGTAAGTGTATGTTTCATACTACTGGGTGTATACCCAGGGGAGGGAGGTGAGTTAGAACAATTTGATTTTTTGAGGAAGCACCAGAGTTGCTGCTCTTTTACATTCTCAGTCACAGTTCGTGGGTCCCAGTCTCCCAATTCTTACTTGGACTGGCACTTGGGTTGTCTTAGCCTATACATCAGGGTAGGGGTGATGTAGTTTGATCGAGGCTTTGGCTTGCAGTTGCACCATGACTAATGAGGTTGAGATTTTTTATATTCTTATTTGCCATCTGTACCTTTGAGAAATGGATCTAATTCCATGTCCTTGTAACTCTAGGGGTTTGTTGGTGGTGGTTTGTTTTGAGTTCTTTATGTATTCTGGATGCTAGAACTTTATCAGAAGTGTGATATCAAATAACTCATCTTGTTCCATGAAGTTTTTTTTTTTTAACCCTTTGTTCTTTTTTTCTTCTCCTTTTTTTGGGCTTGCAGATCAAATTTAGGGCTTTTTACACTCCAAACATGGAGTAGGAATGAGCTGTGCATACAGTCTTTCCCTTTATTCTGTTGTTGTTTCTTAGGACATGGTCTTTGTATAGCATAGGCTAGCTTAGAACTTATAGAACAAGCTAGCCTCAAACTCACTACCCTCCTGCCTCAGCCTCCCAGGTGCTGAGATAACATGTATCACTATACCTGGCTTCCATAACGTGATAGTTTTCTTAAGTACTGAGCCCTTGACAGTGTCCTGTGAAGTGCCCATACTTTAGGTGTTGACGAAGTTCGCCTTTTGTAGGTTTGGGTCACGTGCTTTGGGAACTGTGTCTGAGAAGCCACTGCCTACGAGTGTTGCAGGAATTTATATTTTCTCTCATGAATTTTGTTTCACATTTAGGACTTTGGTCCATTTTAAGTTCATGTTTGTGTATGGTATGAAATATGGGGGTCCATCTTGAGTCTTTCAAAGTATGAATTTTAATGACTAGGGAAAAAGCATCCTTTCTCTCCCCAGCCAACTCTGAAATGAAAGTCCAGAGGAATGGGGTAACCTTTGTTTCCTGCTCCTGGATATCTGCACTCTTGGCTTCCGAGACTCACAGTGATAGATTCCCATCCCAGAACCTCTAGAGAAGTTTTTAGACTGTAGAATCCGATCCATGGATTCTTGGCTAGGACACCTTTCAGAGCCAAGTTTGTTTCCCAGACCTGCTCATTTCAAGTTAACCCCAAGTCAGCCATTTAACTTGTCTGTACCCTGATCTGTTTTGTGAGTAGAAAATGATAAAAATCTGGGACTTTTTGACGCCTGCATGAGATTGCACGGCAAATGTCTGAGGCATAGGGTCAGGGCTCGTCACGTATCACCATACTGGGCTGTTCTGGTAGGAAAAGAGATTCAGTTCCCTTCACAAGTAATATTTATATCATTTCCTTATACTAAAGCCACTTGGCTGTAACAAAAAAAATTTTTATTTTAATTTGAAATGTGGCTGTCAACTATCTTGGTACTACTGGCTTTAGATCCATTTTATATAATTTATTTTAGGTGAAAAGGCTAAGGGTGATAACAAGTCTGTTCACTGTGTTTGGGTTTTAATCTTTTAGTCTTGGGGCTCTTTTAAAGTTTATGTAAGAGTCCTTCAGTGGGCAATCTTTGCTTAGAGTTGAGTCACATATAATGTGCTTGACTTCTACTAACACAAAATAAAAGCTGGACAAGCTCCATCAATCCTTAACATGTGTATCCAAATCACATCTGGGAGGTAACCTTGGTGGCTTGTGATTAATGCCTGGCCAATGTCCACTGACAGACACAGCATGGGTCAAGCAGAGGTGTATGGGCCTGGCTAGGTGTTGTTTTAATTTTACTTATTTCTTTTACGTGAGTGCTCTATCCACATGTACACCTGTGTGCCACAAGGGGGCATCAAACCCCATTATTGATGCTTGTGAGCCACCATGTGGTTGTTGGAAATTGAACTCTGAAAGAGTAGCCATTGCTCTTAACTGCTGAGTTATCTCTTCAGCCCCTGGCTAGGGGTTTTTAATTGAGCATTGGCATGTTATATTTGGGGATATACTTGCAGCTAGCCTCTGAGTACACATGGTGTTGATCTGAAGCCCAAAAGGGAGGTGTAGCTAAGGTAGAATGCTTATCTAGAATGGGAAAGGCCCTGGGTTCAATGGAAAGGCCCAGCACAACAGATTTTTTTTAAAGTTTTGTGTGTGTGTGTGTGTGTGTGTGTGTGTGTGTGTGAGAGAGAGAGAGAGAGAGAGAGAGAGAGAGAGAGAGAGAGAGAGAGAGAGCACAAAAGTGCCTTTTCCTCCCGAGAGTGCACACTGACAACACACAATCCTCTTCCTGTCATGGCTGATTAAGTCTGTAGCACATGTTATATTGCAGTTTTACAGTTTGTGTCACCCCAAAGCCCTTCAGGTCCCTTCAGCACAAATATAATACTCTAGGTCTCCACCCTACATGGGAGGTCATAGCTGGGCTTGGGCCACTGAGCCCCCTGCCCTGTTTCTTTCTGTACTAGAGAAAGTCTTGACTCTGGAATCCTTTGCCCACAGGTGCAGTTTGACCAAAGGAGACTAGCAGTCTAGGTTTGCAGGCTGAGGGGTTTCTACGTCAATCTGAGGAAGCCAAGTAGGAAGGGCAACAGTGTGCTCTTCCTGTGTCCCGAGTGGGGAGAGTGTTACAGTTTGCTTTTGACATTCTTCAGAAATTAAGCGCTAGCTCTTGGCCCCTCATAGCAACTCTCTGTTTTCTGGGAGCTCCAGCCCTGTCTCCTTAGCATGAGTCTGTCTCTGTTCTGTCTGAATCAACACCAGTTACGCCAAGGAGAGGGAGACTTTATTAATGACAGGGCAGCAAGGCAGGCTTCCTGTGATGCGGAGTGCATGAATGGCCTGGGGAGTAAGGGAAGTAATACTAGCAGCCCGGGGATTTCAGCAGTCAGTGATCTGACTACAGGGGGGCAGGAAGCAGAGGGCATTGTTTTCAGAAGTGCATGGGAGACTTGTTTGTGGTCAGTCCAAACTTTTCTCAGGCTGAATTCAGATCCTCACATCTGCCAGGGAAACTGATGGGCTTAGGATGTTGTAAGACTGAGATTAAGCTTCCTAGAGCCTGTAGCCTCTGCTAGCTGGCACCCTGATTCTCTGCTAGTCTTTTACATTTGACCTGTAGCCCCAATACTAACACAGCTGTGATGGATTTGTGTACACTGAGGGGTGAGGTGGCAGAGAAACAGTTATATATAAACTGAATTTCAAGCAAACTGTATAGACACAACTTTTAAAGATCATAAAAGGTCAGGAAAATATTCTTACATTCTTGGAGTAGAAGAAGAGATTCTTGCAATTACAAAGTAAAACAATTAGAGGTTAAACATAAAAATGCAAAACTCCAGTATGTTAAGAAAACTAGGCCAGAGGAAACACTTCCTGTATATAAACAACCATTAGAAGTGCTCTGATCTATCCCAGCTACTTGAGAGGCTGAGGCTGAGGATTCCGAATTTGAAACCAACCAGGTAACTTAGTGAGATTCAAAACACAAAAAGGCTGGTTGCTGCAGCCCAGTGATAGAGGCCCTCGGTTCAGTTCCCAGTATTTTATGAGAGTGGTTATGATTTGTAAGGTTATGAAGAAGACACAACAAGTACCAAGAAAAACAGGAACAGGACTCTGTTCCCTACAGCTAGGTGCTTTTAAAGTTCTATAAATACATAAATTCCATGTCTTAATGACAGCAGTGTTCCTGTGAGCTGTGAGGGTTATTTGTGCCCACCATCTGGGCTTGTTTACAAGAAGACCTGTGTACTGCCATCTGCCAATTTCATTTTTTACCTGTGGGAGGTGGGGCTAAAGGTTTTGATGGGGGGTCTACAAACCACACAATTGTTTTGTTTTAGATTTTTAGAATTTTGTGTGTATGAGTGTTTTGTTGGCATGTATGTATATATACCATGCCTGTGTCTAGTGTTTGAGGTTAGAAGAGATTCCTAAAATTGTAATATGAGCCTAAAATTGGCTCAAAACCAATGGTTGTGAGCCACCAAATAGGTCCAAACCCAAGTTCCCTAGAAGAGTAGCAGCCCATGCTGTTAACTGCTGAGCCATCTCTCAGTCCACAATGCTTTGTTTGAGTGAAGCGGCAGCTGGTTATGTCCAGGAAGGACCAAGATCGAGTGCTGGGGTATAGCATTACTGATTTATAGCCATATATAAAATTGGGGTGTCCCTAAAGGTCTCCTCTATGTTTCCTTATCTGTGTAACATGTTGCAAAGAAACAGGTCCTCTTATAGGGCAGTGGAAGAAGTCAGCCAGCCAGAACTTGCCAAGTTCATTGTCTGCTGTGAGTTAGAGCCTAGCATGTCAGCTGTTAATGTGAGAAAAGACTGGTTCTTGCCATGTCTCTTTAAAGCATTGTATCATTTGAAAAACCTACCTTTCTAGTAACCCAGGGGCTTTGTGGTACTGCTGTGAATCTGGAAGGGGTCTCACAGGAAAAAGGTGTGTCCACTCTTTTCAAAAAACATTTGACAAGAGAAGGTGGAAATTTCTTTCTCCAGAGTCTATTTAGGGAGATGCGGCTCCTCAGCCAACCCTTGGCATTAGTCAAGTTTTGCTGACTCATGGGTGCAGCACACCCACCTATGCCTCTGCAGAGCTGGGCTGCCTTTGGAGACCATTTCAATGTCCATGTCTGAAAATACTTGGTTCTGTTTTAAAGCTCCTTGCTTTGTTCTAGGTTTCTTTCATCTCTAACTTGTTCCCCATCTAGCCTCTGTGTCCTGCTAGCTGCCTGCAGGGCCATGCTGCTTGAGGATAGATAGACATGATACAACACAACACAAAACACTCACGCAGAACATCATGAGATGGTTCTTGTGATTGTACAGTTCTCAAGCGTGAGTTTTGTAAGCCACAGTGTCTCATTGCAGTGTCAAAAGATTGGACACTCCTAAGATCTAGCGTTGGCCCTCCAGAAGCCGACTGAGTAGGTAGCAGTGTGTGTGCATCCAGGGATGGGCAGGCAGATGTCTAACTACAGGGCTTGTTTTCTCCACAGGAAGTAAATGGTATCACTGCAGCACTGGCTGAGGAACTCTTTGAAAAAGGTACATAGCCATTGGTCCTTGAAATGCTAGGGGCCGTTTGCCTTATCTAGTAGGTAGCCGAAGGCTCAGGTTAGCACGGAACTCATCTGTTAGGTCCTATCCAGGTACAGCCTCTTTGAAGGTGTCAAGTCCCTGGCCCTGGTCCCCAACCAAGTCTACCCACCTCCTTGCCCTGCAGGTGAAGATCTACAAGCCTTCATTCTTAAGACTTACTAACATTGTTATTTTGTCTTATTATCATTATGGGGTGTGTGTGTGGGCACATGTGTCACAACACACATATGGAGGTCAGAGGACAACTTGGTAGAGTCAGTTCTCTCCTTCCACCTTTATGTAGGTTCTGGGAATCAAACTCAGATAGCCAGGCTTGTGTAAGGTGAGTGTCTGGGACTCACCCAAGTCTCAGGATCTCTTTCCAAGCCACATGGGGTGTTGAAAGGTGGCTGGCATGCTGCCATCTTGCACCTGATTTGTCCTTGCTTGGAAGTGTTCAAACCGTAAATAGAAGTCAGTCTTGGGTCATAGTCTTACCACAGAACATAATAACAGTAGCTGGCTTGTAGTGAGCAACCCCTGCCAACGATCTCACGTTTAACATTTACTGTCTTCCCTGAAGTAGAGGTAAGGGTGGGATGCTAGTGGTCAGAGGCCCAGAAACCTGATAGAAGAAGCAGCTTAAGGACTAAACGCTGACATCTTAAATGACCTTAGTGTCTGCATATTAGAGGGTACAGTGTAGTTGTGATACCCAGAGCACTGCCTTTCTCAGCCTTATCTTGGCTCAGTCAGTATCTTAGATCTCTAATCTTCTGGATGACTCCCCACTCCCACAACACACCCCTCCTTTCTCATCATGTGTCTAGTACTGTCCTATGCCTAGTCGAGCTCCAAAGGGCTGCTCATGTACTTAAGACTAGCTTTTCGTGGTGGGTGGGTGCATGTTATAGGTGCTTGCTGCATGTGTATTGACTGTGGGCTTGGTGCTCATAGTGCCCTGGCTATACGGTTCCTGGGACTGGGGTTGGACTTACGTTTGGGTTTGACTGTTACAGGAGAACAGCTTCTAGGAGCCGGAGAGGTCTTTGCCATCAGACCCTTGCAGCTCTATGCTGTCACACAACAGCTGCAGCAGGGAAAGCCAACTTGTGCCAGCGGTGATGCCAAGACTGACCTTGGACACATCCTGGACTTCACCTGTCGCCTTAAGTACCTTAAGGTAAAGATGTAGCTGCTTAGCTGTGGAGAGTCACTTGGCTCCCAGTTCTAGCTGAGTGTGAAGGAGACCAGGGCTTGGGGTGTTCAGTAGATGAAAGGGGCCTAGTGTTCTTGATACTGTGCTTCTGCCTGTGAGCACCAGGGGGCATCATGGCCCACTGTCTCAATACTGTTGAAGTGGTCAAAACTTTTGAGCTTGACAGCTGCTGCCACAGTGACCCAAACGTGCAGATGGAAAAGGTATTAGCATCCCTAATTTAAATCCATCTGTGGCCTCAGGTTTCTGGCACAGAAGGACCTTTTGGGACCAGCAATATTCAAGAGCAGCTCCTGCCCTTTGATCTTTCAATATTCAAGTCTCTTCACCAGGTGGAGGTAAGGCCACGCTGCAGGCGAACGGGCAGGGCTGGGCCCTGCACAGCAGCATCTTGTACCTATTGTCTGTATGTAGGATGGTTGTGATAGCAAGGCACTGTGTTGCTTTCATACTTGGCAATGGATTGGCAGATTCTATCCAAGAAAGTCAAACCCCTCTAAAGAAACCTTTTCTGTCCTCAGCTGGTTGCAGACCTCCATCCCTATTGTAGGCCACAGGAAGTATTAGATAAGCAGGAGGCTGCAGCCGAGTCCCTCTGGCCTCTCTAGAGTCAGGGACAAGTGATATTCAGGTAGAAGTCACAGAAATCATCCTAAAGGCCAGAGAGAGGCAATTCCAATTGTTTGTTTTCAAGTCAAAGGGCCTTGAAGGCTCTTTGCCCTCTAGGGTACCCACAACTAACAAGAAATGCCTTATCTTACTTCCTACTGAATGCTGGTTCTTAACACTAATTTTGTTATCATTTTTTAAAAGAACGGGAGTTAGTAATGAACCACCAAAGCTGCTTTAAACCATGTGTTTCCTGAGCTAGTTTTATGTTCAGCCTTCTCTCCTCTGTCCATGTTTACTTGGCCAAGTCTCCCCAGCTGTTCTGTGAAGTAGAGATGCTTTTGTTCAGTTTACAGTCGAGGAAACTGAGGCTTAGGAAGATGAGCTTTGGCCAGGAGACTGAATTTGAACTCCAGAGGCCTGTTCCCATTGACCTGTTCTTACTGAGGACAGAGGGACAGTTGGGAAGGCAGAAGAGATGCTCCAAGTACTATGAAGGAAACCCCCTTGTTCTCCAGCTTTGATTCCTATGTCCTATTTTCTTTGTGACTTGGCAACCCAAGATGTCCCTTAACCAGTGAAATGGAATTTGTATCTCATAACATGAGGGTCCATTTTTGAGGCAGGGTTTCATTGTGTAGCTCTGGCTGTCCTGGAACTCACTGTGTAGATGAGTCTGGTCTTGAACTCACAGAGATCCTCCTGCCTCTGTTTCTGAGTGCTGTGATCAGAAGTGTTTGAAACTATGCCTAGCTAAATGCCTTTCTTACTAGATGCTTAAAACTGTTAATTTGTTAAGTAACACCAGGAAATAAAAAAGACCCAGGTTGGTTGGTTGGTTGGTTGGTTGGTTGGTTGGTTGGTTGGTTTGAGACAGTATTTCTCTGTGTAGCCCTGGCTGTCCTGGAATTTGCTCTGTAGACCAGGCTAGCCTAGAACTCAGAGAACTACCTGCCTCTGCCTCCTGATTGTTAGGATTAAATGTGTGCACTACCATAGCTGCCACTGAAAGAGGCCAGGTTTTGAGTCACCTCTTATCAAAGGAATGCCTAATTTCTGGGGTTTTGAGGCTTCCAGATGCCATTTCTGAAACAGCTGTTCTTTGTTCCAGATAAGTCATTGCAATGCCAAGCATATCCGAGGGCTGGTCACCTCCAAGCCAACCTTAGCCACAATGAGTGTTAGATTCTCAACAACCTCAATGAAGGTGAGATCTGCCTTTGTGTGTCTGCCTGGAGCCTGGCCTCTGGGCACAGCCTTTGTTAGTGAACCTTATGGTCTTTCCTCTGAGCCCAGCAGCCCTGACTTAGCACTCATTTGTCTCTCATCCTCCGAGGTTGGGAAGAAAAAGATTGGGCCTTGTCTGGGCATGAGTAACAACCAGCTGCTAATGTCAGAAGTTTCTTTTATCAATTTGTGGGTGTCATCATCATAGTGTTAAAATCCTCCCTTAGTATAGAGACCGTACATAGTAGCAAATTTATGACTTAGACATCTGCTCAAATTTTGGGTTTATTGGAAATTCTTTCTCCTAAGGCCACTGACTGAAAGGAAGAAGCTGTAGGGAGAGCGAAGTGTAGGTGCCTTGTCCCTTGGGAGGTATTCCTTGCCTCATGGCTAAAGGAACCCAGGCTGATCCCTAAGAAAATGTTGTAGACATCAAAAGTCAAACCATGGAGAACTGCCTCCCTCTCCTTTGGTGATCCATGCTCTGTGTTGTTACTCTCAGCAATGATTCTCTCCCTGTGAAGTCATGGCTAAGGGATTTGCTGTCTTCAGTAGACACCATTCTGAAAGCATGGTTGCCTGGCAACATCATGAATTAGCTTTTCAGTCTCTGCCAGTTAAGCCAGGAAAGATATCACTCTATAGCAGAAGCCCGTGAGGGCTTGACTAGCATTTATTCTTGAAGTCACAGGACCAGAATACACTCAAGCTGCTGGTATGCTAAGCCCTTCAGTTATTTCACAACTGCTTAAAGACACAGACACCAAAACCCCTGTTAATGCAAGCTCATTTCCACATGCTAAATATGCTCCAGCTCTTCCTTAAATTTTGCAACTATAGCATGTTCTGCTTAGTGTTGCGTGAGGACCCACGTGTGCGCTCAACAGATGTTCCTTTGCAGGAAGTTCTTGTTCCTGAAGCCTCGGAATTTGATGAGTGGGAGCCTGAAGGCACAGCCCTTGAGGGGCCTGTGACCGCCATCATCCCAGCATGGGCAGCTCTGACTACTCTAGACCTGAGCCACAACAGCATCTCTGGGATCGACGAGTCTGTGGTATGATTGTAGCAACCTCCCAAGGCTTTCAGACTGTTCACACCCTAGGAATGGCTATTATAATTTGACCTTTTTTCTAAAGGATTCCCCAAAAATCTATATTCAGTATTCTATATGTTGTTTGTAGTTTTAAATTTTTTAAATGAGGGTATTTTAAAATAGTGAGTTGATTCATAAAATCAAGTGAAGCATTATGAACTATGCATACATTTAATATAGCCATGGTAAGTGATACTATTCAGTCCTAAGAAATAGCAGAAAACTCATTTCCTAGAATACAGGTGTGCCTGTGTTAGAGTGACATTCCAAAGACCTTTAAGAGTGTGATTCTTGGGCTGAAGAGATGGCTTAGAGGTTAAGAGCACTGACTGCTCTTTCAGAGGTCCTGAGTTCAATTCCCAGCTACCACGTGGTGGCTCACAACCATCTGTAATGAGATCTGATGCCCTCTTCTGGTGTGTCTGAGGGCAGCTACAATGTACTCAAATACATAAAATAAACAAATCTTTAAAAAAAAAAAAAAAAGAGTGTGATTCTTAGCTAGATGGTATCAGCACATGCCTTTAATCCAAATACTCAGGAGCCAGAGGCAGAAGGATATCTCTCTGAGTTTGTGGCTGGCTTGGTCTACAGAGAGAGTTCTAGGACAGAGAAACCCTGCCTTGAAAAACCAATTATAATGGCGTGATTCTTTTTGTGCTCTGTGGTAGTGGGCAGGGTTAAAAAAGAACATGCTCCCCTGCCTCTCTGGGAAGTACCATTTGTATTACTTAAGCAGCTTGTTCTATCCAAATTGTGGATTCTTTTGGATGTCTGCTGATGGGACGGTGGGAGGTGTCAGGGAGAAAGACTGCCGACTGGAAATCCATGTTCAGTCAGCAGGTGCAGGAACTGTGTATGTCCAGCCTCTTTGAGTAATGCTGAATATTCTTTTCTCTCATAAGAAACTGATCCCAAAGATTGAGTACCTGGACCTGAGTCACAATGGAGTACTAGTTGTGGACAACCTGCAGGTAATGTCTGCACACAGCTCTCTAGGGACTTGCTCTCCAGGTGGGTCCAAAGGTTGAAGAAGCTTCGTACCAGAGGGCTGGTAAGCATAGGCTTCCAGGGATGCACCGACTGTTGCTCTAGCTCCCAAGTGTTAGTAAAGCTGAGAGCTTGCAAACCGAGTGTGATGATGATAGACAGGCTGATTTTCAGTGTTCACCCCTAACCTGCCTACATGGGATACAGGAGGTTATGGCATAGAAAAGAGGGAAAAGGGCCTTCCCTTCTCAATAGTTGTCAGAGGACTTACAAAGCTGCCTCATATACTGGTTCATTGGTCTAAAGGGCACAGTGACCTCTCTGGAGGACTGACCTCTACTGCCACCCTGTTTCTTTTGCTACTACAGCACCTATACAACCTTGTGCATCTTGACCTGTCCTACAACAAGCTCTCCTGCCTGGAAGGCGTGCACACTAAACTGGGCAATGTCAAAACCCTAAACCTGGCCGGCAACTACTTAAAGAGTCTGAGCAGTCTGCACAAACTCTACTCCCTGGTTAATCTGGACCTCAGAAACAACCGGATTGATCAGGTGAGCCCCACTCCTGAGGACCTTGGGGATCTAGGATTGCTGAACCTTGTTGAAGATAAGCAAACCAATAGAATTCTGTTCACTCAAAAGCAGCCATCAAATATATAGTCTGTTGCTGAGGTGTTAGAAGAAAGGGCCAAATGGCACTGATGTCTTGCAGTTGGATGAGATCAAGAGCATAGGCAACCTGCCGTGTCTGGAGCATGTGTCCTTGCTGAACAACCCTTTGAGCATCATCCCTGACTACCGGACCAAGGTGCTTTCCCAGTTTGGAGAACGAGCCTCTGAGGTAAGCCAGAACCAGTAGCAGAGCCCAGAGAGACTGGTAGGGTAAATCCAGTCTGTCTGCAAAGGTAGAACAAGGTAAGGCTGTCCGCTCTGCCCTTGTCTGCTTCCAAGGGGTGTCTGCTCTTCATGTCTATACGTCCACTGCTCCCTATGAGAATACTCCCTGTAGTTTCTACTCCTCTCTCATCAGTTGCTTATTCCCTGGCAGGCTTCACTTGTGCCAGACCTTCAGGCTAGGAGGGCTTCAGAGGCACAGAAGGATTGTTTTCAATTCTTAAAGACTACATTGCAATCTGGGCAGCGGTTGTTCACACCTTTAATCTCAGCACTCAGGAGGCAGAGGCAGGCAGATCTCTGTGAGTTCAAGGCCAGCCTGATCTACAAAGCAAGTTCCAGGACAGCTAGGGCTACACAGAGAAACCCTGTGTCAAAACACAACAGCAACAATGATGAAAATAACATTGGATATTTTAGGCAAGGGGCCTAGAATAAGATGCCTGACATTATATGTAGGATTTTATTTAATTTATCTAAGATGCCTGAAATTATCAGTTTCTTGGGCAGCTAGTAATTCTGGTGCTTGACTATAAGCCTTGAGATTTTTTTTTCCTTTACTGGGTAGTCTATGCTGCCTACAGGCTCTGACTGTACAGGTGGCACCATGCTAGCCAAGCAGGTCCTTACCCTAGGGTGCTTTTTTCCCTCAGCCTCCAGCAGGCTCTATCCCCATTCCCATTCTCTCAGTCCCTAGAACTCATTTTCTTCAGATCCCTGGCTAGAAGACACCCCAGACTCTGTTTGCATTTCTCTCTAGCCTTCTCTGTCCTCACCATATTCTCTGTCACTTTGTCCATATCGACCCTGAGATAGTTACTATAAGATGTCATCTCTTGCTGGAGATGATTGCTTATGCCTGTAATTCCAGAACTCAAGATCTGAGGCAAGAGGGTTACCCGTGATTTCAAGGCCAGCCTGGGTGACAGAGTGAGACACTATCTTAAAATAGATAAGTAAATGAGTAAATAAATGGAGAAAGATAGAAAGAAAGAAAGGAAGAAAAAGAAAAGAAAAAGGAAGAAAAAAAGAGGAAAGGGGGAGGGCAGATGAAAAGGCTGTCTTCCCTTTTTGACTCCAGAGCTGGAAAGCCTTCCTGGCCCCACAGTATCTGCACCTGTCTGGCTCTTTGGGTGTCCTTCATGTGTCCTTTCTACCTGCATGCCAGTCTACAGCTCTTCCCGTTTACCCAGAACAGAACTCCTGCCTTCTTTCATTTAGTGTATCTTTACCCCTGTAGTCCCTTGTCCAGAAAGTTCTTTTCTTATTCTTTGACAGTTCTGAGTTCTGCCTATAAGTAGGAGCTCAGTACATTCACTTCCTTCTCTTGAGTCCCAAGAGGCTTCTGCCCCTCTTAGTGGAGAGGGACTCCTAAAGATCTGTTAAGCAATGTGGGATCTTCATGGGCCATCTAAGGTGGTTTCTTCAATACTTAATGTGGTGGTGAGGCGCCTCCCTTAGTTCCCAGTATTTTCTTGGGGCCAGTCTTCAGCAGGATCCCACCATTCTCCCAATATGCTTTGCCAGTCTCCATATTGTAAGCTATTTTCTGGACTCTCTAGATCTCTCTAGATGGTGTCGCAACCACAGAGAAGGAACTGGACACTGTGGAAGTGCTGAAGGCAATTCAGAAAGCCAAAGATGTCAAGTCCAAACTGAATAACACAGAAAAGAGGGTGAGCATTTCAGGGATCCAGCCAAGGATGGAGCTTTTCTTGGGGAAACTGATCCGTGGAATCCCTCGGGGATCTCTGATCATTAGTGCCCCATGCCCTATCCCCTACCCCCTATCTATGAAACCTTAGACTGGATCCTCATGTGCGCTATGGTAATGGTACTTTCCATGTGGTTTGTGAGATCATTTTCAACATCCTTTGGTTGGAAGAACGTTGAGCTCTTTCCTGTACATCCCTAACCTTAGCAGATCTGTTTTTCCTATACCTTTTACCTCCTGGACTAATTCAGTTCTCTTTCTCAGGTTGGTGAAGACTTCCGGTTCCCAGCTGCTTCCTGCATCAGACCCGGCAGCTCTCCTCCCTGTGCAGCTCCCGCCTCGGTTTCCCTGCCTCAGCCGATCCTCTCCAACCAAGGTAATCATGAACAGTTCTTGCTCCCAGCTGAGCTGCTCAGCTCTGCCTGGACCACAGGCAGGGCTGTGCTTGAGAGAAATGCTGGCACCTGCTTCCTACAGGCTCGGGCACAGGGAGGGTGGCACTTTTTGCAGGCTGGCTCCTTGGGTGGCACATGGCAGGGAGGTGCCTGGCCTGATTATCACATCCAGTTCCTGTAGGTTACCATGGGGGTGTTGGAGAGAACTGAGCAGGCTCGGGCTGTTGATTCATATGAATCCATTCCCCTGTGCCCATCATGGGCAGGTCAGCTTCTAGAAAATCAGGCCTTGTTTGGAGCCATTGACCCCATATGGAGAGTTTTTATTGTTGTGATGCCTCTGTGGCATTCAAGGTATGGCCAAACCCCAAAATACTGCATTTATGGAACCAAGATGGGCTGCCTGTCCCCATGGACCCATGGAAGAACAGTCCTTTTCGTCTGTGAGCATTTTCAAAGGGCTTTCACCTCTGAACCCAGGCATCCTCGGAGATGAGTGAGTGAACCAGGTGCCATGAGCGTGGCTGCTGGCCTGGCCCCAACGGAAGAGGGGCAGGTATGCCGTCCCAAGTGGAGCTGAGGCTCGGGACACTCAGGAAAGAACGCCACCCGCCCAGGCTCCTGGAGACGCAGAACTTGGTGTGAGGTCTTGGGAAACTAGTTTGGCCTTAGATTTTAAGAGCCAGAAATATATTTCTACTCCTTAATCTGGTGACCCCACTGGAGGAAACTTCTCTAGAGATGGCTAAAACACTGGGGAAAGGGAAGTTCTCCCCACTAGCACCATCAAACTGTGGTGTGCACACCAGGAGGGCAGGGAAAAGCAGCTGTGCCACAGAACCCTCTGAAGCAGTCCTGTTAGGGAGAGAAGACTGAGCTGCAAAGAGACAGCACTTGCTGATGTTGAGGCGGAGCCCAGAGTGCAACAGCCTGAGTTACGACAGTGATGCTCAGAAGAGAAGCCATGAAAATGGAATGGTAGAGCTAGGTGCTAGCACATTCACCCCATTGGCTTTGTCAAACTTTTGATGAAAGTTTTGATTTTTTTTTGTTTGTTTTTTCATAAAAGAGGAAGTAAGTTTGAGTCTCTGTGAGGAAGTTTCCCTGACCTCTCTTTATATCCTCATAGTACTAATGATACTACATAGAAAGCATGCAATCATAGACTCTGGGGACAGGGCAATAGGTCCAGGACATAACCTGTTCTAGCATTTGTTGAATCAGTGTGTTCATGCATGGGTGCATGGGTGCTGTGTGCATGCATGGGTGCATGGACAAGCAAATGAAGAGCAAGTTGGCCAAGAGCAGATCCTGGCTAGGCAGGAGGAATGGGTGTTTCCTCCAGGCCACAGCTCCAGCAGCCACTGTTCCTTGTGGTGTTGAAGTCTCTGCAGCAGCCTGGGGCAAGCCTCATCTACCCCCTCCTTGCTGCCCTTTCACCCCAGGGTGCTCTGTAGTCTGCCCCCCTTCCCAGTCACTGGACACTGAGAGATGTTGTCCCATATTTACACCTCTTGTAAATAAAACTACAGTGGATGTCTTTGTGTGCACATCTCTTTCCTTTGGGTGAGAAATGACAAAGGTCAGACCCTGTCTGAGGACTCCTGGTGTCCCCTATCCCATCTGCTGAGTGGCCCTTTCTGACCACTTGTTTATACAGGCCATGGTCCAGGAAGGAAGTGGACAGACTGTCCTGTCTGCATTTCCTCATGCCCAAACAAGGCTGGGGGGTGAGGGGGTAGTGGCTTTTTTTTTTTTTTTTTTTTTTTGTCCTCACAAATGTGAGGCACCCACATACATATATGTGTGTTTGGCCATGTGTTACTGGCGCTGGCCTGGATGGACAGGAATTTTTCTGTGTGAGAACAGCTCTACTAACCTACTGTGGGCACTCAAGGCCTGCCTGAGGGTGCTGTGGGACCCAGTTCTCTGGTCATCACAGCTGCGAGGGCAGTGGAAGATTGACAGGGTCAGTGTCCACAATGCCAGAGTTCATTCCCCAGCCCTGTCAGGAGGCTGAGATAAAGGCTGTGCTATAGGCGTGATTAGAAGCAGGCAGCTGAGTTCCTGTTCCATTTTCCTGGCCCTGAGATCCCAAGCAACTTGTAGCCTCGTGGAAGCTGTTTTCTCAACCATAGAGTGGATACGTCCTAACATCATCGATTTTAAGATGCACACATTCCACCCTGTGACTTCTCTGAAATTGAGATGCGTCTTTCAGTCAGTGGCGTCCCCTAGTTGCTGTCAGCCAGCTGGTAATCGTGATGGAGCCGTGGGAATACCTTCCGTGGACATCTGCTATGACCAGGATGGCACCTTATCCACACATAGATTTGATGAAATGTGGTAAATAACAAGAGGTGCGCGTGAGCTGATGCTGGGGAAGTGCTGGCACTGCCGAGGCCAAACAGGACGAGTCGGTAGGGGCTGCTTCCTGTAGCCTGAGCTGGGTTCTAGGAAAGTACCTCTGAGAACATGGAGCCACTTGGGGACACGGGCTCTGTGCCTATAGAAGAATGAGGTAGAACAGTTTGGGAATACTTCTAGGACTGCAGCAGAGGTGGTATCAGGTGAATTGTGAAAGATGGGTTGGGTTAAGATATTTCAGCAGCAGGGGCAACATCAGCAAAGCCTGGGGTGCTTGGTGCATGTCTGTGTGCTTACCCCCTTCCTGCCTCACAGCCTCTGCAGCTTAGCTTCATGGGGGTATCTGGGCTTGGGCTGCCTGCTTACCCTTTGGGCAGAGACCTGGGCTTTGTGAGTTGCCCTGTTGTAGGCAGTAGTCCAGCTGAACATGATACATGTGGGGCTCTCAGGGGTACATTTGATTGGGCCAGGTGGCTGTTTAGTAACAAAGCCAGGCTGTGGAGGGATAACTCTTCTAGACCAGTCAGCTGCAGTTTGAAACATGTTGGGTGCTGTTGTTTTTGTTGTTTATTGTTTTGTTAGTCCGTGGGGAGGGGGAGATTCCTCCTCAACTGATTGCAAACTGGGGTGATGTAATGGCTGCAGACAGGATATTCATACCATACCTTAGTGCAGCTTCAGTAAGCGGTGCATTTCAGGTAAAGTAGGAGGTAGTATAGGGCAGTCAGCAGGGCTCCCTGAGAAAGCCGTCCTGTGGGTGCAGTCCCAGCTGTGCTCAGCACTGAAGGGATGAGTCTGCAGGATCCCGGCGAAGGGGCTGTGCCTGGAACCTGTGAGCCCCTCAGAGATACCAGATGCGAGCACAGGCTCACTTGTCCTTTCTTTGGACAGTGTTCCAGTATGTCCAAGGCTATTGATAAATACATCAGCAAAATGTTTTTCTGACCGGTAGAGCACCTTGTTTTCCAGTACCCACGTCTTCCTAGTTAGGCTGGGCCAGGCTGCGTGGTCTAACCTTGCCACAGCAAGAGAAAAGGTGGTCTCCTGTTTCTTTGTGCAAGCGTTGTTTTATATGTTGTATCCATTGGTTCTTCTTCCATGGAATGTCTGTTCATATTCTATACGTTCTCTTCCAGTTTTGAAGCAGCTTGCTCCCATTTTTGTCACCTGTAAGGGCTCCTTATAGATTGAGACAGAGATCTTTGTCTACACCCCAGGCACTTGTTTTGTCTGTGCTGTTTCCTGTCTTTGGAATGTACTCTAGAGGTTTCCCTGCTTCTCTGCTCAGGTAGCCTCTCACTCACACGCGAGAACAGCCACTGCTCCATCCTGAGTTACTGAGGAGCTACTGAATTACTGCGTTTCTTTTCTGTGGGTCTGGCTAGCGCCTGGCCATGCTGTGAGCCCAGGCCTAGCCTCTTCTTGAACAGCTGCTCTTCCTGCCCACCTGCCCGCCCCATCTCCGCAGGTATCATGTTCGTACAAGAAGATAACCTGTCCAGCAGCTTCTCATCCACTGATAGTCTGCCGCCCGATGACCAGCCCTTTGCCCAAGAGTTTGCCAACTCCTCGGGATCTAACCCCACAAGACAGGTAATGCCCTCCCCTACTCCTGAGGACTCTTTTTCTCAGCCATGCTGCTGCTGTCTGACATTGTTCACACTGAGGTATGGCCTGGTTAGGGTGAGGCACATGTGGGGAGGACTTCTGGGTACTTTGTGTGTGGCGTAGTCTTTCTCTTGGATATGTCTCTAGTTAAGGGTTTGAGTTTGGCCTTCTCCACCCCACAGGAACAGCAGTACTTTCTCTTAGACCCTGAGGGAAAGGGAAGGTGGGCATTTTTGTGGAGGCACATGGAAGCTGGATGTCCAAGGGGAATCTCTTTTAATGCCTAGCACCCCACAGGCCACTCTGTCCCTTCTCACATGTCACTATAGTGGTCTGAGCAGTGTGACTCCAGCTCTTTGTAGTTGCTATCTAGGCTTTTGGGACCCATTTCTGTGTCCCTTGGAAAGAAAGATGAAAATGGAGTGCCTTGATGTGCCCTCGATGCCTGGACCTTTCTGTTCCGCTGTTCTGCAAGCTAGGGTCATGTCATGTGACGCTAAGACAGTTTACAGAAGTTCTGTCTGTCTACCTCCTGAAGACTGACACCTTAAGGAGAACTAGGTCCTTGACCTAGTCTTACCTGGTATGCAGGAAGCACTGAGGGCCTTGCCAGAACCAGTTTTCATCATGTGCACTGCTGCCTGCCTGGGGCCAGACCAAACAAAGCACCTGGTCCCTTGGGTGGCACAAAGGTCCCCAGATGCCAGACATCCGTGGAAACGGGCTCTGATCCATTGTTGTGCATGTAAGTCAGGTGAGACAGGCGGGAAAGCAGCAAGGTTCTGAGCTCACCCAGAGTGGTCTATGGAGGTAACGAAGCAGCTTTACAGGCAGCCTCAGGCCTGCACCCCGTGAGTGCTAGGAACTGCTGCAGCAGGTGAGCTCATTCTTTTCTCCTCTGTCAGGTGGCCTCTGAAGATTTAAGGGATGTGCCAGGAGCTGTTGGCGGTGTGAGGTAAGGAAGAGGAGTCAGTGGGGCCAGCTGCACGTCTTCTGTGTTCACTAGTGCAGATGGAGCGCCAGTGTTGCCCGTTCACAGAGGTCTCTAATCAAGTGCAGTTGAGATGAGCTCCATCTATCTGCTTTCCTCAGCTGCCTAGTTGACATTATGTTAACTAGAAGTTGGCAAGTCAAAGCCAGTGTGGGTTAGAGTCTGGTTTCTACTGTGAGCTGACGATACCTGTTGTCTCTTTGTGGGTTGTTTTGTTTTCTGCAGCAGGGTCTCATTTAGCCCAGACTGGCCTAGATCTTACTGTGCAGCTTAGGCTGGCCTCAAATTCATGGCATTCCCTCCTCCCTCAGTCTCCTTAGAGAAAGGCTTACAGAGGTTAGCCACCTACCTGATTTTATTATTGCAGTTTGTCTGTCTGTCTGTCTGTCTGTTTGTTTTGTCTTTGAGACAGGGCCTCTGTATAGCCCTGACTGTCCTGGAACTTGTTTTGAAGACCAGGATGGCTTTGAACTCCAAAGATTGGCCTACCTCTATCTCCTACTGGCAGGGATTAAAGTGTAGGACATTATGCCTGGCTCCTGCTGCTTTTGTTGTTAGATTTGCTTCTTTTTCTGTGCATAGCCTCACACTTCTTCAATCCCAGCAGTCAGGAGGCAAAAGCAAGCACATCTCTATAGGTTTGAGGCTAGCCTGGTCTACACTGCGAGTTCTAGAGTAGCTAGGACTCTATAAAGCGATCCTGTCTCAAAACAAACAAAACACTGTTTTCTTTTTTCTTTTTTTAAGGTTTATATATTATATATAAGTACACTGTTGCTGTCTTCAGACACCAGGAAAGGACATCAGATCTCATTACAGATGGTTGTGAGCCACCGTGTGGTTGCTGGGATTTGAACTCAGGACCTCCAGAAGAGCAGTCAGTGCTCTTAACCACTGAGCCATCTCTCCATCCCACTGTTTATTTTCATTTTATGTGTATGAGTATTTACCTACATGTATATATGTGTATATATGTATTTGTGTGTGTGCCACCTGTAGTCTTGGCGCCTCTAGAAGCCAAGACAAGGCATTACATCTATAACTAGAGTTACAGATGGTTGCTAGCTACTGTGGATGCTGGGAAACAAACCTAGATTCTCTGCAAGAACTCTGAGAGCCCTTAACTGCTGAGTTATCTACTAAGCCTTTGGCTATTGCATACCTGGATGATTGTTTAAATAAAGTTACGTGGGTAGGGCCAGCACACACACATAGCTCTTTGGCCCTTTGTAGAAGTCTGTTTTTATTTATTTGTTCATTTGTATAATTAAATTTTGGGGGTTTTTATTTTTTTGTTGTTGTTGAGACAGGGTTTCTCCATGTAGCTCTAACTGTTCTGGAACTTACTCTGTAGATCAGGCTAACCTCAAACTCAGAGATCCACCTCCCTCCCTCTCCTGAATGCTGGAATTAAAGTTAGCATGCACTACTACTACCTGGCTTGGTTGACTGGTTGATGATTGACTTTTGAGGCTGGATCTTTATATAGCCCTCCCTGGCTGGTGCAGGATCCACTATATAGACTGGCTGGCCTCAAAACCGATAAGAGATCCACCTGCCTCTGGCTACAGAATTGTATTTCCAATTCTTGTTTATGGGAGGATTATAGAGGCCAAGAGGGGCTGAATTTAAATGAAAAGCTCCTAGGACCCGCCCAACTTAATTTACTGCCCTGGGAAACCAGGCTGTCCCTAAAAGTAGCCATTTTTCAACAAAGATGTAGCACTTTGTTGCCTTTTTGACACTTGAGCTTAGTTGTGGCGGCCAGCTTGGTTTGGGCAGGCTGTTCAGGGCAGTGTGTAGAAGCATGAACTCATCCTGAGGGCAGCCTCTTGACAGGCTCAGCTGCTATATGAGAGCCTCAGGAGACCCATGGATTGACTTCCCAGGGTTAGGGTACTACCCTGAGAGAGAATGTCCCTGTGTCCCTGACCCAGTCTCTTCTTGCACAGCCCAGACCATGCAGAGCCAGAGGTTCAGGTGGTGCCTGGGTCAGGCCAGATCATCTTCCTGCCCTTCACTTGCATTGGCTACACAGCCACCAACCAGGACTTTATCCAGCGCCTCAGCACACTGATCCGCCAAGCCATTGAACGGCAACTCCCTGCCTGGATTGAGGCTGCCAACCAGCGAGAAGAAGCCAATGGAGAACAGGGTGAAGAAGAGGAAGAAGAGGAGGAAGAGGATGTTGCTGAGGGTCGCTACTTTGAAATGGGACCCCCAGATGCAGAGGAAGAGGAGGGGAGTGGCCAGGGAGAAGAGGATGAGGAAGATGAAGACGAGGAGGCCGAGGAGGAACGCCTGGCTCTGGAGTGGGCCCTGGGCGCTGATGAGGACTTCTTGTTGGAGCACATTCGCATCCTCAAAGTGCTGTGGTGCTTCCTGATCCACGTGCAAGGCAGCATCCGCCAGTTTGCTGCCTGCCTCGTGCTCACCGACTTCGGCATCGCTGTCTTTGAGATCCCACACCAAGAGTCACGAGGCAGCAGCCAGCACATCCTCTCATCCCTGCGTTTTGTCTTCTGCTTCCCACATGGCGACCTCACAGAGTTCGGCTTCCTCATGCCGGAGCTGTGTCTGGTGCTCAAGGTGCGGCACAGTGAGAACACGCTCTTCATCATCTCAGATGCTGCCAACTTACATGAGTTCCATGCTGATCTGCGCTCCTGCTTTGCGCCACAGCACATGGCCATGCTGTGCAGCCCCATCCTCTACGGCAGCCACACCACCCTGCAGGAGTTCTTGCGCCAGCTGCTCACCTTCTACAAAGTGGCTGGTGGCTCTCAGGAGCGCAGCCAGGGCTGCTTCCCTGTCTACCTGGTGTACAGTGACAAGCGCATGGTCCAGACAGCTGCCGGGGACTACTCGGGCAACATCGAGTGGGCCAGCTGCACACTGTGCTCTGCCGTGCGGCGCTCTTGCTGTGCGCCCTCTGAGGCCGTCAAGTCTGCTGCCATCCCCTACTGGCTGCTGCTCACATCCCAGCATCTCAATGTCATCAAGGCCGACTTCAACCCCATGCCCAGTCGTGGCACCCACAACTGCCGCAACCGCAACAGCTTCAAGCTTAGCCGTGTCCCACTCTCTACTGTGCTGCTGGATCCAACTCGCAGCTGCACCCAGCCACGGGGCGCCTTCGCTGATGGCCATGTGCTTGAGCTGCTTGTTGGCTACCGCTTTGTTACCGCCATCTTTGTGCTGCCCCACGAGAAATTCCACTTCTTGCGAGTCTATAATCAGCTACGCGCCTCACTGCGGGACCTGAAAACTGTGGTCATCGCCAAGAACCCTTCAGCTAGGCCAAGAACCCAAAGCTCCCACACGGGTTGCCGGTCTGCCAAGAGCAGGTCCAGGTAAGACTACTAATTTAGGCTGCTGGGACCTGGGGTGTGGGGTTGGCTTGGGTGTGGTCTCTGGGCCTTTGTACTCTGCGGGAGTCTCCTTTTACTTTCCCTTTCTCACTTCTCTGAGAACTCCATGGACTTGGTGCTAAGTGCTCCAGATCTTACAAGCAGCTCAGGCAAGCTGTTCTATGAAGGATGGGTTAAGGAAATCAGCCCTGTCTTGCCAGTGGAGAATATCACTTTGTCCCCTAGCCCTCCCACTGTCCTCTCAAATGTGTGAGCATGGTTTCTGGGTGTCATCTTTCTCCTCCACCAGACAGCTCATCCAGTGGCTGGCTCTGTCAGTTAGGGACTGTTCAGGGTTCATCCCTGAGACCCCCTCTCAGGCTTTTTTTTTTAACCATAAAGTTCTTGTCAGGAAGGACGACGTTATATCTAACTTGGAAACCCCTCTCAAAGAACCTTCTGAGATCAAAGTGTATGGGTAGATCATCTTTTCTTCAGGAGGGATTGAGGTACTTAGCAGGAAGGAGCTGGCAGCTGTAGCCTGTTCTCACTCTCACCTTCCTCTTGTGAAAGCCTCTGCTCTCTGTTGCTGGATTCCCCACCTGGGGAGGGGAGGATCTAATAGCTCATGGTTCTGTATCCTGCCAAAATGCTGAGACCTATCTTCACCCCTGATTCTCTCCTTTCCTCTCAGTCAGTCCCCAGCTGACGATCCAAAGGGCTTTCAACTCTTATAGCTGAATCCAGTGCCCCTCTTATTCCTGTACAGAGATGGCTGCCCCTTACCTTCCCTCACCATGTAAGGCTTAGGTGACATGCACCTTGTCCTTCTTCCAAGCTGCCACAAACCTAGCTTGCTCCTGGGACTGCTGCAGAAACCAGACCCCCTAAGGATGTGTCTGCATACCCATGATAGCAGGAGACTAACCCAGCAGCTTCGTGGGGTATTTGGACAAATCAAGGTCACAGGATTACAGCAGCTGGACTGGATCTGAAGGATGGGGAGTGCAAGCATCCAGACCTCACCCCTCCTTCAGTGTGGCTGAATGCTGGAAACTCCCAGCTCCCGTGAAATTTAAGCTTTTGAGCATTAATTTTAAGTCTTGAGTCTTGCCTCTGCTTGCATATACACATCCAGACATTTTCCCTGTTCTGTGTGGTAGATCACCCAGTGACCTCAAGGGTAGCACATCCTATATGGTTGTCTATCACACTCTGATGTTGTGCATGTGATAAGAATTTCTATGAGCACACATGTTTATTTGGCATTTCTTGTGTCTCTGGTAGATGTAGTGCTGAGCAGCGGCTACAGCAGAACCCAGGAGAAGCTCCTGCTCCAGTTCCAGCTCCTGTAGAGGACCCACTTCTAGCTCCAGCAGAGGCGTCAGCAGGGGCTGCAGCTCCAGCAGAGGCTCTAGCTCCAGCAGAGGCGTCAGCAGGGGCTGCAGCTCCAGCAGAGGCTCCAGCTCCAGCAGAGGCTCCAGCTCCAGCAGAGGCTCCAGCTCCAGCAGAGGCATCAGCTCCAGCAGAGGCATCAGCAGAGGCTTCAGCTCCAGCAGAGGCATCAGCAGGGGCTGCAGCTCCAGCAGAGGCATCAGCAGAGGCATCAACAGGGGCTTCAGCTCCAGCAGAGGCTCCAGCAGGGGCTGCAGCTCCAGCAGAGGCTCCAGCAGGGGCTGCAGCTCCAGCAGAGGCATCAACAGGGGCTGCAGCTCCAGCAGAGGCTCCAGCAGGGGCTGCAGCACAAGCAGAGGCATCAGCAGGGGCTTCAGTTCCAGCAGAGGCTCCAGCAGGGGCTGCAGCTCCAGCAGAGGCTCCAGCAGGGGCTGCAGCTCCAGCAGAGGCATCAACAGGGGCTGCAGCTCCAGCAGAGGCTCCAGCAGAGGCTTCAGCTCCAGCAGGGGCTGCAGCTCCAGCAGAGGCTCCAGCAGGGGCTTCAGCTCCAGCAGGGGCTTCAGCTCCAGCAGAGGCTCCAGCAGGGGCTTCAGCTCCAGCAGAGGCTCCAGCAGGGGCTTCAGCTCCAGCAGAGGCTCCAGCAGGGGCTTCAGCTCCAGCAGAGGCTCCAGCAGGGGCTTCAGCTCCAGCAGAGGCTCCAGCAGGGGCTTCAGCTCCAGCAGAGGCTCCAGCAGAGGCTCCAGCTCCACCAGAGGCATCAGCGGGAGCTTCAGCTCCAGTGGGGGCTTCAGCTCCAGCAGAGGCATCAGCAGGGGCTGCAGCTCCAGCAGAGGCATCAGCAGGGGCTGCAGCTCCAGCAGAGGCTCTAGCAGGGGCTTCAGCTCCAGCAGAGGCTTCAGCAGAGGCTCCAGCAGGGCCTTCAGCACAAGCAGAGGCTCCAGCAGAGGCTCCAGCTCCAGCAGAGGCTCCAGCAGGGGCTGCAGCTCCAGCAGAGGCTCCAGCAGGGGCTGCAGCACAAGCAGAGGCTCCAGCAGGGGCTTCAGCACAACCAGAGGTCCCTGTCCACTACCCAAGTGAGCGCCTAATCCAGTCCACATCTGAGGAGAATCAGATCCCTTCTCACTTGCCGGTCTGCCCATCACTCCAGCACATTGCCCATCTTCAGGGGAGCGCCATCATTGATCTCTTCCACAGCAGCATTGCCGAGGTATTGGCCCAAGTGCCAGATGAGAGGTGTGGGCTCTTCAGTGGTACCAGGTACCAGTTAGTTCTGTGAGGGTAGAGTGTAGTCTGTGTTAGGACATCCGTGTGTTTCAGATTTCTCTTGACATAATGTGGTCTTGAGCTCCATCTGCTCACAGGATTGAGGATCTGGGTCAAGAGGTTTGCCACTCACCTAGCCAGGTGTGCCCTCTGTCACACCTGCCTCTGTGTATCCTTGGTCTGGGTGTGTGTCCCTGTGCCCACTTCCTCTTCTCCCTTCTCTGCTCTGAGTTTATTTGAAAAATGAGCTGAGCTTTTCGTCTTTCCTCATCCAACACCATGATCAGTTCCTGGAACGCAGGAATCACATTAACCAGACTCACAGAAAGGGAAGGATGTGCTGCCTAAAGTGTGGTTCAGGAGGAAGGGGGTGTGGCCTGTTCCGCCCTCCTCTTCTGCAGGGTCCCACATAACCTCTCTGCCCAGGTTGAAAATGAGGAGCTGAGGCACCTCCTGTGGTCCTCAGTGGTGTTCTACCAGACCCCGGGGCTGGAGGTGACCGCCTGTGTGATGCTCTCCACCAAAGCTGTGTACTTCATACTGCACGATGGCCTCCGCCGATACTACTCTGAACCACTGCAGGGTAGGTACTCCAGCCTGACCATTCTTGGATCAGGGCAGCCTACCGTGGACTTGGGTAGAAGCTCTGGGCTCAGTCCCTCATCTGAGAAAGGAGTGATTACAAAGGAGTGAACTCATGAAGACTTAAGACTAAATATGAATGTGCCGTGGCAGGGATGCTTGGGAACTGGCTGACTCTTGCAGGGATTTGGTAGCCTCTGCCTTTTGGATCTCAACAGGAACCTCATCCTATGGCCTGGTGACTCCACCGAGCTAAACTAGATGAGGCTCATATCCCACACCCAGTGTCACACAGGTCCTCCATATGTGCAGTGGTGTTGGCTCCCTGCCAGGCGACATTCCTGCTGGACATGTTTAACCTTAGCCTCTTTTCTCTATCTCAGATTTCTGGCACCAGAAAAACACTGACTATAACAACAGTCCTTTCCACATCTCTCAGTGCTTTGTGTTCAAACTCAGTGACCTGCAGTCGGTCAATGTCGGCCTTTTCGACCAGTACTTCCGGCTGACTGGTAAGTGACACGTGACACGATATGTTTTGTCCCAGTTTGGAAGAAGGCCAGTGTCACCAGTGGGCTTCTACCTTGCACATGTAGATACACTATTTCATGACACATTATCTCCACTTACAAGCCAGCTACTTGGGTAGGAGGAAGCAGCTCCAGGAACTGCTGAGATGGCAGAACTCCCGCCCCACAGTTTATAGCAGGAGCTGAGTGCACAGGGAACAGCAGAGTGGGCCCTGGGCTTAGGGGCAGGATGTTTCTGAGTCATACTTCCTGAAAGGAGAAAGCTAAGCTCTTTCCCTAATGCCTCTATCCCCTTCCAGAAAAATCTCAGCCCTTCCTGCCTGAGATACGGCCATCTCCCCTGGTCCCATGATGCCCTCCCACATAGACCTATGAGGCCTGGTTTTCTGTCGGGACCTTGCAGGGATGGGAATGGTGGCCTGTGCCTCTGACCAGCCCCTTCTTGTGCAGGCTCCTCCCCAACGCAGGTGGTCACCTGCTTGACTCGCGATAGCTACCTGACACACTGCTTCCTGCAGCACCTCATGCTGGTGCTATCCTCCCTGGAGCGCACGCCTTCGCCCGAGCCTGCTGACAAGGACTTCTACTCAGAATTTGGGGACAAGAACACAGGTACCTGTCCACCCCACCCCCCCCCCCAGAGCCCTCACTGCCTCTGCCTCTGCCTCTACCTTTCCCTCATCTCTACCTAGCTGGCCCAGCTCTATGTGGTCCTCTTCCATGGCAGAGGCTCCATTCCAGCAGTCCCAAGCCAGCCAGCAGACCTGTCTCTCAGCCCTGGGCTCTAGCTTGGAGCACCCTCAACTACTCTCATTAGAGTCTAGGGGTGGTGTGGGGCTGCTGTTGCTACTAACTGCACCACAGGCAACTCAGGCCACACCCTGGTGTCCCTTCCTGCAGGGAAAATGGAGAACTATGAGCTGGTCCATTCCAGCCGCGTCAAATTCACTTACCCCAGTGAGGAAGAGGTCGGGGACCTGACCTACACTGTGGCACAGAAGATGGCTAGTCCTGCAAAGAATCCATCCCTCAGCATCTTACTATACATACAGGCCTTCCAGGTGCTCACACCACAACCTGGACGGAGCAAGGGCCCACTGCGCCCTAAGACACTCCTACTGACCAGTGCTGAGATCTTTCTCCTGGATGAGGACTACGTTCACTATCCATTGCCTGAATTTGCCAAAGAGCCACCACAGAGGGACAGATACCGGCTAGATGATGGCCGCCGGGTCCGGGATTTAGACCGGGTGCTCATGGGCTACTATCCCTACCCACAGGCCCTCACTCTTATTTTTGATGACATGCAGGGCCACGATCTCATGGGGAATGTCACCCTGGACCACTTTGGGGAGATGCCAGGTGGTCCTGGCAGGGCTGGCCAGGGCCGGGAGGTACAGTGGCAGGTGTTTGTCCCCAGTGCTGAGGGCCGAGAAAAGCTCATCTCGCTCCTCGCACGACAGTGGGAAGTTCTGTGTGGCAGGGAGCTGCCTGTGGAGCTCACTGGCTAGTGCGTGCCACGGCAGCCCTGGCCTCCTGCCATGTCTAGCCCAGCCTGGTGCCCATGAGGCAGGGAAGCAGGCCTCCTGCATTCTTTTAAGGTGTTTTTCCTCTCCCTTGGTTCCTACATTGATTGCCCATGGCCCCCACACATGTGACCAGCTCCCACAGAGAATGTGAACATGTGTGCTCAGTTAATCCTTCCTAACGCTGGGAAGAAGTATGCCAGCCCCACCAGAGCGTCCTTGTGCCATTAGCATCCCTTGTGTCACCTGCCTCGGAAGTGGCATGGCGAGACACACCAGCATTGTTTTGTCTGTGACTGATGCTGTTGTTAGTGTGGCGCTGTGGACCTGATAACCCCCACGTCCTTTCCTGAAGTGTTAAAGTTCAGTTCTTTGTTGCTGTTGCTGTCATTGTGGGCATTTCGCTGCTGATTGCAAAGCTGGTAGCAGAATACATGTGGCCAGCTCCCATTTTGTGGGCTTTTCCAAAATGGAGGCCTCCTCAAGACCAGAGGAGGTTCTATGGGGAGTTCCCAGGTCATGGGTCCAAGAGGAGCCAGTGCAGGGGACCTAGAGCTGCCAGCACCAAGTATAATTCCTGTTGCCTATTATCTCTATTCTAATAAAATGGAGTTTGACATAATCTGTGTCCTCAAGGTCATAGATAACTGAGGTCCCAAAAGCACTTCAACCAAAGGCATGGTCAGCATGGGGAGATTGGAGACAAGAAGAAAGAGGAGGGAAAGGAGAGGGGGTTCCCAGGACAGAGCCATGCTGAGCTATGGTCAGACCAGGGACCTAGGTAAAGAATAGTCCATGCAGCTCTTAAAGCACCTCCCAGAGCATCCAACAGTCCCTCAGGGTGTCCTGCATCTGGGTCTAAGGGTGAGGCCTGAAGACAGAGATTGCTAATATATGTGTGATGAAGATGTCTAGTGAGAGGCAATAGAGGTGTCCCAAGGGTGGACAGTGGCAAGATGGGGCTCTGCCTCTCTCTTCTGTACTCATGCAAAAGGATCGGGAGTATCTCAGGGGCCCTGCCAAGTACAACCTAGAATTTCTTGGATAGCCAAGCCTGGTGCCCACCCTTCCTCCACTTCTTTCCCACATTACCTACCCCACACCTCATCTGACAGGGTTGTGGGAAAGGTAGATGGGATTAGACTGGCTGACAGGCCCCGGGTTGTTTGTCTAGTAGTGTGTGTATGAGTCGTGTGTGTGTGTGTGTGTGTGTGTGTGTGTGTGTGTGTGTGTGTATTCAGCATTCAGCATCTTTGTGTGTGTTCCTGGGGGTGAGGAGATATGGTGTGTGTTCCAGGATTCCAGCAGGGAGAACCTGCTGCCCTCAGAAAGGGTGTGGATGAAGGAGAAAGAAGCTAAAAAGAGTTCTCCTGGAAAGAGTTTCTTACTGTCTGCCCACCTAGCCAGACGTCAAAGGCCAACCTAGCCCTTTAAAGTGGGAGGATGGGCATGCCAAGGAAGAACAGGCAAGCATGAGGTCCTGGGTTCTATTCCCAGCACCACATAGCATCCACTTAGAAATGAAAGGGTGTGGTGACACACTATAACACTAATGCAAGCAAGAGTCTGAGGCAGAAAGATGAGACTCAGGCCAAGAGTTTAAGGCCAGCTTGTTACAGAGACCCTGTCTCAGAGGAAGGTGGTGGGGAGAATAGAGGAATTGGCAGAAACAAGTAGTGGAATCTCCCACACCCAGACCAACAGTGTCCAGCCTGGTCCTAAGGATGCCTAACTGGAGGAGGCTGTGTCCAATCACACATTGAGCTGAAGTGCCTGGATACCCTGAGCCTTTGTCCTAACAACAACAGGTATGGCAAAAGTAACCATCTGCAAGTGACATGATGGTGCGTGCCTTTAGTTCCAGCACTCGGGGCAGACTCAGGTGGATCTCTGAGTTCAAGGCTAGCCTGAACAGGACAGCCAGGGCTATACCTAACTCAAGATTAAACAGCTCTTTTATTCCTTGTATCTCCCACACATCAGTCAGCCCAGATGTTACCCCTGCTCTGTGTCAGACCAGATGGCACTCCTGTTCTTTCTCAGCTGACACTCCAGGAGAGACAAAATGTGAACTATTAAATAGGGCATGCCACCTGATTGTCAGTGCCAGAGGAGCTGAAATCAGGCCCTGGGCTGCCCCAAACACTGAAGTCAGGTCAAAGAAGTGCTCTGAACCTCAATTAAAGGAAAACCCAGGCCGGGACTGGGGCTTGATTGTAAAGTACCTGCAACATGTACTAGGCCAGCAATACACAGCCTTAAACTAACTAAATGCAGCAGAGTTTGTCTGAGCAAAGAAAACATACTTCTTTAATCAGGCAGCCTGAGAAGAATAGCAGCCAGAGACCAGACTAGGCAACACTTGTTTTTTTGTTCTGTTTTTTTTTTTTTTTAATTGGATATTTTCTTTACTTACATTTCAAATGTTACCCCCTTTCCTGGTTTCCCCTCCAGAATCCCCCTATCCCATTCCCCACCCCACCCCCACTTCTATGAGGGTGCTCCCACACCCACCTAACCACTCCCCACCTCCTATCCTGGCATTCCCCTACACTGGTACATAGAGCCTTCACAGGACCAAGGGCCTCTCCTCCTGTTGATGCCCATTAAGGCCATCTTCTGCTACATGCGTGCTAGAGCCATAGGTCTCTCCATGTGTACTCTTTGGCTGATGGTTTCGTCTCTGGGAGCTCTGGGAGGTCTGGTTAGTTGATATTGTTGCTCTTCTTGTCGGGATGTGAAACCCTTTAGCTCCTTCAGTCCTTTCTCTAAAGGAGACAGAAAGGACTTAGTTGGCTAGTTGAAAGAAAGCCAGCCCCAGGTAACTGAAACCCCATGCTGTAACTGAAATCCATGTCTCTGGTTTGTTGGGCACAGCAAGAGATTTTAGTCCAAACCAATTAGCTTTAGACCCAGAGACCCCCACCTACCATTACAGCTAACTGGAAGAGAAAAGCCCCAGTTGGCCAAGAGGCAGAGTAGAAAGGGAAAATGGGGATGTGAGAAGAAAAGATCCCAGTAAAGCAGCAGAGGCTCTCCCCAAAGCTGTACCCTGAGTGTGGTATTCTTTCCCCAACAGGGCTGCCTTGTCTGGCCTCAGTGGGAAAAATGCACCTCATCCTGCAGAGACTTGATGTGCCAGGAGGCCCCTACCCTCTCAGAGAAGGGGAGGGATGGGGGAGAACAGGCAGTGTTTGAGATGCACATCTTTACTCCCAGCACTTGGAAGGAAGAGGCAGGTGGATATGTGTGAGTTCTAGGCCAGCCTGGTTTACTGAATTCCAGGACAGCCAGGGCTACACAGAGAAATCCTGTCTCAAAAAGAAACAAAAAACAACAAACCAACCAACAACAGCAATAAAACCCTCAAGTCTTTTAATAAATGGTGACTAAGAAGTCTGCACACATATGCTTTAAAAAAAAAAAAACTATTTTTAGTGAAACCTCAGTTTTCTTTCATACCAGCCAGTCCTGACATTTTTTTTCTTTTTTTCTTTTTTTCTTTTTTTTTTTTTTTTTTTTTTTTTTTTTCTGCTCTGAATCCATGAATCCTGGGTTTGCCTGAGTGGAGGTCCCTAAAAGACTATAGGAACTATAGTGCTGTGTTCTGTGGCTCTACCCAGTCACTGCTGCCATCGGAGTGGCATGAGGGTACCACAGACCCACCACAGGCATGAGAGGATTGAAGTGTCACAGCTACGGAACTGCTGTGGCTGCAGTTAGGGGTGGGCTCAGGGAGGCCATGAGGCTGGTAAAGAGAGACCAGTCCGAGAGGCTAGCATGGTGTTTCCACCTCTACTGGTGTTGGATGGAAAACGTAGAGGCAGCCGGCCTGGGGCTGCCCAGTTTCCCAGCCACCAAAGCCTCTGAGTGAAAAGAGGGCTTGACAAGACGCAGGGAAAATTGTTTATTGGTGTTTGAATTGGCTTCAGAATCTCCCCTAGACCCCGAGCAGGTGGCTAATGGTGACTCTGGACCTCCAGACCGTGATGCCAGGGAGCTGCGTCCTGGGCCAGGAAGTCCTGAACAGGGCCCAGGTCGTCCATGTGAGGGTCACTGGCCAGCGTCTTCCCTTCCGCCTGCAGGCTGCTGATACGCAGGAGGAAATCCTGGTGGGTTCCTGTGGGGGTGAACTGATGGATAGCTTTTAAAGCAGCGGCTCACCCTCCCTGCCTCATTCCTCATGCCTGCTGCCTGGATTGCACTCACTGCCTGCTGCTGCAATCACTGTCCCCACACTACTTTTGTCCCGGACAGCCGACCCGCCTGCTATGGCAGAGCCCCGAATCCTCCTTTTGCTCTGTATCCTGGTCTTCTGCCTGGCGGGCTCCAGCTTTATCAGAGGGCAGACGGTGAGTGCGAGGCAGGGAAAGGGAACGGGGAGGGACCATGATGGTGGGCTTATGGATGGGGTGTGGGTATCAAAGCAGCTGGTACCTGTGTGACCTCCCTGGGGACCCAGGTTGCCAGGGTGTTGTCCCGCCCCCCCAGGCTGAAGTCTATAGCTGTTCTACCTAAGGTTTAAAGGCTTTAGCAACTTGATCTCCTCTATATCTGGCTAGCTGGTCGTGTACTATGGGCAATCATCCTGGGTTCCCAGCCTGTGCGTGAACAGGGACAGAGCCAGCCCCATCCTCCTGGGCTCCCAGGACTGAGACCATAATCTATGTGACCCTCACCTGGGGTTTTTTAATGTGATCATTACCTATCCTCTGGGAACTATAAACCAAGGGGCTCATTCAGAACAGGCCACATATTTGCCTGTGGCCAGCACCAAGCTTGTCTGGAAGGAGTGAGAGTCACCCACCCTCCACGCCACTGGGCAGACAGCAATCAACAGCAATGTCCTTAAGTCTCAGAGATGCCCCTCACCAGCCCTGGGCATGACCCCTTGAGTCTTCACAACCTTTAGCCAGCTTGTTTGTTTCTCTTGTTAGAAATCCAAGGCCCAAGGAGAACAGCAACAAGTTTTTCCCTCTAGAGCCATGGTCGGGACCACAGCCTGTGATTCTTACTCAGACCTGCAATTCCCCACTGAGTAGACAGAGCCTCATGAGTGACCATAGCGTGGCTCTGGAGGCCGAGAGTGCCAGCCGCCTGTCCCTAGGTTTCTCCAGCCTAGAGCTACTGCGTGAGCTACTGAAAGAGCTTCACAGAAGTGTGGAGACTGAGTTTTGGATCTGTAGCTGGGCAAAGGAGCTTCCCTCATGAGACCAGTTCATCTGCTTCTTGGCTTCCTTGGCTCTTTGACAAAGAAAGGGGAATCCACCACCAAGTAGCCATGGGGTGCTTTGTCTTTATTCTCCCTATGGTCCCATGGAAAAATGATTCCAGGGGCAGGCCAGGGCTGGGTGGAGCAGGTAGGACACTAAGTGAAGAAAATGGAAAACCACAAGCTCCAGGGTTGTGCCAAGCTGGAAAGCATCTTGCCACCTGGGTTCTGGGCAAGGGGGACATAGGTCAGTGAGAAATCTCAGCTTGGAGGGTATTTTTTTTTTGTTTTCTTGTCAGAGACCTGGTGTAGTTCCAAACAGTCCTAAGTCTGTAATTCTGGGACTGAGGCGCAGCCAGCCTGGACCAGAGAAGAGGTTCTGAGGTCCTTGTGGGTAGGAATGTAGCAGTGCTGTCTTTACGTTCCCCTCATCGTCCCTCATCCTGTCTAACATGAGGCACAAGCTGCAGCAGCTAGGAATGGAACGGAGCCTCAAAGGGCAAAAGGCACCCCTGAGTCAGACAGCCAATAAAGGTGGCATTAGAATTTGGCATAGCAGGCTTCAGCAGATACAGGGAGCTCTCCCTGTGGGAGGGTCTTAGCATGTCCATCATCTGCCCAGGGACTACTTTGTGTTGAGCACAAGCCTGGGATCCACAGCCAAGGTACAAATGCAGGGGCACTGGCCAGCACCCAGCGTCGTCCCCTCCTGCTCTGATCCAGAGGAAGGACGGCAGCTCATGGGCCCTTCTACTCTTAGGGGGTTTATATTCTCAGCGGTCATCCCAGAGACACTCCAGGAACTTGCTTCCAGCTTGGGGGAATTTTCTTTAACCTGCAATTGAGCTTTATAGTTCTTGTCTCCTTGGCTTTTCCAGTAACCCAAGCATAGAAAGCAGACATGGCAAACTCAGCCCTGAACTGAGCACGCTGGCAGGTCCTAAGCAGATCTCTGATTCAGCTGAAGCCAGTCCAACCTCATTCCACCCAGCTGTATGGTGGGCAGATGAGTGCCTGCCTGTGTTGGGTGTGGTCCCTGGAGAGGTGCTGATACAGCAGTTGGCCTATCCATTCATCACCACCGCACACAGGCTTGCAGAGCTCCAGCTTCCTCCAGGCCCTCCCTCCCTCTGAGTGACGGCTCTCAACTCACCCTGAGCATTACCCAAACCTGGCCAGCCATCCTAGGGGCCCAACCAGAGTACTTCCAGCTCTGGGCTAGTGGCTTTTGGGGGAGCCCACTGTCAGCCAAGCATATGACCCAAACCTGAAACTGAGTTGCTTAATTTCCTAGACATGACGTGGCTTTGGCATGACAAATCCAAATATAATATCTAGACCTGAGGTTTTGCTGAGTAACTTCCCGCTTTGTTAACTGCAGAGGCATGAGCGGAAAAGGCAAAATCATAGTAGCAGAGGGGCTGGGGGCTTTGTACACTCTGCAAGAAAGTGTTTGTTTTTTCTCTCTGGTTTGGGGAAGCCACTCACCTGTAACTTCTTTTAGGGAAGGGGTGTACTGGAGGCACCCAATTTGTAGAACTGTGTGGTCAGCATTTTTGAAAGAAGAACATGTTTTTCTCCAAGACACCCCGCCCCCTCCTCTCAGCCCTTTCTCTCACAACTCTAGGCTCAGTCTGCACTCAGAGGTATAGCACTGTGGCTTCTTTTTGACCCCGAAGGAAGTCCCAGTGGAGAACCGCTGAGTCTTGTGTCAGGCTCGGAATGGGACTGCAGGATGGAGGCAGGCAAGGGCTCTTCAAGCCTTCTGCTCCCTCCAGCATCTGTTCTTTTCCCATCCTCAAGGGATGGCTTTGTTCCCCACCCCCACTCAGTTCACAGTGGTCTAAGTCTCTGTAAATTACTCACTGAAGTGAGTGCGGTAGCCAACACTTGTAACAGGTGAAGGTAGGAGGATCAGAAATCCAAACTAGCCTGGGACTATGTGACACAGGCCATATAAACACGTATCAAAGCTTGAAAATAAATAAAATAAATTTAGCAGATAGTAGTGGCACACACCTTTAATCCCAGCACTCTAGAAGGCAAAGGCAGACAGAACTCTGAGTTCAAGGCCAGCCTGGCCTATAGAGTGAGTTTCAGGACAACCAGGGCAACACAGAGAAAACCCTGTCTTGAAAATAAACAAATGGGGCTGGAGAGATGTCTCAGCAGTTAAGAGCGCTGGCTGCTCTTCCAGAGGTCCTGAGTTCAATTCCCAGCAACCATGTGGTGAGTCACAACCATTTATAATGGGATCTGGTGCCCTCTTCTGAAGACAACAATGGTGTACTCATATATATATATATATATATATATATATATATATATATAATCTTAAAAATAAATTAACAAATACATTTAAAAAACAACTCATTAACTGAGTCCTGAGGGTGCAGCAACTGGGCCTCACCCAAGCTTAGCCCTCAGCTGTCAGCCTGGCCTCTAGCCAAACCCTCTTTCAGGTTACCCTGCATGCCACACAGGGCATTTGCTCTTTTCATCTCCAGCCTTAGTTCTGCTGCTGCCACCTTCAGCCAGAGCACTGACCCTGGCCAACTCTCTTACAACCTTCAGGTCCAAATTCAGTTGTCAAGTTGACAGAACCTAGAATCACCTGGGAAGGGAGTCTCAATGAAAATTTGCCTAGATAACATTGGCTTGTGGGTATGCTTATGGAAGATGGTGTTGATTCTGTTAATGGTGCCCACTGTGGGTGCCACCATTCCCTACATAGGGGTTCTGGGCTGTCTAAATGTAGAGAGCAAACTGAGCACTAAGACGTTATGCTTTTACTTCTCTCTTTTAAAAAAATATTTATTTTATGTATGTGAGTAACTGTAGCTGTCTTCAGACACACCAGAACAGGGTATTAGATCCCATTACAGATGGTTGTGAGCCACCATGTGGTTGCTGGGAATTGAACTCAGGACCTCTGGAAGACTAGTCAGTGCTCTTAACTCCAGCCCCCTGCTTTTCTCTCTGCTTGACTGTGGGTGTGATACCATTAGCTGTTTTACGTCCCTGTCACTTCCTACGGGGATGGACTGTGACCTGAGATGGTGAGTTTAAAACAAGCCCCACTCCTCTAAGTTATGTCTTATCAGGGTATTTTATTACAACAACAGAAATGAAATTAAAACATCCTGGGTCCTGTTCTCCCTGCTACCCCCATTGATTGTCATTACCTGGATGGTGGGGCCTTGGGCCAGAACTGCCATGGGCCTTTTTGAGCCATGGCTACCTAGCCCTAACATGGGAGGCCAGACCCTCAGCTTAGTGCTGGCGCTTGGCAGAAAGCTTGTGCTTTGTCCTAGTGTGACAGACTGAGGGTGAAGTCAGTGTATTCCTGCACACAGTGTGAAGCTTGTTGCGGGTTTGTTTGGACCAAGAAGTCAAGGAGCTCTATGCAATGAATTCAGACTCCAGACACTGCTTCCCACCCTGTCCCTATGACATTTTGGGAAAAGGCTACCCTGGGACTTCGATGTCCTTACCTTAAATGGAAATGATTCTCCTGGAGGGAACTGTGGCCTTGGTGTGGTTGGCATGGACTCAGGCTAGACCACAGTCCAGGCCCCTCACTGTATGTTTTGCCTACGGCCTAGGTGCAGTCTAAACGCTGCGACGTGCACACCAAGTTTGTCACTCACACACCCTGCACTGCATGTGCAGCCATCAGGAAGCAGCTGTGTCCCTTGGGCTGGTCTCGGAATTTCCCAGAGAAGATACTCCTAGACTGTCGGTATGGACCTACCTGCTTCTTGCCCACTTTCAGGAGGGTGGCAGGACATCCCAAGGAACCTCACTGACCTCCAAGCAGGAGCAAACAAAGTCCCATTAGGCGCACACCTGTTGTGCCCTACAGGTCAGGTGGCACAGGAAGGGAGGAGGAAGGGTGTTTCCCAGGAACCTACTCTGTGCTGGGCCCTGGACTCAGCCCTGGGCTAGGTGGGGAGGAGAGAGGTGGGTGGGATAAGATTCCTGGAATTCAGTGTGAGGAGGGTGACGGCCACAGGTGCCCACCACCCCACCACCTGCTCTCTCCTAGCTATGAGTTGCAGCTCAGGGACTCTGTGATATCCTTAAGTGGCTGCAACCAGGAGTGCCAGAAAGACGTGGTGCAGAAGGCTTGCTGCCCTGGTTACTGGGGATCCAGGTGCTACGGTATGGAAGAGGCCGCCTTCCCTGCTCCAATCTCCCCAGGCTCCAGCGCTCATTCTGCCCTCAACCTTGTTCAACCAGTGACTACTCACTGAGGGCATTGGCTCCCTAGCCCTAGCTGTCCTGGGGGAGGGGCTGGAGGAGAGGTAAAGGAAGTATTCTGAGAAACAGCTGAGTTCTTGGGGGTCCACAGAGTGCCCTGGTGGTCCGACGACTCCATGTAGTGGCCACGGGACCTGTCTGGATGGCATAGATGGAAATGGGACCTGTGTATGCCAGGTAAGAATCGGGTAGGGATGAGGCGGGGGTGTCCGGGGAACCCCACTGACTTAGTGTGTTAACAGGAAAACTTCAGCGGTTCAGCCTGTCAGGAGTGCCGAGACCCCAACAGATTTGGGCCTGACTGCCAATCAGGTGAACTTGCAGGGCCTCTGGGCAAGGCCAATCCTATCTGTCTCTGCAGACCCCTCCTAACTCTTCAGTCTTGCCTTTCCCTGCTGGAATGATGGCCTTGGGTCCTGCCCTGAGGTTCTTGTACATGGTTGTCTCCAAAGCCTCCTCCAGGAAGCCCCCTCTTTCTACTCCCTGGCTCCCTCAGGGATTTCCCCTTCTACTGTGATCCTTTAGTCTCTCAACATTGTAAACACGCAGAGGGCAGGAAGGTGAGATGTCTCTGTATGTACCTTGGTGAGGCTGTGGTTCCATGTGCCCTCGTATGTCCCTCTCAGTGTGCAACTGCGTGCATGGCATATGCAGCCACGGGCCACAAGGGAATGGAAGCTGCCTGTGTTTTGCTGGATATACGGGCCCCCACTGTGACCAAGGTGAGCAGTGCTGCCTGGGGCAGCAGGTTCTCTGTGCCCTGAGGAGGGAAGGACAACTGGGTGACAGTGTCTGAGTCTCAGCAGGACCTGGGCCAGACTTCCACTGTCTGGAGGCTCAGAGAGGTAAGGCAGCTGCCTGGAGTCACACAGCAAGCATGGCAGAGTGTTTCTGCTCCTCCTCAACCTGAGGCTGGGCCTTCACTGTAATCTCTCTGCTTAGAGCTCCCAGTCTGCCAAAGCCTGAGATGCCCCCAGAATTCCCAGTGCTCAGCAGAGGAACCCACCTGCAGGTGCCTGCCCGGATACACTCAGCAAGACAATGTTTGTCTTGGTAAGCATGTGATCTGGGGCAGGGGACTCCAACTTGGAGAGCACAGTGGGTGGCAGGGACTGGGAGGGTAACATTTTATATTAGTATTTACAGTCTAGCTACTTATGTAGAAAGAAAACTCTTCCTATGAGGCAGGGGGCCTATGGTGGAAACCATGAAGGGGAGAGGGCTTCTGGGGCTCAACTCATTCATGCTCTCTCTGCCCTGTTAGCTCCTAACCCCTGTCAGTCATCTCCTTGCTCCCCACTGGCCCGATGTTCAGTGACTCCCAAGGGGCAAGCTCAGTGTCGCTGCCCAGAGAATCACCATGGTGACGGGAAAGTGTGTATGCCCCGGGACCCATGCCTCACCAACTTTGGTGGCTGCCCCATCAACTCTACCTTCTGCATATACCGAGGGCCAGGAAAGGTGAGTTAGGTCACCTGCTTCACAAGCAACTTGCCAACTCTGGCTGTGGGATTCTAGGCGGGTCCCAGGTTAACTGAACACCTCAGATGTGAGGAGAATGCCAGCCTTGGTCTTGGAGGAGGGGCAGCAGGGCCGTGTGAGGGAGGTATGCATATGCCAACAGTTTTTCTGTATTCTCACTGGTGGATGTGATCCCCTTCTCCCCCCCGCCATTTTCCCAGGCCTCCTGTATATGCTGGCCAGGCATGACAGGCATTAACAAGAATGCTTCTGAGGGATGCCATGTCTTGTGCAAACCACATTCCTGCGACAAATCAGCCACCTGTCAGGTGACCCCTGATAGAAAGACCAGGTTGGCACAGGGGCCAAGGGGGATGGACACAGAGCAGGGGTGGAGTGGGCAGTGTATTCCTCTGTGTGCCTCCACTGTCAGGACCTAGCAGGCAGGACTGGGTGGGGGTGGGATCAAGGGGATGACCCGTCCTTTCCCTGACCAGTCTCTCTGGGTCTCCAGCTGCGTGTGCAAAAGTGACGAGGTGGGCGATGGCCATTCCTGCTACGGACATCTGCTCCACGAAATTCGAAAGGCCAATCAGATTGGCCTGGTGCTCCTCTCGTTAAGAATGGCCATTGGCATGCTGGGTGTGTGCCCCCCAGGCTTACCTGTGACCATGCCCCTACCCCATTCCCACAGAGCTGGGAGGGGGAATCTAGTCTCAGCAGAGACACTACTTTCTTTGCCCAAGAACTGGGTGAGGCCAGGATGGAGGTGGGGACTGGTCCCAGCACTAATGTCCCCTTCCCATGCTAGACATCTAGACCCATTGTCCCAGGAGTTCCCCATAAGAATTCTGACGCTAGACATCTCCACCTACAGAGCAAGGCTGTCAGGAGATCCTTACCACATCGGGCCCATTCACCGTTCTGGTTCCATCCATGTTCTCCGGCTCCTCCAGTAACATGAATGTGAGCCCTTTCTCCCTGAAAGTAGGCCATGAGCTAGCTCCCTGTTCATGACAACTTCCTTTTGAGATGGTGGCCTGCAAAGCCTCTTGTCCTCTGCAACTCAGACATGAGAGGAACAAAGAGGGTTGGCCTGTTTGGGCTTTACCCAACACCCCATTCCTGTGGTGTGTCTGCAGGCGACACTTGCCCGGCAGCTTTGTAGACAACATATCATCGCGGGAGAGCACATCCTGGAGAATATAGGGCCCTCAACTACACGCAGGTGGTGGACACTAGCTGGCCAGGAGATTACTGTCACTTTCAAAACCAAGGTATGAAAGGGACCTCAGACTGGGGGCCAGAGGAATGGCAGGCAGAGGACATGTGGCAGGAAGGGAACTGAAGAACAGAGGGTTTGGCATGGGGAACATAGTCCTGTGTCTATCTCTTCAGAGATACACCTACAAGTACGAAGACCAGCCCCAGCAGTTCAGTATCCTCAAGAACAACTTCATAGCGGCTAATGGGGTCTTCCATACGGTCACTGCCCTACGATGGCAGCTTCCACCCCCACTTCCAGGGGACCCCAAGGTGAGCCAATGACCTCTTCTCCACTTTGTGCTGTAGGGAATGTCTCACTGTATTAAGGCCAGTTATGAGACTGCTCTGACTGGTGGAGGCTAGGCTCCTCCTCCTGGGGCAAAAGCTACCTCATCCTGCCCTGTGGCTCTTATCCCTACAGAAAACTGTTGGCCAGATACTTGCTTCTACAGAGGCTTTCTCGCGATTTGAAACTATCCTGGAGGTGAGCTTGGGAAAAGGAGCTCTAGCAAGCTGGATATCCAGACCAGAACAGCTTACTGCCCCAGAATCTGCCCTTCTCACCTTCCTAGAGCCCCCTGCCCCTATCCCTGAGGCTTTACGGGGGCATGTACCAATGCATTGCCATTGTCTCTCAGTTAACCAGTTCCCTGCTGATTGACAGCGGCAGGAACCAGGTAGGGCTCAGAGGCAGGGATCTGTCTAATTCTACATTCTGCTGCTGCAGAACTGTGGGCTGCCATCTATCCTGGATGGGCCTGGGCCCTTCACAGTCTTTGCTCCAAGCAATGAAGCTGTGGATAGCCTTCGAGACGGCCGACTGATCTACCTTTTCACAGCAGTAAGTTCTATGGGGAGACAAGGCTGTGGGCTGGGGCTGCCAGGGCTCCCCAATCGACCTCCAGGAATTGACTCCTCCCCTCAGGGCCTTTCCAAACTTCAGGAGCTGGTACGGTACCACATCTACAACCATGGCCAGGTGAGAGGATGTCCCATCCCCTTCATGGTGTCCCCTGTTGCAAGGACTACTACAGGTTTTGATCTTCCTGGGGACCTGATTTCCTTATCCCCGCCTTTTCACTTCTGAGAGTCACTGTGTAGCACTTGAACAAGGTGTGGCCAGTGCCCAGCCTAAAACCACTGTCTCCTGCTTCAGCTGACAGTTGAGAAGCTCCTCTCTAAGGGGCGTGTCCTCACCATGGCCAACCAGGTCCTGACTGTGAATATCTCTGAGGAGGTGAGACCTGTGAGAGCTGTGGGCAGCTGGGCACATGGTTCATTGCAGGAGCTGCTGGCTTTGTTCACACCTATTGGTGTGCCCCCAAATACTATGGTGGGCAGGATACTTGACAAGGCCCCAGCTGGGCTAGGAAAGTGGACATGGGTCCCGTAGCATGAAGTAAAGCTACAGCAGGCAGAAACAGAGGAGAACAAGGGCCTTCTGAAGCCTGCTGGGCTGGATATAGCACAGGAGCTCTGTGTTGCAGGGACGCATCCTGCTGGGACCCGAGGGCATCCCTGTGCGGAGGGTAGATGTGCCAGCTGCCAATGGTGTGATCCACATGCTGGAAGGCATCCTGCTGCCCCCCACCATCTTGCCTATCCTTCCTAAGCACTGTGATGAAGAACAGCACCAGATTGTGCCGGTGAGCCCTGCGCCGAACCCAGACTCCACCCTGTACCCAGACCCCATCCCTAGAACATGGACTAAGGACAGCACTGTTGGGTTGCAGCCACAGAATATTTGGGACTAGGTAATACAGAGAAAGAGGCTTAGTTTGGCTCATGGTTCTGAAAGCATAGGGGAGTGGCAGTTGAGCTCTCACTGAGGGAGGGCCATGTGGCGCCAGGGCAGTTGGCCGTAGGCCAGAAGACCACAGTGAAGGAAGACAGTCCTAGGTGATTCCACCAGAGCCTGCTGTGGTGACTAGTGCACCCCTACATTTGGGGAGTCTGGTAACCACCTGCCTCTTACAGGCTCCTTGCAACATCTTTCCTGGTCTCTCTACACTTGGCTCCGTCTCCTCCCTCAGGTCTTTGCTCTGAGTCACCATCTCAGGGCTGTTGAATCTCTCTCTGACCCTCCTCCCTTCCCTCTTCCCTGCTTTGTCTTTTATAGGGTTCTTGTGTGGATTGCCAAGCCTTGAATACCAGTATATGCCCCCCAAACAGTGTGAAAATGGTGAGCACCCCTAGCCCGGCCATCAGGGATGGATCCCTTTTTGCCAGACCCTTAAGCATACCCAGGTTGTGGTGGGGAGTAGGAGCAAGGACGGCGACTCAGCATGCTCCAGCCCTGCTCAGAGTGAGAGAATGGGACCAGGGCTGCTTGCCAAAGGCTGGCCCAACATCCACTCTGCTGACTGGACTTATATGGCATGCCTTAGGATATCTTCCCCAAGGAGTGTGTTTATACCCATGACCCAACTGGGCTCAACGTTCTGAAGAAAGGCTGTGCTGACTACTGCAACCAGACCATCACAGTGAGTCCGGGCAGGCATGTGACCCCCTGGGGACCTTGGGCATTTCCTCTCTGTCTGGGGTTCCCCAGTTGAGTTGAGGAGACCTCCCTTCCCAGGCATTGCTTTTGTTTGGTTTCGAAGAACTTTTGTATTTGTTGTAGTGCTGGGACTAGACCTCAAGGTCTTGCACCTGATAGGCAAGCGCTTTGTGGCTGAACTATAACCCTAGCACTGTCCCATAAGTTAATGGTTAAAGAGGTGCCTCTGGGGTGGGGATCCATACCGATTTCTGTGCTCTAGAGATGAGCAGGATGCAGGCGCTTTCTGAGTGGGAGTTGGCATGGGCGGGGTGTCAGGCATGCTCTGTGTTTTGCAGAAACGCGGCTGCTGCAAAGGGTTTTTTGGGCCCGACTGCACACAGTGTCCTGGGGGCTTCTCCAACCCCTGCTACGGCAAAGGCAACGTGAGTCCTCACCCTTACCAAGTGTAACGAAATCATTCATGTCTGGGGAGGTGGCTCAATGGTTAGGAACCCAGGCTGCTCTTGCGGAGGGTCTTGAGTTTGGTTCCGTGTTAGGTAGTCCACAGCTACCCGTAACTTCTGTTCCAATGGATCCAACACCCCCATGGGCCTCTGTACTCAATCATGTGCACATTCCCACACAGAGACACACACAAACACACTAAAAGCATTTTTATGAGGCAGGGCCACACTACATAGCCCTGGCTGTCCTGGCATTCACTACGTAGACCAGACTGGCCTGGAACCTGCCTCTGCCTCCTGAGTAATAGGATAAAAGGCATATGCCACCATGCCAGGCTCTCAACCTGTTTTTAAAAAGAAGTAATTGTTTTGATAGGTTTTCCATTGACTAAAAGATAACTTGGCAGTGTTTTTTACTATTCTATTTTTGCCACCTTAGGACATCAGGGCTCCTTAGTACCTGCCACAGAAGAACACAGCAGTTAATGTTCAAAGCATTGCTGGGGCCATGAGCCTTTTTGGGGGTTACTCTGGTGGCTTCACTGATTTTGGAGGTCACTTCCAGGGTGAAGTCTCAGCAGAAATAAGAGCTCAGAGCCCACCAGGGAGGGAAATTCATGGGGGTGGGGCTGTGGTAACCATGCCTGTGACTGACCCTGTGTCTACCATCCTACAGTGCAGCGATGGCGTCCAGGGCAATGGAGCCTGCCTCTGCTTTCCGGACTACAAGGGGATTGCCTGCCATGTCTGCTCCAACCCAAACAAGCATGGGGAACAGTGCCAGGAGGGTGAGTGTCCTTGGCCTAGGCACTTCCAGGGGAAAGACGCTCTATGCAGAAAAGTTGGCTAGAGGCTCCCCAGAAGGAACAGGGTCCTAAGAGGTTGATGGAGGCCACAGAGTCTGGTGCCGTTGGAGAACAGCAATAGATGCTGTTCTCTTCGCCAGAAGAGAACTGTGTTCTAATCTAAAGCAAGCAGGATTTCAGCAAGACACACACAGGAGACTTTCTGATAGTGGGATTGGAGGCAGAGTCGATAGAGAAGACGACTAAAAATTCAAAAGGGCACAGCCGGGTGTGGTGGCGCACGCCTTTGATCTCAGCACTCAGGAGGCAGAGGCAGGCATATACCTAAATTCAAGGCTAACATTGTCTACAAAGTGAGTTCCAGGACAGCCATGGCTACACAGAGAAGCCCTGTCTCAAAACAAAAACAAACAAAAAACAAAAGCAAAGAAAATATAACTAAAAAAAAAAAAAAATCCAAAATGGCCTCTTTTGCAGTTACTTGCTTGTTCATCAAGTTTGGAATAATTTTTGAAATAATATACGATTCAAGAATCCTAATACAGGCTCAAATAACATATAGTCTATTATAGCTGCTCGATCTCCAGTCCCAACCCGTACTTTACAAAACAACCCTGGCTCTTAACAAGCCCGGCTTCCTGTCCGGTTTCTCTGTTCCCTTCTCTTCCCTTCCAGACTGTGGTTGTGTCCATGGTCTGTGTGACAACCGTCCTGGCAGTGGAGGGGTGTGTCAGCAGGGTACATGTGCTCCTGGATTCCAAGGCCGCTTCTGCAATGAGTCCATGGGAAACTGTGGGTCCATAGGACTGGCGCAGCCCTGCCACGTGGATGCTCACTGTGTTATTCAGGAGGGTGTCGCCAGGTGAGGAGGCCTCTGGCTCCTTTTGGATTCTGCCCATAATTACATGTCAGCTTGCTCATTCTCCCCTCTGCCAGGTGCGTCTGCCATGATGGTTTTGAAGGTAATGGTTTCTCCTGCAAACGCAGCAATCCTTGCTCACGCCCAGACCGTGGTGGCTGCTCAGAAAACGTTAGTTCCTCTCTCGCTCTCTCTCCTTACCCTTTTACTGACCCAGGGGCAGGATGGGGCTCCTTGGTCTTCAGCCACGACTGTGCAACCCCAAGTCACTTATTTATAACCCACACAGGCCGAATGTGTCCCTGGAGACCTGGGTACCCACCATTGTATTTGCCACAAAGGCTGGAGTGGGGATGGCCGCATCTGTGTGGCCATCGATGAATGTGGGCTGGACACTCGCGGTGGCTGCCATGCTGATGCTCTCTGCAGCTATGTGGGCCCTGGACAGGTAAGGCACAGAAGGATAGCTGGGGACTTTTCCCAACCCAACGTAAGTTTAGGGATATCCCCTGTAAGCTTAGAGTCTGGACCCACAGATGCAGATGAGGTCATGTACCCACTGATCCCAATGTGTAACAAAGTACCCATGGTAGGACAACCTCTCTCATAGACTCAGGGCCTGTAATACTGCTAAACAAGGCAGGAGGAGACCCTGCCTCTGGAGGTCCCAAGTCTATACGTTCACAGAAATCTATCTCTGGAATTCTATAATCCAGTCTTGCATAGTTGTTATGGGATCTTAGTACCCAGAGCCTCTAGATCAAAAAATTGAGGCTCACAAACCAGAGTTCTGACAAGTTCTAACACAGACCAGGCACAGTGGGGCACACCTTTGATTCCAACACTCCTGAGGCAGAGGCAGATGATCTCTGTGAGTTTGAGGGCCAGCCTGTTACCTAACCAGAGCTACATAATAGAGAGACCCTGCCTCAAAAGAACAGAAAACCTAATCTGGAGTTGGAGAGATGGTTCAGTGGTTAAGTACTTGTAGCTCTTCCAAAAGATCTGGGTTAGATTCCCAGCACCCATATGGCAGTAAGCACTGTCCAAAACTCGTTTCAGAGGACCTGATGCCTCCCTCTGGTCTCTGCAGACACTGCCTGCATGTAGTACATGCTGTAAGACTCCAAGGAGTCTTAACTCAGGAGCACGACCCACAGAGCACAATTAGATGATAGACCGCTGTAATAACAAGAGGTTTTTATTCCATGTACATGAGGTTGCTCATCCTCACAGGGAAAGTCAACCCCGAACTCAAAAATCACACATCTTTTATACTTTTTTTGGTGAGGGGGGTGAACTACAATTTTACCATTGGTCAGCAGTATAATTTTCAGAAAGAGGAAAGGAATGGGGGAGGAAAGGGAGGAGAAACTTTGACAGTAAGGTTGTTGACAATTTGCATTTTCCTTGGAATTTAGTACAGGGAGGGGTAGGGGAGCTGTTCTTAAAGCAGTCGTTTTTGTTTTGTCTTAACTCAGCTTAGACAGCATAGCCTGACCTGTCCATTAAAACTTTGTTTTTACATTCTTAGAACCTTGTTTACATATTTCAAAACTTTGAGGGGTTTTGTTTTCAGAATTGGGTGATTAGAGCATGAGTTAACTATGACATGTGTCAGGTCCCTATCTAGGGCTTTCTAGAGGGCTAGGTGGCTATCAGTCAGTATATTTTGTGGGTCTTTTTTTCTGAGAATTACTCTGGGCCATTGTTTTTATTTTTCAGGCACAGGCAGGATCTCATAGCCTTGGGATGACTGGAAAATCTCTGAGTCTGGCTTTAACCATTTCTGTGTCTTTAGGGTCTCACATTCTAATGATGGGGATGTTTTGGGAAAGTCTTGGAGCCCCTAAAAACTTTGTTTTTTATATCATACACAGACACAATGCAGGCAAAACACCCATATGTAAAAATTAAGCAAAATAAATTAGAGCTGGAGAGATGGGTCAGTAGCCAGGCTGCTCTTACTAAGAACCTGGGTTTGATTCCCAGAACCAACATGGCAGCTCACGGCTGTCTGTAACTCTAGTCCCTGAGGATCCAATGCCTTTTTTGGCCTTCGTGCCTACATGGAACACACATGGTGCACACACATACATGTAAGCAAAACACCCATACACATAAAATAAAATAATTTTGCATAAATAAATATTTTAAAAGGTTATCTAATGTACCAGCAGGAGGCCAGGCGTGGCTGGTTCTGAGTTAGCCTCTTCATGGCCCCATCTTCTCAGTTCTATGGTAACTCTGGGAGTTACATCCTCAGCAGTTTGTAGAGTATTTATTGACAGTACAAACTCAGACTGGCATAGGGCAGAGGGATCTCACTGAATACCATGCTGGGTTATGTAGAGAGACCCTATGTAGAAAGAAGACTGGAAAGCGCTCAGAACTGAGGCTTTGAATGCACTGGGCTAGATATTCCCCATCCCCAAAATTAAGTTCTGGAGGTGAGGGGTCTCACCTGTGTTCATTTGTAGTGTAGACCAGCCAGAAGGCATGCTCCTAATGGGGGAAGAGACCAGAACAGTTGACTGGGTCACAGGGGAGGAGGTAGGATCCCAGTTCCCTTTCTGGGACTGACCTTGACCAACACCTGCCCACTTGCAGCAAGCCACTGACCTCAAGCCTTGATGGGGTTCAAAGTACAGGGTGCTGGTGAGTCTCTGCAGAGGCTTCCCAGCCAGGGGTATCTCTTGATCAGCTTTACTCTAGGAGCTGCACCCCCCCGGGGGGGGGGGCTCCAGAGCACAGATTGCCAAGGGCAAGATAATAAGAGCTCCTTGGGGTATGAGCAAATCTCCTGGGGAGTAGAGGAAGAAATGAGGTTGGTGCTGGAGAGATGGCTCAGTGGTTAAGGGCACTGGCTGCTCTTCCAGAGGTCCTGAGTTCAATTCTCGGCAGCCACATGGTGGCTCACGACCATCTGTAATGGGATCTGAGGCCCTCTTCTGGTGCTCAGGTGCACGTGCAGATAGAGCATTGATAGACATAAAATAAATAAGTCTTTACGAGATGGGGGTCTGTGGTGAGATAAGACTCTCTGTTCCCTGGCCTCCCCAGAGCCGATGCACATGTAAGCTGGGCTTCGCTGGAGATGGTTACGAATGCAGCCCCATTGACCCCTGTCGAGTAGGCAATGGTGGCTGCCATGGGCTGGTAAGTGGGTTTAAGGGCCTCAAGCCCCTGGGGAGGGCCTGCTGCAACTGGGCATGTCTGTCTGTCCTCAGCACTGGAATCTTCCTAAGGTGAGCACTCCTTCGCTCTTTCGCAGGATAAAACCTCTGTGCCTTGTTATTAAGGTCCTCTAAGAACCAGCCCAGGTTGCCCAGCCCCCTTGCTGTCCCGCCCAATCCTTAGTCCTCTGAGCTCCTTGCTGCCCTTTGACCTCCCTCTGCCCTTCTACCTACAGCAGCCCTGCCTTTCACAGGCCTTGCCCCTCCTACTTTCCAAAGCTCAGCTGCTGAAAGTCATGGCTATCTTTGTTGCTCTTTAGCACCAGCTCCCCGAATCCCTTGTTATGACTGGTTTGATGGTTTCCAGTGCTCTGTGGTACTGGGAGCAGGCCTACTGAATGAGCTCTATGAACACAGACAGGATAGCTGGAGGGGGATAGAAGGACACAGGGCCGCACAGGCAGAGCAGGGGGTGGTTGATATGGAGGAGGAGAAAGATGAGAATACTTGGTACCCAGCTTGTCATTTGGATGGTGAATGGAGGGCCGTAACTGTCTGTCATCTCTCTGTCTATCCCGTACTCTACCAGGCTACCTGCAAGGCAGTTGGGGGAGGCCAGCGGGTTTGCACATGCCCCCCTCATTTTGGCGGTGATGGCTTCAGTTGCTATGGAGACATCATCCAGGTAAGATGCACAGGTTTGTCCTCTTCCCTATGCCTGTACTGTCCTCCCATGTACCTGTTGGGGGGGGGGTGCTTGGGGACTTTAATTTGTCCTTGGGTCTATAATCTCAGCTTTTTTCTGTCCCTTTAGGAGCTGGAGGCCAATGCCCACTTTTTTGCCTTCTCCCAGTGGTTCAAGGTAGGGTCAGGGCAAAATGCTAGGGTTGGGCTCATGTCTACAAGGCCTTCCTGGATAAAGAAATGCCCATCTTTATCTCCCTGCTCCCACACACTGCGTGCAGAATTCAAGCATCACTCTTCCCGCTGACAGCAGACTGACTGCCCTGGTACCCTCTGAATCTGCCATCCGTAGACTGAGCCTCGAGGACCAGGCCTTCTGGTTGCAGCCAAAGATGCTGCCAGAACTGGTCAGGTGTGGACAGCTGGGAAGGGCCATGGAGGGGATTCTGGGTGGGGCTTGGACTCTTCTCAGACAAGGTTAAGAGAATCTGGTTCTTTGTTTACCATGTCTCCATGTTTACCAGGCTAAAGGATCTTTGTAAGCCACACTAATCTTCTCCTTAGGGCTCACTTTCTCCAGGGTGCCTTCTCAGAGGAGGAGCTGGCCCGGTTAAGTGGGCAACAAGTAGCCACACTGAGTGCCACGACACACTGGCAGATTCACAACATCAGTGGGGTAAGAGATGAACACTGGATGTGTGTGGGAACTGAAGCGGTCCCATAGCTAGCTACACCCAACTCCTAAACCAGAACTCCCAGGAAATAAGCCTGGAGTCCCTTGCCCAGGGCTGATTCTGGGATTGTGCATAGAACACATCGTGGTCTCATTAGAAAGCCATGTGTGCCCACACGTGTAACTTTGCCCTTCTCGTGTGAGTGCTGGTGAGGTCTATGCATCCGCCTGGTAGAGTCTAAGTCTGTGAGAGAGCCAGCCTCTCTCACACATGTATCTGTGTCCAGCAAGCCTGAGTTCTGTCTGTTGCCTTCTAGAGAACCTGGGTACAGAATGCCACTGTGGATGTATCTGACCTCCTTGCTACCAATGGCATCCTACACATTATTAGCCAGGTATGGCAGGAGAGGGGAGTTGTGGGGAATTTTTAGGCTAGTAAAGATGGACTGACAGCCACTCCTGCTCTATACCAGGTTTTGTTGCCTCCAAGAGGTAACATACAGACTGGACCGGGGTTGCTGCAACAACTAGATACAGTGCCTGCCTTCCGCCTCTTCGGGGAGCAGCTAAAGGTATAAAGGAGGCTCATTCAAGGGAAATAATTTCCCAGGAGGCTGCAGGGGTGAGGAGATGGTGCTTGGCTCCCCATACCAGCTGCCATGCTTACCTTGCTCCCTGTCTCTATCCCTAGCACCATAAACTGGTGGCCCAAATTGAGGCTGCCAAAGCCTACACCATCTTTGTGCCCACAAATCACTCTCTGGAGACTCAGGGCAACAACAGTATCCTGGTGAGGACCGGGGGATGGGGAAGATGAGCCTCCTATGCCACCGCAAAGGAACATGGTGGGGGTGGCATGATACCCAGGGTGCTCAAGTGTCTTAGAAATCCTGAACTGACTCATTCCTGGCAGGACATAGACATAGTACGACATCACGTGATACTTGGGGAAGCACTCTCAGTGGAAGTCCTGCGGAAAGGGGGACACCGAAACTCCCTCCTGGGCCCTGCCCACTGGCTGGTCTTCTACAATCATAGTGGCCAGGTTTGAAGGGCTGGGATTAGAACACCCTTTCCAGGGGCTCTGCTTTTAGGACACCCCTTTGAAGCTTCTCTACTTAGGAGACCCCAGCTTCTGCTCCAGGGAGACTTCCCCCAATCTTTGGAGTTACCCCCTACACCTAGGGTGTTCTTTGTATTCTTGTCTTCTTGTCTCTAAAAGTGAGTGTGGTAGAAGTGGGTAGGTAGATTCAACCTGCTCTCCTCCTTTCCAGCCTGAGGTGAACCACATGCCACTGGAAGGCCCTTTGCTGGAAGCCCCAGGCAGCTCCCTCTTTGGACTGTCGGGGATCTTGGCAGTGGGCTCCAGCCGTTGCCTGCACAGCCACGCAGAGGCTCTTCGGGTGAGAAGCTGGGGCCAGAGGATATCACAGATCTGCAGCTGCAACCGATGATACTCCCTTTTAATCCCAGATCTCTTGAGTTTGAGGCTAGCCTGGGCTACATAGTGACACTCTGTAAAACTAAATATAGTGACACTAAAACAAACAAAACCCATGGGAAGCAGCTGCTTGTTAGTCTGCTGGTTAGTCTGCTGGTTAGTCTGCTGGTTAGTCTGCTGGTTAGTCTGCTGGTTAGTCTGCTGGTTAGTCTGCTGGTTAGTCTGCAGGTTAGTCTGCTGGTTAGTCTGCTGGTTAGTCTGCTGGTTAGTCTGCTGGTTAGTCTGCTGGTTAGTCTGCTGGTTAGTCTGCAGGTTAGTCTGCTGGTTAGTTTGTAGATTAGTCTGCATATTAGTCTGCTGGTTAGTCTGCTGGTTAGTCTGCTGGTTAGTCTGCTGGTTAGTCTGATGGTTAGTCTGCTGGTTAGTCTGCAGGTTAGTCTGATGGTTAGTCTGCTGGTTAGTCTGCAGGTTAGTCTGCTGGTTAGTTTGTAGATTAGTCTGCATATTAGTCTGCTGGTTAGTCTGCTGGTTAGTCTGCAGGTTAGTCTGCTGGTTAGTCTGCAGGTTAGTCTGATGGTTAGTCTGCTGGTTAGTCTGATGGTTAGTCTGATGGTTAGTCTGATGGTTAGTCTGATGGTTAGTCTGATGGTTAGTCTGATGGTTAGTCTGATGGTTAGTCTGCAGGTTAGTCTGATGGCTAGTCTGATGGTTAGTCTGATGGTTAGTCTGCAGGTTAGTCTGATGGCTAGTCTGATGGTTAGTCTGATGGTTAGTCTGATGGTTAGTCTGATGGTTAGTCTAGGTAGCAGAAAGGATCACTTGGCTAGTCTTGTTCTGGACCAACTGATACCTCACCCTTCTTCCTCAGGAGAAATGCATAAACTGTACCCGGAAATTCCGCTGTACTCAAGGCTTCCAGCTGCAGGTGAGGCTGGGCTCAGTACAGCTCTGGACTTAACTTCCATACTCCCTCTAATCCCCCAGCCACAGCTCCAGGTCCGGCCATGCTGGGAACTGTTATGGGCAGTTAAGACTGAGCCACAGCCAATGCTCAGAGGAGCTTCACCCAGACTTGTAGCCCCAGGCTGGGTCCCTCTGCCAGCCTCTTATCAGACTCATCTGCCTTGGTCTCTACCTTTCACTTTCTCTGTCCTCCTCACATTTGTCTGTCTCACTCGCTCTGACACTTGCAGCACATTTGTTCGTCTCCCGTGCACTGACTGACCTGTCTGCCCAAGCTACCAGTGACCCTTCCTGTGTGTCTCCAATTCTAGGACACACCAAGGAAGAGCTGTGTCTACAGATCTGGGTTATCTTTCTCCCGGGGCTGTTCCTACACATGTGCCAAGAAGATCCAGGTTTGCTCTGAGGTGCCCCCCACCAAGGCTTCACCCAGGGAGGAGGGGGCAGAGGAGCCAACCCCCATGCCCCAAGGAAGAGTTTAGACTGATTTCAAGGGCAGATGCTGAGTCTCCAGCAAAGACAGCAAAACAATGGCCTTAGGAAGGTCCAAAATCAGAGGGACTACTGTTGGTCCTTTGTCTAATCCCTGGGGAATGGGGATGGGAGAGAGATACAGGGTTACATCCCAGAGCTGACAACATCAGCCAAGCCCAGTGTCAGCAACCAGGGTTCCTGTCCCTCCTGTGGAATCTATGCAGTCACAACCCTCTCTGTTTGAGCCTCCCCCCACCAGAGAAGGTGTGCGGACAGCATCCAACACACCCTGCCTGTTCCAGTCTACCCTCCCTGGGTCTGTGCTTCCAAGCTGCTCTGCCCTGTATCTGTGTGACCCTGAGATGTTGTTATCACTTCTCCCTGGCTAGTGACATCAATCCTGGCCTGGGTCTCTCTCCTTCTTCTCCCATTCCCCTACCCTACAGGTGCCCGACTGCTGCCCAGGCTTCTTTGGCACCCTGTGTGAGCCATGTCCAGGGGGTCTAGGTGGAGTGTGCTCAGGCCATGGGCAGTGCCAAGACAGGTTCCTGGGTAACGGAGAATGTCGCTGCCAAGAGGGGTTTCATGGGACGGCCTGTGAGATGTGTGAGCTGGGCCGATATGGACCCACCTGCTCTGGAGGTGAGGTCTGCATAGAGTAGGATGGTGGTCTTTGGGAAGGAGAGGAGACGGTACTATACCATAGGAGCAGGCAAGTAACTCTTGTCCTTCATTATCCCGCTTCCAGTATGTGACTGTGACCATGGGCTGTGCCAGGAGGGGCTGCGTGGGAACGGAAGCTGTGTCTGTAATGCGGGCTGGCAGGGTCTCCGCTGTGACCAGAGTAAGTAGGTCCCAGGGGACTAGAGGCAAGCGAAGATATGGAACAATTCTGGTCCGAGTGACTGGAACTTTCTGTCCTACTTTCAGAAATCACTGATCATCAATGTCCCAAGAAGTGTGATCCCAATGCCAAGTGAGTGATCCCAACCTGTGGCCGGGCGACTGGGGGAAAGATGGGACAGACACAGGCTAAATGGCTGCCGTCCCTCCCAGCTGCATACAGGATGCCACTGGAGTCCCTGTCTGTGTCTGTGCTGCAGGATATTCAGGCAACGGCAGTAATTGCTCAGGTTGGCCCGGTGGACATCCTGGGCTCCACTCTGAAATGCATGGGGTGGCTGTCCATCTTCTCTCTACCCTTTCCTTTATCCCCTGTCTGTGTCTCACAACTTCTACCCCTAGAGGTGGATCCCTGTGCCTCTGGCCATGGGGGATGCTCACCCTATGCCAACTGTACCAAGGTGGCTCCTGGGCAGCGGACGTGTACCTGCTGGCATGGCTACACGGGTGACGGGGAGCTGTGCCAAGGTGAGGTGTCCCAAGAGAGACACGTGTGACGGGAAGGGTATCTTAGTGATCTGAGTCGAAGGTACAAAGGGTGTGTGGTGACTTGGGGTCCAAATAGGAAGGAGGTGGGCACTTGGAGCTGTAGAGGGACAGATACATGGCAGGCTCATCAAGGGCTACTCCTCGTCACAGTGTCTCTTCCCCTAGAGATAAACAGCTGTCTCGTCCGCAATGGGGGCTGTCATGTTCATGCTGAATGTATCCCCACAGGCCCCCAGCAGGTTAGTCCACAGGCCTGACACTGGGGCCTCCATTCAGACTAAGTCTGGGGGTGACCCTTTCCTTCAGGGCTCTCTGCAGCCACAATGATTGGGATTTGTGACAGGTCTCCTGCAGCTGCCGTGAGGGCTACAGTGGTGATGGCATGCAGACCTGCAAGCTTCTGGACCCTTGCTCCCAGGTCAGGCCCTCACGTCCTATCACATTTGTCAAGGAAAGGGGACTGAGGGTAGCAACAGCCCTCTTCATCCCCAGGATGGTTCCAGAGCCTCCCTCGCCCCTAGCTCAAGTCTGGCTCAACAGCAGAACTAAAGATTTGAGGGTTGAGTGGGGACGCGAGGCATCTTCCCTGAGGCTGGTGTTCCCGAGGTGGCAGGACACTGCCACAGCCTTCCTCTTCCTCCCTTCCCCACTCTCAGAACAATGGAGGCTGCAGTCCTTATGCTGTGTGCAAAAGCACAGGAGACGGGCAGAGAACGTGTTCCTGCGACGCAACTCATACTGTGGGGGACGGCATCACCTGTCATGGGCGAGTTGGACTGGTAATGATTCCCACGTCTGACCCAGACTTGATTGTGATTATGCCTCATGAACCTGAACAGCAGTCTTAGCTAAGACCTCATATTCAATTCTGATCCTTAACCATGACCTCATGACCCCAAATCTGACCTTTGATTCTTCCTGGGCTAAAAAGTCATCTACGGCACATGAAAACCTGGCCCTGGCTCAGAATCCTCCCTGGCTTTCCTTCCCTTGTCTCTGCTTTGGCCAGACCTCAGCTGTTGGTGCTAGGACAGGTACCAGACCCTGAATGGGGGGTAGCCCAAAATCTGAGCTGATTTTTGCTCCCCCAGGAGCTCCTAAGAAACAAGTATGCCTCATTCTTCAGCCTCCACCTCCTGGTGAGTACCCAGCCTAGGCCTCTGAGACCTGCTGGAAAAGTTCCAACCATCTCTGGATATCTATGATCCTGTCTGATTGAGGGGGTTTGCTGGCTTGGTCTCTCTTGGGATTAAGTTTTTTCCCAGAAGATCCTTTGGAGTTCTGAGTTGGTCCCAGACCGTCTCTTTTGTGCTCAAGTTGTGTCCTGCCTCCCCAGGAATACAAGGAGCTCAAGGGTGATGGGCCGTTCACCGTCTTCGTGCCACATGCTGATTCAGTAAGCAACATGTCGCAGGTATGCAGCCCTGGAAACAGACTGGGGAGGGATGGATACTCTAGTAACTGCAGGGGCAGAGGTGACATCACTGGCTCCCACTGTCTTCATGACTTTATGCTAGGATGAACTGGCTAGGATACGCGCTCATCGGCAGCTCGTGTTTCGCTACCATGTGGTTGGCTGCCGGAAGCTAGGGAGCCAAGAGTTGCTGGACCAGGGATATGTCACTGCACTGTCTGGGCACACTCTGCGTGTTAGTGAAAGGGAGGTGAGTTCCCTGCCTTTAATACTCAGCCTAGTATTAAATAAGAGAGAAATGAGAGGGAGAGGCGTCCAGCCCAAAGGGTACCCACCCTCTGGGCCCTTCTCGTTAGCGTTGGCCTGTCCCAACCTGGGACTCTCAAGGTAAGCTGGTACCAGCATCATGCTCCAGCAATGTTAAGACTAGTGAGGTGCCTTGTGTAGGCTTCTTGTAGTGGGATGGAAACCCTACCCTATGTCTTGATTCTGCCCTTGACCAACTCACCTCCAACCTCAAAGCCCAGGACTGGCTGTCATCTCAGCCCTGAGCTGGCCCTGGCATATCCCATAGCTTTAAGCTGATCAATGCAACCATGTTCCTCCCCCAGGGCAGCATTTATCTCAACGACTTTGCTCGGGTAGTAAGCAGCGATTACATGGCAGTGAACGGTGTCCTGCACTTCATCGACCGTGTCCTGCTGCCCCCAGATGTGCTACACTGGGAGGCTGATACTATCCCAGTCTCTCGGGTATGGCTGGGCAAGAACCTGAGGCTGGGTGGCAGGCTGGACTCCTCTCTTCTCATCTGACCATGTGACTCATGTGTGCTCTTTCCCAGAGAAACGTCACTACCGCTGCTGAACGCTTTGGTTACAAGATCTTCAGCCGCCTGTTGACGGTAATGCTCTCATGAACATGGGTTTGCCAGTGTGTACAATGTGTATGTCTGTGTGTGAATGTGTGTGCAATGTGTGTTTGTGTGTGAATGTGTGCGATGTGTTTTGTGTATATGTGTGGAATGTGTGTGTATGTGTGTGAATGTGTGCAATGTGTATGTGTGCATATGTGTACAATGTGTGTGTCTTCAGCCACCTGCTGATGTTACTGTTCTTAGGAACATGGGTCTACTTATGTGTGCAATGTGTATGTGTCTGTGTGTAAATATGTGCAATGTGTGTAGATGTGTGTAGATGTGTGTGTGTGTGCAACCGTATGTAGGCTTACCTCTTTCTGGGAATGAATGTGCCTATGTGAATTTCCTTGTACAACGTAAGAGCCTCCCAGTGTAAACACACATGAGGAAGTGTGCAACAAAGGTGTGTGGAAAATTACCCCTGCATGTGTGCCCATAAACAGTAGCTCCCTTACCCACAATTTGATATTCAGTCATGTTGGCAAGATGTCTTAGTGGGTGAGACTGCTTGCTGCCAAGCCTGACAACCCAAGTTCGATCTCTGGGACCCACGCAGCAGGAGAAAACCAACTCCTGTAGGGTCTGTGTGCAGTGACAAGACACGCTCTTTCCCCCAAGTCTCATACACACAAACAAAAGCAGGTTAAGCATAAAATGTTCAACTGAACAACCCAGAAATAGCTCAATAAAATGTTTAATATTTATGTTTGTTTTTGTTGCAAATTATGTAACAATCTTCATGGTACATGATACCATGTTTAATAAAGAATATTTTTATACAAGCAAACATTACATATTTTGGGGATGCTCTCTGATCCCTTCCTACCCCCTTCTGACCCCTTCCTTTTTAATTCTTTCATTCCCCTTGACAATTTCACTTTTACTTAAATCACATATACACATGCATGATTTTATGATTCTATCCATAATCTAGAAACCACGAGTGAAAGAAAAAACACACAATAGTTGTTTTTCTGACACATGTTTAATTCACATGATGTTATTATCTGCAGTTACATCCATTTTCCTGCAAATATGTAACATTCTTTATTTTGAAAAAAAACCTTTATATGCATAGTGGTTTTTAAATAATTTTTAAAATTTCATTTTATGTTCATTGGTGTTCTGCTGCATGTATGTCTGCCTGCATGTATGTCTGCTGCACGTATGTCTGCTGCACGTATGTCTGCGTTATCTTTGAACTGGAGTTACAGAGGAGGAAGAAGGAATTGTCTCAGATCTAAGGCAAATTCTATGTGAGCTTCCATGTGGGTGCAGATCCTCTGGAAGTGCTCTTAACTGCTGAACCATCTCTCCAGCCCTATTTATCTCGTATTGTGCCTAGTTTTTGGATAACACATTATCCCAGGTAAGAAGTATATAAATGGTTCATAGAAGTATGGTTCATACACATGGCTCACTGTAATTTAAGGCATTTTCAGACCTGCACATGAGGGAATGACTGCTCAGGATGTCTGCAGCTAAGTATGACTAGTTTTCGATGCCTGGGTCTCTCTGGACCTCCTTCCTGTGGTCCAGCCTTATCTCCAACTGTCAGACTATTGTTCAACTCACAGGTGGCTGGCCTCCTGCCCATGCTTCAAGATGCATCCCATCGTCCCTTCACTATGCTGTGGCCCACAGACTCTGCCTTGCAAGCCCTGACTCCTGATCGGAAGAACTGGCTCTACCATGAGGACCACCGCGACAAACTGGCAGCCATTTTGCGCGGTCATGTGATTCGCAACATTGAGGTGGGCACAGACCCAAGCTTTGGTTCCTATAGCCTACATGCCCAACTCCAATCACATCTCCATTTATTTAGGCCTTGGCATCTGATCTACCCAACCTGGGACAACTCCGAACCATGCATGGAAACACCATCTCTTTCTCCTGTGGTTTAACCCGGCCTGTGAGTCTAAGGAGAAGATGTGGTTAAGGAAAACTAGCAGGGATTTTAGAGGCTGCAATGCCTATAACCCCTGTATTTTCCCCTTTCAGGGTGAGCTCATGGTAGGTGAAGACGAGGCCCGCATTGTGCAACGGCACTTGCCCTTTGAAGGTGGCCTGGCTTATGGCATTGACCAGCTGCTGGAACCACCTGACCTTGGTGCCCGCTGTGATCGCTTTGAACCCCAGCCACTTCAAATGGTGAGGAAGGCCACAGGCCACAGGGGCATGGCAGGGGCCCAGCCCATCTGTCCATCCACCTGACCCTGTAGTGTTGGCTCCATCTCCTCCAGAAGACTTGTAGCATCTGTGGGCTGGAGCCACCCTGTCCTCGGGGCTCGCGGGAGCAGGTAAGGGGCTGGAGGTTGAGATGAGGGTTGGGGTAGAGTCAAGGCACCAAGCTCAGGCTGTGGCCTGAATCCTTTTGACCCAGGGCAGCCCTGAGGCCTGCTGGCGCCACTACTCCAAGTTCTGGGCAACTCCACTGCACCCCTTAACAATGCCTGGCAGTTCATGGAGAATGCCTAGTTTTTGGAACCGCAACCACGTGGGTAGGGGCTGCCACCGCAACTGTGTCACCACCGTCTGGAAGCCTGGCTGTTGCCCTGGTCACTACAGCATTGACTGCCGCGGTAAGCAGAGGGTTACAGATGAGCTGACTAGTTTCTCTAGTTCCCAAGATGGTCAGAGACAAAGCTCCAGTCACCGCCCTTAAGAAAGGATACTCGGAGCTGTAGAGATGGCTCAGTGGTTAGGGGCACTGGCTGCTCTTCCAGAGGTCCTGAGTTCAATCCCCAGCAACCACAGGGTGGCTCACAAGTATCTGTAATGGGATCTGATGCCCTCTTCTGGCACGCAGGCATATGTGCAGATAGAGCATATATAAAATAAATACATTGTTAAAAAGGATATTGGGGTGCTCTAGGGTAGGGAATGCATAAGAAGTAGGGCTGGTATACAGAAGACTCATGTCTGGTAGAGCGCGGGAGGGTTGGGTGTTCTCTGGGTCTGGTGTGGTCTCAGTGGTGTGGGGACAGGAGAGGACTGATATTCCTTGAAGAACCTGGCAGAGATGGATGCAGGTGGGCGTGTTCTTATGAGAGAGTCCAGTCCCGTTTAACATCTGCTCTGTTCCCTAGCTTGCCCCGGTGGCCCCAGAAGCCCCTGCAGCAACCACGGCACGTGCCTTGATGGCATAAACGGAAGTGGGCAGTGTAAGTGCCATCCGGGTTTTGCTGGGACAGCCTGTGAACTCTGTGCTCCCGGTGCCTTTGGACCCCAGTGCCAAGGTGAGCCTTCTCTTCCCTGTCCCGTTCCACCCCGCCGTCTCCTTCGGTCTGTGTGTCAATTTGTTCTTCTCCCCAGCTTGCCGCTGTGGCCCACACGGGCGCTGCGATGAAGGTCTTGGGGGCTCTGGCTCCTGCTTCTGCAATGAAGGCTGGACTGGGCCGCACTGTGAAGTGCAGCTGGGTGAGCAACCCCAGAGCCTGTGCAGCATAGTGTATACACTAGTGCATGCCCTAGCTGCACACTCAGGTGGAGGCCCCAAGGGTGAATGGGAGGTGTAGCGGCTAGGAGGCCAGCTACTGACCTGATCTCATGGGATGGGTCCTGGGACAGAGTTGCAGCCTGTGTGCACCCCACCCTGTGCACCCCAGGCCATGTGCCGTTTAAACAACAGCTGTGAGTGCAGCCTGGGTTACGAAGGGGATGGCCGTGTGTGCACAGGTAAGCCGTGACTTGCAGGTAGGGTGCCCTGGACCCACTCTGGGACCTGGCTCAACCATGTCTTCCTTGCCCCCAGTGGCAGACCTGTGCCAGAAGGGGCATGGTGGCTGCAGTAAGCATGCCAACTGCAGCCAGGTGGGCACAGTGGTCACCTGTACCTGCCTGCCTGCCTATGAGGGTGATGGTTGGAGTTGCCGAGCTCGCGATCCCTGCTTGGATGGCCACCGTGGAGGTTGCAGTGAGCATGCTGACTGCCTTAACACTGGTCCGGTAAGCAGGTGGGGAGCCAAGCAGCCAGTGTGCAGAGGCCCCAGTCTTCTGGTCTCTGTGAGACATCTCCTCTCCCTGCCCACAGAACACACGGCGCTGTGAATGCCACGTAGGCTACGTGGGTGATGGGCTGCAGTGTCTAGAGGAGCTCGAACCCCCTGTGGACCGGTGCCTGGGAGAGTCGTCACCCTGCCACACAGAAGCTTTGTGCACTGACCTACATTTCCAGGGTGTGTTTGCTTATCCACCCCCACCCCACTGCGTTATCTCTGCCTACTGTCCTGTTAATCATATACCTCCTCTTCCTGCAGAAAAACGGGCCGGTGTCTTCCATATCCAGGCCACCAGTGGCCCTTATGGTTTGACCTTTTCAGAGGCCAAGGAAGCATGTGAGGACCAGGGAGCCATCCTGGCTTCGCTCCCTCAACTCTCCGCTGCCCAGAAGGTGCTCAGGTCTCAGGGGTAGGAGTTAAGCCTGAGGAAGGCCACTGAGTTGGGCTTTGGTCTCAGCCTCTCCTCCTGACTTTACAGCTAGGTTTTCATGTCTGCTTTGTGGGCTGGTTGGCCAATGGCTCTGCTGCCCACCCCGTTGTCACCCCAGCGGCAGACTGTGGTAATAACAGGGTAGGTGTGATCAGCCTTGGCATCCGCAAGAACCTCTTGGAGCGCTGGGATGCCTACTGTTACCGTGTGCAAGGTATGTCCCTTCCGCCGACCTCTGCTTACCCTTGCCACTTCCTTAATGAGCCCGAGAGCTACTGACCCGCCTTTCCTGCAGATGTGGCTTGCCAGTGTCGGGTCGGCTACGTGGGTGACGGGATCAGCACGTGCAACGGAAAGCTGCTTGACGTCCTGGCTGCCACTGCCAACTTCTCCACCTTCTATGGGGTGTGCAGGGGCCTCAGAAATGGGAATGCAGGCATTGGGATCTCTAAAGATGGCTTACTTACCCACAGCCCCGTCTCATCACCAGATGCTGCTGGACTATGCCAATACCACCCAGCGAGGCCTTGACTTTCTGGATTTCCTGGATGATGAGCTCACCTACAAGACACTCTTTGTTCCTATCAATGAAGGCTTTATGGACAACACGGTAACAGGAGGGGCTTGGGCAGTTTGCTCTCTCCAGTAGGCCCAACCCAACAGATCTTGCTCTGCTCGTAGACGCTGAGTGGCCCAGACCTAGAACTCCATGCGTCTAATGCCACCTTTCTGAGTGCCAACGCCAGCCGGGGGACATTGCTTCCTGCTCACTCAGGTCTCAGCCTCTTCATAAGTGACACAGGACCTGACAACATTTCTTTGGTTCCTCTGGTGAGTCTGGCCTCGACCGAAACCCTACTGACTCAGCCCTTGCTTACCTGCTAGGCCTGATTGCATTTCTCCATAGGTGCCTGGGGCAGTTCTGGTTAGCCACGTCATTGTGTGGGATATCATGGCTTTCAATGGCATCATCCACACTCTGGCCAGCCCCCTGCTCGCGCCTCCCCAGTCTGTGAGTATGGGGAAGGGGAAGACAAAGCCTCAAAGTGTGAGGTAACATCTCCGGTCTAGTCCTTGACTTTGTCTTTCTCCTTACAGAGGGCAGTGCTGGGATCTGAACCTCAGCCTGTGGCGTTAAGTTTGGGGGTTGTGGTGACTTGTGGAACACTCCTGGGGCTGGTAGCTGGAGCCCTCTACCTGCGTGCCCGAGGCAAGGCCCCAGGTTTTGGCTTTACTGCTTTCCAGGTAAAGAGTGGCAGGGGGTGGGGTGAGGTGGGGGTGTCGGTGGGCAGGTGGCAGGTCTTGTTTTGGGTGTTGGGGGCTTATCAGTCAACTCTCCTCCTCCAGGCAGAAGATAATGCTGATGATGACTTCTCCCCATGGCAAGAAGGGACCAGCCCAACCCTGGTTTCTGTCCCCAACCCTGTTTTTGGCAGCAGTGACATCTTTTGTGAACCCTTTGATGTGAGTGTGGGGTGGGAAGTGTGCTGGATGGTATGTGTGTTATGAGGACTGGCCCTGGGCCTACCCTTGCTTAGCTGCATCCTGCCTCCCTCTTTGCAGGATTCAGTCCTGGAGGAGGACTTCCCAGACACCCGGAGGGTCCTCAAGGTCAAGTGATGACTGGAATAGCACACAGAAGACACAGAAGACCACTTTTATTGTTTGTCAGGGTGGCTGGAAGGTTTTTCCAGGACAATAAAAGTGCCCTCAGCGGATGTGGGCCATGTCACCAAGAAAGGGTGTCTTCATACAGCCCGTGCACAGCTGGTCCATCCAGAGGGGTGCCTCATGCTGCAAAGGTGTGCGGCGCGGGTAGAAAGTGAAGTCTACACCGTAGTTGAGCAAACAGCTGAGAGAGGCCATGTAGAGGTCAGAGAAACGCACGAGGCGCCTGGAGAAGTAGGTGGGGTTGTGGAAGGTGCGGAAGATACTCCCAAACTGAGCGTTGAACAGGGCCTTCGTGATGCATCTAGGGAGAGAAACATGGTGCGGGTCAGTCGGCACGCAGGGGAAAGGCTGGCCCAGGCTTGCTCCTCTCTGCTCACCTCAGCTCTTGCCGCTCCTTCATCCAGGTAGCCAGCACCTGCCGTGACTCCGCATCCTGATAAGTCTGGGGAAACACGATGGGGGTTGGGGGTTGTTGAGCATGCATCCAGGAGGTGCAGCCACAGTCCAATTCGCCAGCTCCCTGTTGTTACCACCTGCATGCGCTCTAGCAGCCCAGTGAGGGCCTGCTGCCAGGTCAGCGAGTGCATATACTGTTCCGTGTTGATGATGCGAATCTCGCGCTCCAGCTCAGGGATGATGGCTCCTGTGCGCCAGCCGTGCCGCAACATGAGATCCTGGGGGAAAGGATGGCAGGCAGACCTCAGCACTAGCTGGGAGGGCTCGAGGGCTCCCTCCCTTCCCTGGGTAAGGGTCAGACCCCCTCACCGCCAGGTCACTGTAAAGGTGATCACCGAAATAGAGCACACGTGGCCCTCGCCATTCGGTCAGACGAAGAAAATCAAACAGGTTTCCCTGGGGAGCAGAGGACGCCGCTGAGCCAACCATGCTCCTGAATGGCTGTGGGAGGCAGGCTTTGTCCTATACCAGTCCCTTCCAACTCTCCAGAGGCAGCTAACACCAGCCGGATGCTGGGCTGCCCTTTCCCGTGGCCTCTCTGCTCTGTGGCCCTTACTGCTTCCCCCTTCCAATGGGAAGGGGGTGGAGCCCTGCCTGCAGCAGAAACATCTCTTGTAAGGGTGGATTGTCCCTCACTTAAGGGTCGCTTACAGTGGCCTTTCACCTACCAAGGCAAGGGCTTTAGTCCCTATCTGTGAGAAGCGAACCACAGGAAGGGTCCCAGATCCTACAGCAAAGGGCCCTGAAGTTCTTGTAAATCTCCTCAGTCTCTACCCAAGGGACCCTGTGGAACAACTTGTAGAGCTTACTAGCAGACCATGTGCTCTTCCTGCTCCAAAGCCAGGAAAAGATGGAAACATTGAGGCACAGACATAACCGAGGAATTTGGGGGTGCGTGGGGGTGGGGCAGAGGGGCCAGAGTTTGGAAGCACAGCAGCTACCAGAGGCCCCACGCTCCAGGGTGGGAATGCACACTCAGCAAAGCACAATTCACAAAGCAGCTCAACTCAGAGAGCCTCAGAGAGCTGGAAAGTGATGTGGCGAGTGGCCGTAGGAGAACTGAACTGAGAAGCAAGGCTGAAGAGGAGACAGATGAGAGGGGAAGCTGAAAGGCTTTGGGGGACGTGGACCCTAGGTCAGAAATCTCAAGGGCAGATGAGGAGAAAGGGGGGAAAAAGACTGACAAGGACTTAGAGAAAGGGTCCTGAGAACTAAACGGGGCCTAATACACAGTGTCAGGCTCAAGAGCCACCAAGAAAGTCACCTTCCCACAAAGAGGGGTGTGCCACAGTTGGATACTAAGACGGGAGCACCACCCTCAGAGCTGTGGACACCAGTGTGCATCTATCAGACTTGAGATCAGGGTGCTGGACAGGGGACAGGAGTGGCAATGTGCCTGCCAGCTGACCTGAGGCACCTTTATGCTGATCTCCTGGCCAAGGGTGGGCTCCCAGCCCCAGGACCACCTCAGCTAAGATTTCTACATTGCAGCCTGGGCCACCAATGCCCCAAATCTGGCCTCTCTTCCTAGCCACATGGAATACGGGGATGGGTAGTGGCGGCGTGCCTCAATTCATAAACTGTCTCCAAGGCCCACCCACCTCAGGGTTTCAACCAGGCTGGTTTTGCTGTTCAGTGACAACTGTTCCCAGGAATCATGGTGCAAGTGGGGGCCACGCTAGAGGAAAGCAGAGCCTAGAGGGCTCCTGGCCACTGTGCAGGCACATGACCAAAAGGCCACGCTCTCTTAGTATCCCCCAGCATATCCCCTAGTATCTAGCTTCCTTTCTAACAGTCCTGCCCTTGTGCCATTGGCTCTAGCCCCACAGTGCAAGCCTGGTCAAGGTTGGGAGGCTGCCCTGTATAGCCCAGGACTGTCCACCAGGCACTGTCCTTACCTGCCGATAGATCTTGCCCTTTTCTAGGCGAGTGATACGGTCCCAGTGGAGGGAGCCCTTCTCGTCAAGCTTGCGAAAAGGCCTGCGTGAAGAGCAGAGAGCCCGATTTGCCATCTGGGTAATCTCCTCCCTATCCCTGTAAAGGCCCACCCAATCAAGTGGGACGTTGACCAGCAAGGGGGTGTCCTCACCTAAGCACATAGAGTACTTAGTCAAAGCCGCCTGGGTTTTGTGCCTGAATCTTTTCGTTGGCGTGGGGCCTCCACCCTCCTCCCACAGCCCCATAGTCCCCGCTCTGCCCATACTTGCGCCGGTCGGTGAAAAAGTTGGGCTTGTCTGCCTGGACGATAACCACATCGAAGAGTTGGCGCCAATCAGGACCTACCATGTGCCTCATACCTTTGTCCCTGTGTGGAGGTGGCACTGGCTATAGGAGGTCTGGGAGCGGTACTGTGCCAGCCACCTACCTTGTCTCCCCCCAATCCCCCTTCATATACAGTGGATCTGGACTCACACAAAGCTGAAGGGACTGTTGGTAATGAGGAACAGCTGCTTCCCATGGGCCACCAGGCGGCTCAGGACCGCGAATGTTTCATCCCCTCTCAGGATGTACTTCTCTGCAAGGGAAGATGGGTCTGCAAGGGCCAGTGCTGTGACCCCCTGTCAGGCAGGCCACGGGAAGGACGACTGTCCACCCTTACCCATGTCTTGCTCAATCCACTGGTACATGAGGCCCTTCACATGCACATCCCGGATGGCATCCTGGAGGGAACAAGGGGACAGTCAGGATATGCTAGACAGGAAGGCATGCCATGTTTCAAACAGACTTCGTGTCCTCTAAGGGACAGTCCCCACGTCCTTACCGTTACATCCTTGTAGAGGTGTACTTGGTCAAACTCCAGGCCATGGCCCAGAAAGTAGTCCACCACACAAGACAGCAGAGCCATCTCTGGGAGAGAGAAGATGTCCATGAACTGCTTGATGGAAGGGCCCTGGGGAGGGAAGTCAACTCTCAGCCACTACTCCAAGGACTAGAGAAGATCCCTGGTCTGGGTGCTTTGGGTAACGGCAGGTTACCTTGCCATAGAAGCCGCTCATCTGGTATAGTGGGATGTGCTGGGTACCACCGTACAGGTCAACCACTTCATCATCCGGCACGGGCTGGAGGCCCCTGGGTTAGGGGTGAGTTGGGGGGACAGATGCCCTCAGCCCGAGCCCAGGCAGCGGTATAGCATAGAGAAAAGGGTAGGGCTAGGGACCCAGCACTAACCTGTAGGCCGTTCCCAGTTGTACATAATGAAAAGCATCAATCTTCATTAGAAGACTCTGTGGGCAGGAGGGGGCAGGGCCAGTGGTGAGGGAGGTGTTGGCTGCTGGCCCTGAACCAGCTTCTTCTGGTACCCCCCCCCCAACCCTCAGCAACAAAACCTTTACTGGGGGAACCACACCTGAAGCAGGGGTAGTCTAATAAGGAGAGATGGAGGTTGAAGAAGCTGGTCAGTGCCTAGCCACTCACCTTTTGAATGTCGTAGTGGAGGCCACGGATGGCAAAGCTGGGGTCATACTCATACTTGCGAATCCCCTCAGGATACTGTTGGGCAAAAAGCCAGTAGCAGTGCCAGCCCCCAGCCCAGCATACCAGGGGAACCCCAGGACTCAGTCTGGGGCAAAGGTCACACTCAGCCTGTTGGCCTTACCTTGTAGTGCTCTATCAAGATGTCCCTGGCGGCATTGAAAATCTCAGGGTGCAGGGCATCTGCGTACTGGGCCAGTGTGTAGTCGTAGTCAAAGCCATAGACTTCGACGTCTCGCAGGCTGATCTCGTTGTTGGCGTAGATAGCTGCTGGGTTTAAGAGGCTGCACACCTCAGGGGGCAGAAGGTCTAGATGTAAGGAGATCCAAGAAGGCAGGACCATCACGATTGGCTCATGTATGGAAAATGGCAAAAGGACTTTTAGTTACCTGTCCCCATGTGCCCACAAGATACTGGATTATGACATCCTAGCTGTTGCAGTAGAGGCTAAACATGAAAAATGGGCCAAGGTAAGGCAGAATTGGCAATGGGCTAGCCTGCTTTTTCTGTGGATTGGGTCAGAGTCACAGGCCCCCTTTTCTGTTAACCAACCACATATTCTGAACCTGGGCCTCTCCCAGGCTGGTTACTAAGTCCTACCAGATACGGGTCCTCAGAAGAGTCACACTCCTTGCTCAAACCCTGTCCAGGAGCACCACTGTCCACAGGTTACCTGACATAGGCAGCAAGCAGGGATTGAGGACTCCTCCCATAGGAAGCCTGCTCTTCTGACCTGACCGGAGGCCAATGCCTTGAATGCTGCTTTTCCTCTTTGCCCAGGGTTGGGGCTGAGGCCCAAGAATTATACAGGGACAGAAAACCCATGAGGCTGCCAACTTGGAACACCTGCCATAGAAGGCCCTTCTAATCGGATTTCAACGGCTTGCCAGACCACATAATGACATTCCCTGGCCTTAGGCAGGGGAACATTGCTAATTACCATAGGCGGGATGTAAGATGTCGGGTTTTGGGGACACAACCCAGCTCTTTTCTGGTAATAGTCACAAAAGCCTCTGAAAGATTCACAGAGGGAAGCTAAGCCCTGTACTATGCCAAGAAGGTTCTGGGGCCCTAGGCTGGCCTGCCTTGTCTTCCCAGAGAAGGAGGGCTTGATGTAATGGGGAAGTGAGCCAAGCAGGATCAGATCCTGTGAATTCAAGAACAGTACCTCTGCCCTGGGCTAGTTTCTTTTAAAGGGGGCTAAAGCCAGAACCTTGTGCAGCATTTCTGTTCTGAACCTATACAATATGCAGAATCAGATGTGCCTCTGAGCTAGAAGTCCTGCCCTGGGATTCCCTTGGTCACTTTGAGAGCAGAAGGGGGGACAGGCAGGATTAGGCATGGTCTTGGAGACTCTCCAGGGAATCTGTCAGCCACACCAATCCTGATCACAAAGCAAAAAATCTCTGGCTCCAGAGTATGTCTAGTGGTGGCTGTACTGTGCAAACACCTCCTCTACGTGCTGAGCTGTTGCCTCAGAGGCCCCTCTGGAACACAGGGCTCCACCCCCATTTCCTTTAGTGTCAAGTACAGGGTGTAGGTTTGGGAACAGGTGTGGCTGGTTCCTCTGGCTGCCTTGGCCAGGCACCACAGAGCAGCTCTTCTGAAGACTCCCAAGTGCGGCTCTTCACTGGGATATGCTCAACACACACCTCTCTCTAAAGAACCGCCTCAGAGACACCCCTTACCTGCTGCCGCAAGGACCCTGGGCCTCAGCTGCCCACATAGCTGGATATTTCCACAGCTCTACACTCTTGGATGTCAACTTTGTTTTTGAGTTCACTGTGTCCAGAAAACCCCTGGGTTGGGAAGCATACACAGGACCTTTGTGGTCCAAGCTTTCAGAGATCTGACCACATCTTGCCTCTGCTTTTAAGGGTCTTCTCAGGGGCATATAACCCTCCTGGGAACAAGCAGGATGGGCAAGAAGCCCCCAGGACCTGCTTACTTACCCCATTTCTGGACCAAGGAAATCATAGCTTCGGGTTATTGGGTTAGCCAAGAGAGAGTAGGCTGTGACCCAGAGGTAGTCTGCTGTGTTTGTGATTCCAGTGTCTAGCCCCTGCCCTTTCTTCAGGTTCTGGGGCTCTGGTAGTTACCACTTGTGAGTCTTAAAACTCATCTCCTTCCTTTCTCTACTCTCATGAAATCACACTACCACCTCCAGTGCCCGGAGAAGGAGTAAGCTCAGAGAGGCAAGGGCACCTGACCAAACCACGCAGACCCTGGCAGCTAAGAGCACATTCAGGGGGCTCTTCCTGCTTCAATCACTTTTCTTCTTTGCTTAGCCCCCTTGTCCCATGAGGCCAAGCAGCTTAGGTGACAGTCCTTCCCCACTGCTCTCTGAAGGGCTACTAGCCCTGGCCCTGGCAGTTTTCTTCAAACTCCTTCAGAAAACCTAGTCTGATGAGGGGGGTCAGGGTTCAGAGGCATGGAGCTAGCTCACCCTGGTATAGTAGTGGAAATGACCCTGCACACAAGAACTCAGAGGGCCTGTAAGGGTCTGAAGACATGGAAGGTCCCTGAAGGATATTTTCAGTATCACCCCTCCCCCACAACCTCAGAGGTAGGCTTCTCAGGTGACCCAGAGGGACAACTCTAGGTGCAGAACAAAGACTTCTTAAATAACACTGCTCACCCTGCAATATCCCCAGTCTGTAAGAGTAACCATACTCAAGAGGTCTCAAGTAATCTGACTGCATTTTGTCAAGAGGTGAACTTTGGCCAGCGTGCAGCTCTCCTCACAGCTGGAGTGGAAGCCCTAGTCCAGCCACAGCTGGAATCTCCCCGTCAGGGCCACTCTTTCTTATCAGACAATGCAAGCCACATCACCCCTGAGGCTTCCTCCAGGAGCTCCGCAGGCTCCTGCTTGGCCTGTTCTTTGTGAGTCATCTACAACAATCCACCGAGGGTCTTCAGAGGGTGTGAGATTGAGGTCCACCCTGCTGGGCAGTGATAGGGGCCACAGCCTAGACCACATCTATCTGTTGCAGAGGCAGGGCCCCACCAGACCCACCCAGACAAATGGACAGATGTTCGGCACTCAGATCTCCTGCCTCATCAGCCCATTCTAAGGGAATGATTAGGAGAGGGTTAAGTGCCTTGTGCAGCTCTGACTATAGCAACTCCTCCTGGATTGCGGGGGCTGGGGGGACGCAGAAACTTTTTTGTTCCTCTAGCTGAGTGTGTAGAGTGCTTACATCGCCAGAGGCAAGCCAAGAGGTGCCTGCAATGTCCGGCTGGTGTCACCTTACGTCGTACCGTCGGTGAGCACCGCTCAGTCTTTGTCCACGCACTGCAACTAAGGGCCAGAGGAGAACGAGGGACTGGGGGGGTTTCTACCGCTACTGCCAGCCGTCTGGACCCAGGAGTAAGACCAAAGAAGCCGCGTGCGCAGCCGCCGCTCCGGGCATTCCAAGCTCCTGCCTCCGGAAAACAAAACCCCTACTTGTCCCAGGAGTAGCGGTGCTCTGCAGAGGCTCGTCCTAACAACCCGATGGTGCCTTTTCTAAAATGCCATTTGGCCCTCAGGTTTTGGGACCCCCACGAGCCCCACCAAGCGTCCTGCACCCGGGACGGTGCCCTGGCCGTCTGTTGAGCACCGTTCGGCTGACGACCTACGGTGCACTGCCCACTCGGCGTCACCCACCGTGCACCAGCCTCCGCATGTCCTGGTAACGAGTCCACAAGTGCGCGCTGAGGTCCGCGCCGTCGGCGGGCGCCGAGCGCGGGGTGCTAGGGCAGTGGGCTCCGGGACCCGGCGGGCCGCAGCCAGGGCAGGAGGGTGAGGACGAGGCGGCCCGCGGTCCGCTGTGGCCTCTGCACAGCAGCCAGCGCCTAGCTGTCGCCCGCAGTCCGGCACCCGCCATGCCCCCTGTACGCTGCCCCGGCCGCCCTCCGCCGGTCCGCTGGCCTGCCTGCCCGCCGCCCTCCGACTGCCCGCCCGCCACCGTGGCCGCGTGCTTCTCAAGGCGGCCGGCCAATAGAGGAGGCGCGCGGAGCCCATCCGGCCAATGGACGCACCATTCGGCCCCGGGGGCGGGAGGTCCCCGGGACGGGGCGGGGCGGGCGCCGACCCCCGCCTCCTTGTCCCCGCTCGGCCCAGGGGCTCTGCGCCCCCCTTTGGTCATCTCGGTGGCGATGGCGACACCTTTCCTCCCTTGAGCGGGAAGTCGCTGAGCTTAATTAAGAGCTCGGGTCTCCGCGAGGCCCTGGACGGCCCGAGGAGCAAGAGTACTGGAGTGTACCGCTCTTCCTTCACCCCAGGGTCTTTTTGTCCCTCCTCTGCGCTTCTGTCGCATTCTTTCCAGACAAGTTCTCCTGCCCCAGGGCCTCATGCCCCTGCCCCAGTTTCTGACTGATTGCACGTTTCACTGGAGCCAAGGCTGCTCATTCAACTAAGACAACAGGGCTCTTCGAGCCTTCAGTACCAGTCCCAAGCTGTCTAAGGCTAAGACCACTGGCCTGGCAGCTGGCGTGTACTGAGGCAGCATTTTCTTTGTGTTGCTTGGTACCCAGCACAGGTGATCGACTCATCGAGGAACCTATCTACTGGGCGTACTCTTCTGGCTGTGGGCCAGGATCATTACAGCCACCAGGTTTTGGTGGCTGTAAATGGATGGGCTGGATGGTGCAGGCCCCCAGATGAATTGCCATGATTTTCAATAAAATTCTTTTCGTTCCATCCACTTCTGTTTTCTTAGTTTGCGGGTGTACACCAGGAAAGGCTGGCCCAGTATCCAGGGCCTTGTTTGTGGTGAGCTGCCTAACTGAGCACACGTGGCTGTTGGGTTTAAGATTGTGTGTAATGTGTACATTTGTAGTTCGCCTGTACCTAGGCTGAAGATCTGGTGTGCTAGATTCTGTTCTGGGTACTGGTAGTCATGGATACCAAAGGGTAGGCGAGCGAGTGACTGAGCCCTTATAGGTCCAATGACCTAGGTGGGCTGTGAAGACCTGGCCACGTGTGATTTTCTTCCAAGTGGATGTACATTGTACATGTTCCAGTACTCAGAACCAAGAGAAACAGCAACCGGTTCCAGGGGTTTGCTGTGTGTGGCTTCTTCTTGGCCTGTTCTCCCGGAGGTAGGTACCTCTAGGAGGAGGGAGGTACAAGGCAGGCTGCGTTTAGTCAGGTGTTTATGACCATTCCTCTTTCTCTGTCCTCATGGTTCCCCCACTGCCTCTACTCCCTTCCCAATAAACCCCCTTCATACCTGATCTGTTGCATGGTATAATTTCACAGTGACACACCTTGGCATGGGCCGGCCTCCTCACTGCGTTATATTTCATAACACCCACAATCTGTCATTTAATTCTTTCAGATTGTCAATCCTCACAGCATCACTCCATTTTACAAGGGTGCCGATGGAGATGTGGTTTGACAGCCTCTCTTTACCTAAAGTCACTCTCTTTACCTTGGTGCTCTTCTGCAACTTTGGTTGTGATGCATAAAAAGCACCTACGAGTTACCATAACTGTACTTTTCCACTTCTCATAGGTTTATATTATTTTAGCATGTTTGTATTTTTTATTGTGATGATAAAATTAAGTTTTCAAAAATGCATATCGAATTTTGTAGTTTAGAAGCCAAGTCAAACTATCACATCCCAGAAATAAAAGAAAGTGTCTCGTAACTGCATTTTGGCTTATTTCTTTCACAAAGGGTCCTCATCCCGGTCTGGGTATTACAAAAGAAGATGGCGATGGCAGAGTAGGGGGCGCGGCAATAAACTCTGAGCCCCAGCAGCTGAGATCAGACAGAGGGCGGGGCTGCACGCCACGTTGGAGACTCCGCCCCCTCCCTTCTCCTGTTTCTCCAGAATCTAGGCGCGTGCGCAGGCTTCTTCAGACCGGCCCAGCCTCACAGAGCACGCGCCCAAACGGCACTCTGATTGGATAGTCTGAGAGTCCCGCCACATTCTTATTGGCGGAGCCGACTAAGCTCTGGATTCGTCAACTTCCGCCACCGAACTCTTGCTGACCCGCTGTAGCGCTGCAGTTGAGTCTTGCTGCTCGGTCTACGGGACACCGCGGGACACACAGGGGTGTTTATACTGCGTCAAGGAACAACAGTCTGCCCGGTTCCGCCCGTACCCCACTTCGAGGCCTCGGTCATGTTCTTCAGGGCCCAGATGAGGCGAGCTCTTCAGCGAGTGCCCGGGAAGCAGCGATTCGGTATCTACAGATTCCTGCCCTTCTTTTTTGTCCTGGGAGGAACGATGGAGTGGATCATGATTAAAGTGCGCGTGGGCCAGGAGACCTTCTGTAAGTGAGGGTGCAGCAGCCCCCGTTTCTCCTGTTCCATTCAGTTGCAGAGCTGCTTTCACTTTAGGCGTTAGGACCAGTTAGTCTTTTGACAGTTCTTACGCTGCACGGCTGGAGGCCCTCGGGGCTCTAGTATTTTGTTCACATTGGCATCCAGCCCTCCTCCTCTCCCGGCATTTTAAGAGGGTACTTGCCTCTGCTCAGGCACTCGGAAGAGGGACCAATCCTGAGGGCTCAGAAATTCAGGTTAAGTCCCTTGCCCTTTGAGATCTTTAGCCGGAACTCACAAGGAAGTTATTCTGACGGTCCTAGATAATTACCACTCGCCATTCGCAGTCCTTAGGTTATGTCTTTGGTACAAAACTGTAAAAAGAATGTCTGGCATTTCTGAGAACTGCCTCTGGAATGGCCAGTTCCTTTCAGGCCTCCCAACCTTTGGGCACTTTGTCTCTCAAGTAACATTTGAGAATTCTAGGTTGTTCTTTACAAGCCTCCATTGACTTTTCTTTCTATACTTTAAAACAGGGCCTGACTATGCTGGTCTTGAATCTTCAAACTTGCAGTCATCCTCTGGGTTTATAGACATGGGCCTCCACTTAATGTTTAATAACTATCCATGAGATTATCTAACGAACAAGGCACATTTCAGAAGAGCTCATGGGAATTAGGCTGGGTGTCGTTTGGTGATACAATAATTGCTTCACATAGGCCCAAGTTCTATTTCTACTCCCTACTCCCCACCATTAAGCATGCCACGAGGGTTGTGAATAGTCTAAAAGTTCTGGATGGGCCTGTCATTGGAACAGGTGGTGTGGGGGAAGCTTTTGGGGAAAAATAGACATTTAGGACTGTTAGCTAGGTAAGGGAAGAGCTATGGTCTTCACTTCATGGGAGCGGTAAGGGAAACCTGGAGGCTTTTGTGTATGCTGTTTGGAGGGACTGCAGCAGATGAACAGAGTGAAGGGTGACTGGACAATAAGAATCCATCCTAATGATTAAAGGCACTCTTTTTGAAGAGATTGATAAGAGATACAGGCAGTGTATGATTGACCAGATTTGACATGATGGCCTAGTCTAGCTGGCAAAAGGAATGCCAAGAAGTGGGTAGACCTGAGACACCTTAGAGGTAGTGTTGTTAAGTCTGGTAATTGAGATGGGGCATGGAGGCTTCTCAAGGACAGAAGGGCAAGGCTGGTACTTCCACTGAAGGTGCAGAACATAAGCAGGGTGATCTTGGGTGCAAGGTAGGACATGATGAGATGGGTTAAAGATCTTAAGTTCAGGAGGACAGTTTGGGGCAGGCCATTCTGCTAAACTGTAAGGGAAGCATCAGACTTAAAGCATGTTTAAGGTGACTTGGAGTGGTCAGAAGAACACCAGGAAGGTTATCATTGAAGACAGGTATCTTAGGGTTTTCCTGCTGTGAACAGACACCATGACCAAGGCTTATAAAGGACATTTAATTGGGGCTGGTTTATAGATTCAGAGGGTCAGTCCATTATCGGGAACATGACAACGTCCAGGCAGGCATGGTGCAGGAGGAGCTGAGAGTTCTACATCTTCATCTGAAGGCTGCTAGTGGAAGGCTGACTTCCAGGTAGCTAGGATGAGGGTCTTAAGCCCATGCCCACAGTAACACACTCCAACAAGGCCACACTCCCAAATAGTGCCACTCCCTGAGCTATAAACCATCACAAGTGATAAAGAAATGTGACTGAACTAGGAGAGACTGAAGGATAAACAAATGCTGATGAGAAAGGTAGGGTTGGAACTGAACTGGGGCTGCTATTTACTTGGTACAGCACTTGTTTTGGCATGCAGGAATTCTTGGATTCAGTCTGCTGAGAAAAAGTGTATGTGGGGGCTCGGGAGGATGTTGGCAGATTGGGAGACTCCACCTTCACAGGTACCAGTGCCCAGTAGGATAAAACAGTGGCCTTTCTCTGTGAAGGAAGGGAATGTTGTCTTTCAGCCATGTTAATGGATTCTATTTGAGGCTCCTCAGGCAGCATGGACTGCGAAGTGAGGCAGTTGGAACGATCTCTGGTTGGAGTTTTGGAGGGGTGTCAAGAAGTCAAGGTAGTGAGTAGAGTGTGAAGGAACTTCAGCTGGTTTGGCAGGAAGAGAAAAGCTAAAGGGCCAGAGGAAGGGAGTGAACTCCAAGGACAGGAAAGCCAGGACTGGGAAAAGTAGCTGTAGTCTGAGCAGCATTGAACATGGAACACTGTAACTGGAGACATGAAGGAGGCCAAGGGGTTAGCACTTCACCCCTAAGAATATGGATGGCAAAAAAGGCACAGATGAATAGGCAAGACACTTGAGCTGGCAGCCAGTGATAAAAACCTCTCTCCCAACTCAGGTTTTGTGACCTTGGAAAGGAGCAGCAGAGAGCCCTAGCAAAGGAAATCTTTGAGATTAGAAAGATTTACCAGGACATGATTCTGGGACATGAGTCTGTCTTTGAAGACAGGCATTTATCCTGTTATCCTAGACTCATCATAACCCTTACTGATTGTTAGTTTCAGTGTGGGAAGCGGCACTTCAGGTTTCCTTATGTTAGGCAAGCACTCTGCCATTGAGACAGATTCCCAGTTTCAGGGCTAGTGAGACAGCTCAGCACCTAAGAACACTGGACCCAGGTTGAATTCCCAGCACCCACATGGCAGCTCACAACTGTCTGTAACTCCAGCTTCAGGAGATCCCACAGCTATGCACCCATCCAGTCAAAATAACAATGCATATAACATAAAATAAATATATATTTTAAAAATCTTGTTTCTTAAGTAAGTAAATTTTTTGTTTGATACAGATGATGTCTACCGTAGAAAAGCTTCAGAAAGACAGTATCAGAGAAGGCTGGAAGATACATCAGAAACCAATCTTCATAAGCTAATAAAGTAAACATGAATTTTCAGTCTTGATTTCAGCCATTTTGTGGTTTTATAGTCTCTTCCCTGCGTTGGCCTTAAATCCAAGGAAATCCCTGCTTCTGCTTCCTTAGCTCCATTCAGATCACACTCTTTCAAGGGGACATTTGTAAATCCAGCACCATCTTCTGGCCTTTGTGCACACTAAACACATATGTTGTACATATATACAATGTAGGCAAAAACACCCATACACATTTTTTTCTGAATACTAATCCTTTAGCAACTGTTTATTAGTACAAAAATTGCCTTTACAAAGAATTTTCATAGTTCTAGTCTCTATTTGACTATATCCAAAGTCATTATTAGATACTATCTTCCTAAAACTCACCCAGTGCCTCACAAAACATTTCGTAAGCTACTCAAAGGTCAATCAAGATGTTTTGCAATGCAGTCTGAATTATTTGTGAAGCCCTTTAAAGGAAAAAACATTTTTAATTATATGAATGTATGTATGTATGCATGCATGTGGCTGTGTCCATTTAAGTATGTATGTAAGAACAGGTACATGTGGAGGACAGCACTGGATTCCCTGGAGCTGGGAAGGTTGTGAACTACCTCATGTGAACACTGGGAATCAAGCTTGGGTCCTGCAGAACAGCAAGCACTCCTAACCTGTGAGCCATCTCTCTAGCCTCAGGGTATAAGTCTTTAACTTCCTGAAATACTGGTTAGTTTTTCAAAACTACACTACAGATTCTAGGATGCTATATTTTTATGACTGGAATAGTAGTGGAGTTAAGACTAGGGCTTTGTATATACTAGACAAGTATGTCCATCCTTTTACTTTTTTTAAAAAAAAAAGACAGGGTCTGGCGTGAGCCTGTGATCGCCCTACCTTATCCCCCTAAGTATCTGGACTAAAAGTGTGAGACACTAGGCCAGGTAGATAAAAACAGCACTTATTATAACTTACCTCCAATTGTGATACTGGGAAAAAGATATGGGATTTGGAGCTTCATTCTGTCATGAGAACTGATGGGGAGAGTACCTATGTCAGGCATACAGTAAGCAATGAAGGAATGATAGTTTTCTCTCTCGCAGTTCTGTCCTGGAAGACTTACTTAAATCCCTATTGTTTACTTAATCACATTAGTTTAATTTTTAATGTTTGAATTTTTCACGGTAAGTTTCCTCTCAAGAAAAGTGTATTCTTGGACCATGGAGTTTTCCAAAGTAATTTTTCTCCTTGTAAAGGAGTATCAAAACACCTTGCCACATTTATGACCCAACACCAAGACATGAATACATAATACCCCATTGAGGGGGAAAGTAATAGTCTGTTAATTTATTCAGTACTGAGCTTTCAGCCAGGTGACGTAGCATACATACTCTCAAATTTAAAAAGTACAAAACCATATGCCAGTATTTGTGCAGGGCTTGGGTGAAATGTTAGGTATCAGTGATCCTTTACTCATGGGCATAGGTGGCGGTGTATCCCTTCCTGCAATCTCAGCATAGAATCACAGGGCTTTGCAAAGTGGTAGAAGAAAACAGCTTGCTGATTTTACCATCATTTTCTACTAAAGGTATGACACATTTTAAGAACTAAAGATTTACCTGGACCAATTGTCTTATGGTCACAGTTAAGCTGTTTAAAATGAGTTCTCTGCTTCAGATAGATACCCCGTCTATCCTCAAAAACTTGCTCTTCCTGTTTGAAACCTGTTTTGTTTCTGCTCTTGCTGCAAATCCTGAGAGATGTGGGGGATATCAGGGTACAAATGGGGTCTACATATTGAATCTCACCCTGACCAGAAGTGCTTTCTTCCTTGAACTGGCATCCCATCCTCAGCGTGATGAGATCAGGGCTTGTAGTAGTCTTCTTCAGTCTGCTCCAAACATTTGACACATCTTAAACAGAACCACCAAACCTGGCTAATCCAAATCACTTTGCAAACTCTTGTTTTTATTTGGATTAAAAAGCTTTGATGAACAAACATGTGATACATACATGGTATAGAACCAGTTACCATAAAACCTCAGATAGTGATATAGTACAGAAATCAGAATAAACCAAATTTTAATCAGGTCTGGAAACGAACGCTCAAGCTGAAAATTGTAACATCGGTTTGGAGGTTTTACACAAGTGTCCCTCACCCACTCAGTTGTCCTCAGAAGGGGAAGACAGACTTGGTAAAACCAAGGTCTTTTAAGTCAGCTGGCTGACATTCTATTTTAAACCTATAGGTCCCCAACCCAACATAAACAAAATTCTTCACAGGATCTTACATTTTGAAAACAATTAGGTCATTATATTTCCTAAGCCACATTACTACAGCTCTTAAAAGTCATGAGAAAGTGTATTGTTTACTGCCTTAAGTCAGGGCTTTTTCTGTTTTTGAAGATGTCTGATCTTAAATATTATACCCTAAGTAATCACTGATACTCTCCAAAAGCATGATTCTAAAATAAATAGTACTTTGAATGCTTTTAATTGATTCATTTTTTAAAAAGGTAATCAGGGCTTGCCTTCGGGACACAGCACCCTGTGCTGGGTTTGTACTGTCATAGGGAACCTGGGACTGGCTCTTGGTTCCTACAGCACTAGGGTACTGGGAAGGACCAGGAGGAAGAGTGCTCTGGCCTCTAGTCCCCTGGCTGCTGGTAGTGAAGTGGTTTTAGAGACTTCCCCAAGGAGCCTCATTTAAAACTTTAAAAAGAAAAAGAAAATGAATGCATGAAATAAATAAATAATTTACCAAAATTAAGTTTCTGGTTCTTTGGTGTAGGATACCTAAAAAGAAAAGAATCTGATTATATTATATAGTCCATGATGAGGCAATGGTCCAAATAACCAGGAATCAAAGATTTATTTGATTCAGTTTAACAATAAAATACTGGCATACTCTGCAGTACATTTTTTTTTTTTAAATTTGAGATTATTTAAAATACTTGATGAAGATTGAGATCCAGTGGTTGACTACTTACTGGTACTGAGTTACAGGCCTCCTGTATTTAAAGTAGCTACCAGGGACTGCTTTCCATTCCTCACTCTTGTTCTCATGATTGATTAAGCATGGCAATTAAACACGAGTACTGATCCGTAATATTTTAAAGGAAGAGTGTCATTGAACAATCATTCTCAATGAACAGCAGGGCAGTGGCAGCATCAGCACCACACAGCCATCCAATTAGAATAAAGCAGGTTCAAAACCACCATCCTGTGAAATGTTTGCTGCTGCCTGAGCGCTGCACACTGCCTCAGTGTTTACTCTAGGGCCATGTTAGAAAGACAGGGTTGTGCTTGCTGAGCATTATGGTACCTGCCCTTAATCCCAGTGCTTGGGAGGAAGAGGCAGGCGTTTGAGACTAGCCTGGTCTATACAGTGAGTTCCAGTCCAGCCAGGGTTGGTAGTAGGACCAGGTCTCAAGAAAAGACAAGGTCACTAAGTCCAAGTGTTGGGATCTGTAATAGTCTTTTTTTGTGAACATTTTTCTTAAAGTATAATTTCCTTCTATAATCCAAAGCACAGCTGAATTTTAAAATATTTTAGAAAGTATTTGTGGTTGAATCTTCCAACCCTGAAAAAAACAAAATACTATAACTGATAACAAGGAAATAAAAAATCCAGGACACCTGTATATATAGGCAATCCACCCTTGCACAGTTATGTGCAAGGCACAGCATGTGTCCATTTATACTCTTTCTTAGGTTGGGTATTATGCTTAAAATAAACCACCTCCATGCACACTTCAGTACTTCAATATTTTTCAAGGTAACAGACATACAGTTTCAAATCATATATGTATAACATGAAGGCATAAACTAATACCATAAACTGGATTATAAACTGATCCAAAGTACTCAAACTTACCTTCCAAAACTAAATAGAACTCAGATCTGAGCATATGTTCTACAAGAATCACTGACAATACAGATGTCTAACTGTGGATGGATATATAAAGCATTGACTTTAGATTTCTACTGTAAGCCTCTGTGTTAATAGAGCAAATATGCCGCATCTGCCACACAGGTATAATCTAAACTTTTCAAAGCACTTCGCTTTACTTATGAGAAAACCTGCAGATATTTGGGCATGTAAAACATACATAAACATTCCTCTAAGATGTAAACTAGAACCAACTTCACATTTCATTGTCAACTTAAATTTGTAAACTTTTTTCATTTTTTCTTTTATATGTGTGTGTATGTGTATATATATATATATATATAATATATATATTTATAAAAGAAAACCAAAACCCTAAGCCAAGCCAAAACCTTTGATGATTTAAGTCCTTTAACAAGTAAAGATAAAACTATTACTATATAACCAATTATGAAACTGGTCTTAAACAAAGGAAACATATGCAAAAAAAATCTTTTGTGTATTTGATAGTCAACTTAATGTAACAAAACCAAACTTGAAACAGCGTATTAAAAGTGTCCTTATATAAAAAAGGGCTGTGTGATGTAAATGCAGTAAAAATGATCCATCCTTTGTCCCTCCCTCCCACCCCAGTACTAAAGTGGCTACCACTCCACAACTCTTTGCTTCCATAGAAGAAACACCGATGGGATTAAACATTTTCTAGGTTGTATGCCTGTCGGATATTGAGAGTGTCTCGAAGCATTAAATCCCGCAGGCGCCAGAGGGCATCTGCCATGGTGGTGTGTGCCCCTTTACTTTTGAGCCAGTGAGAAGGTAGGCGGCTCTCCTGTTCTTTTGACAAATGGACATCCCGTCTTCTAGCTGAAAATTTGAAGTATAAACAGACATTAGAATTTTAGAATGATAAAATGACCCCAGTTTTAAGGGTAGATGTATTTATACTAAAAACTATTTATTAAAGTTATGAATATGTGATATAAATTACAATCATAGCAGTGTTTATTAGGCATTGATATCTGACCACTAACACTACTGTAGACACCTCTAGTATTAACGATTTCTTCAATATTATAAAAGATGCCTAAGGGGAAATCATACTTAATATTCTTAAAAGAGATAACATTTCCTAGCTGGGTTTAAAAATGAATAAGGAGCTGGCTCAGTGGCTAAGAGCATTTGCTGCTCTTGTAGAAAGAGGGCTGGGGTTCAGTTCTCAGCATCCACAGGGCCACTCACAACTGCCCATAACTACAGTTCAAAGTGATCTGATGTCTTTTACTGGTTTCTGAGGGTGGACACCAGGCATGCATATGGTACTCTTCTCTCTCTCTCTCTCTCTCTCTCTCTCTCTCTCTCTCTCTCTCTCTCTCTCTCTCTTACCCCTCTCTCCCCCCCCTCTCTCTATCTCTCTCTCTCTCTCTCCCTCTCCCTCCCCCCCCCGCCTCCTCACACACACATCCCTGTATTCCCAGCTCTTAGGAGTCAGGAGGAGGAAGGCAACTAATCAAGAATACATGTTAAGAGCTAGTTCTCAACATAAGCCAAAACAACAAAAATTAAGAATCAACCAGGATCAGGCTGGCTCAGTGCACAGAAGTGCTTATTACACAGAAGTGCTTATTACTCTGACAACTGTGACCGTCTCTTACTCCAGACAAAGGCAGAGTAGAAGCTTCCAATTTCTTTTTGAAAGACAAGTAACACCATGTTACTATATACTGTAGATACATTTCCTATTCAACTAAATGAATAGCTTGGCAGACTAAAGAAATAAACTTTCCAGTTTTCTCTTTTTAAATGCTCAAATATCTGAAAAAAAAAAAAAAACCTGAAAAAAGGATCAGAATGTATTTGAGAAGATGGTAGTATGATACAGCTGAGCTTTGATTCTTTTTTTTTTTTTTTAGCCCATTTTTTTGGGTCAATATGCAAAGAACTCCAAATCTATTCTATGAAATATATAATTTATTTCCCTTTACAAGAAAAAAGGGATGTTGTATAAGAGCCTGCAGTAGTGAGAGTACCGGGAGGAAACATGTATTTCAATAAGACTCTCCTTACCTGCCAGAGTTTGGTCCCACTTGCTAATGCTGTTGGATTCAGCACTGAGTCCTTCAATGTATTTCAGATAGGCCTCTGAGTGGAGAAGCCTTTGGGTCTTTGGTGGGGGAGCCACAAACATGGGTGTTGTTGGCTGCTGTATGACAGGGGGACCAGTTGGATGAGGACCAGGATATGGAGGTGGTGCCTGCTGTCCTGGAGGTCCCAAAACTCCTACCTGAAAGAGCATGGGAACAGATGATTATGTCAAAAAGATAACTGGCACATGTTCTGAGAAGGTAGATGGCTAAAACATCTTGAGTCCAAGGAAAATTAAATTAGGAGGCTTACCTGTTGTCCATATGGACTTCCACCTGGTGCTGGAGTCCCTACCATGGGGGTTACTCCTTGATTCATCACACCTATAATTCAGAACGCAATGGCACAATTAGAGGCTCTGGGTTTTGCTGACCGATAAACTGACAAGAGCTGGTGCCATTCTTAATGGCAACTTATGTACTTTTGCCCTTGAGTGTGGATAGGAGCCTTAAGCACCCTAAACAGAATCTAATTAGAAATTTTATATTCTTTTGTTTCTGGTTGCTTAGAAGCACAGTAATAGTATACTTTGTCAGAGTAATAATATTAATACATTAATTATTCCAGGTGTAGACTGTTTTAAACCCCACATAAAATCCTAGGTAAGTGAGCTATAGTTAGAACATACTTCTGTTTTCAAGCTGCTTTTCTTCTGACCATAGTCTTCTGCAATTGGAGCCTGTGGATCAGCCTGAGCAGTAACAATTGTACTGGGACAGGAAATAAGGGCTGAGGAAGAACAGTTATCTGAACCCTGTAGAGGCTGGAGGCACTACTTTAATGTGCCTTTGCAGGTCACCAGCTGACTCTACCTCAGGCACTAATGTTGGCAGAGAAAAGGCATTTCAGTGGATGATGTGGAAGCAGTGGTATAGCTTTGTTGCCATTACCTCAAATTCCAAATGACAAAGGAATGGAGAAAGACTTTATAGCCCTATTCTCTCTGGTAATCACTGAGAACTTTCTTGGGTACATGTTCATGAGCAATTGCTGTTTCACAGGCACTACTTGATAACAACAGAATGTCCCAAATTTAGTCTTTAAGGTAATTTCCATCTCAGGGCTATCTGTTTGCTATTGTAACAAAACAAAATAGCCAAGGGACTAAATTTATTAAAACTAACAAACCACAACCAAATCATTTAAAGCTGTTCCTTAAAGCATAAGTCCTGTTAGAGGTATGTATAGAGGAACTAGGAGGAACCAGCTTCCTAGTCTTCTGTTCCTCTGTTTAAAAATGCTGATTTTTTGCTGTGTTTGTTAGCTTACACCTGTTATCCCAGCACTTACAAAGCTGAAATATTACAGGAATATTGCTGAGGCCAGCTTAGGTTACTAAATATCTCTCTCCCATAGCTAGCATTCTGATAGACAGAAAATTGGTCATTTGAAGGTTCAGAGTTCTTAAGTGTCACTTCCAGGACGTACAAGGCATCTTATTTGTTAAAAAGAGAGAAAGAAAAAAAGTGAAAAAAGTTTCTGCTAAAAAAGGAATATTCCGAATACATGGAATTGTAACCCAGTCATCACAGCCATGTCCTGGTGATTTATGAATTGTACAAAGAAGTCATGGTAGAAAAGCTGTGGTAGATAAGTAGATAATGTAGATAAGTCATGGTAGATAAGCTGTGTTTCAGCAGCACATTATAACCCATGGCCCCAGATTCCTGCAGGTCACTCATCGACCTCAGTCATTGACCTTAGATCCTAAGGCTCCCCAAACTGGCTGTATCACACAGATTTGCAGGGCAGCACAAATTAGCAACCTCTTCCACTTCCTGTTTACAAATAAGATGTCTGGGGCAAGCCATTGAAAACAGCAGCGGAGACAACAGATGAGCCCTTTGAAGCTCAAAGCCAGATCAGCTGTGCATAGGCTTACAGCAAGTTCTTCCTGTCTCCCTATTATCAGGTGTGCTATAACTTTCTTCCAAAGCAGTTTAGATTCTATAGTCAAGAGAAGAGAGGCTACTAGCATTGTCCCCACAACCACAAAAACACAGATGCTATATTGAGGTGTGTACTTGGCCTTAAACAGGACTTCTATCAAATGCTGTATACATTTGGAAGGTGTTAACTCCAACAAGATTTCACAGACTGACCCAGAGAAACCTTGTGCCAAGGTATGAGGGCACAGATTTAGGACCAAGTTCATTTGCCATGAGAAAAATTATTTTCTGATTGACTTCTGGTGCCACAGCATTTCACATAAATCACCACATCCAAAATGAAGCACAAATACCATAAGCATTTTTTCCTTTGGGAACACTGGAAAAATAAAATAAAAGCATTGTTGGAATTATGGCCATCCTCTAAAGAACACAGAGCGTGGCTAAACTGCAGGAGCGGAATGCATGCACGGCATTCCTGCACCTGGGATAGTGAGGCTTGAGTTCCAGGGCAGCCTTGGGCACATAGCCTGATCCTATCACAATTAAAAAAAAAAAAAAAAAAAAAAAAAAATGCTGGAGTTAACATTTTTCCCCCTAGACACTACTGGGTGACCCTCTGAAATATTATTTGAAACCATGAAGAACTCTATGGCAGTAGATCCAAGCATAATGCAAATAAACCCGACAGGCTCCATCCACATTTCATCTGGGTTTTGGCTCTTAGACGACATTTCAGTAATGGATCGACTGCTGCTCCAAGTCATTTAAAAGTCCATTCTCCCCAACTAGATTATTGCCAAAATTAAAGTTCTTTTGCATATGATAGAAATTATGGAAACTTGTGATTTTCTGATCTTTCAACTTTCACTATAAAATGAAACAATGTAGCAAATTCTGAGCTCCATTTATATATTTCTACAAAGAACTTTTGGCTTCTATTGACATACAAATATGCCCATAGCTAACAAGGTGTTATTTAAAGTGTCATGTTATGCTTGTTAGGGGACTCAAGACTAATTCAATACAAAGTCCCTCCCTTCCTACACTGTGTTACGAAGTGGAGGATTTCTGAAGAGCTTCACATATGCAGTTCTGATTACTTCAAAAGGGCTATTGAGGAGGAAGAGACGGAATAGGGACTCTACAATGAAGGCCCTGTGAGGTAAGAATTTCACCAGGTAAAGAAATGCTCTCGGTGTAAAATGGTTTTATACATGACTCTGAACTGGCAATTTTCTGATAAGAGGCTGTTCAAATATATTGTATCTGATAACGGACCATGCCTCCAGCTCCTTGATCTATGGGTCTGGCCTCTGCAGTGCATTCTGTGCTGCTGGTGGTAGGTCACCTGATCAACACACAGGACAGGCCCTACTACTGATAACTCTGGGATTCTTTGTGAGGGAAGCCTGGCCACCACGGGCAGCAGGTGCCTCCTGGAAGGATTAGCTGAGGGAGGAAAAAGAATAAAAAAAAAAAAATGAGATTAATGAGTGAATGAGGATGAAGTTCTTACCGGGTGGTGGGATGCCTGGGAGGCCAGGCACACCTGGCGGAAGATGGTGAGGTGGAGGCCCCCCAGGGTGAAGTGGCTGCATGCTGCCCATGCTAACAAGGCCATCAACTGGGCCCTGCAAAGGTGGAAGGCCTGGCGGATAGCCACCCATCATGCCTTGAAGGACACAACAAATTTCAGACATGCATCATTAACATGCAACATGAGCTAAGTAATAACAACCCCTCCATGCACTACCAATGAATAAAGCACCCTTAGTACTGCATGATAAAACAGCAATTAGTGCAATTATTTTGTTGCAGTAATGAACAAAATAAAGTTACAAATATGAAATCCAACACTTTTGGATGAATTAGTATTTAGTAAATTATTGCTTATAACTATTCTCAATAAGCTAAACATAATGTTTTCATTTAATAAAAGAGGAGTTCTAGTAACAGCTTTCCCAAGGACAGAGCTATTGCAAACTGGTCAGCCAGTGACCAGTTCTGTCACCTGCAACTCCAAGTGATCAGTACATACCCCACTACTCCACTCTGCCCGCACTCACACCCTATCGTGGGTGCACATGAAGGGGAATCAGAACGGAGGGAAATGAGGTGCACAGTCCTGATCACAAGGCATGGTTATCCAGTTTGGGAGCAAAAAGGTTTCAAGACTTCTTCATATACTCCTCCCTTCTATCCCCACCACTGCTGTTAACGATGGTTCTGTTAAGGCTTGAACTGGAGAACAACTAACAGCTATCACAACGAATAGTATTTCATCTTTAGATTTCAAAATATGTTAAGAAGAAATCTAATTTTTCTCAAGCCAACTAAAGTCCAGGTAATTCAGAAACCTACATGTAGTAAGCCTGCAGGAAGAACAGCTGGAGAGTCAGGCTCTGCTAGTTCAGGAGAAAATTGTCAGTTGTCATCGCTGTCTCCAGGCTCACACACTGGGTCATCTAAACCTTCCATTGGTAGGGAGCATTTTAACTGAGGTACAGAATTCCTATGAACAGAGGCTTTTGTCCTTTTATTTTCCAAGCATACCATCATACAATAAAACATCTGGCTAGGGAAATGTTATAGCAAACAAATATTTTTGGAAAAGAGGTGGAAATAAGAATAATTTCAGTGAAGACTCATCTATCAAAAACACAAAAACAAAATATCACTTGGAATCTGTACAAGTCTCAATGAATAATGAAAAGCTCCCCTCTGGCGTATAGTCACTTTTAGGCAGTTTCTCACATAGGAAGGGCAAAGACATAGCACTAAAATACTCTTTGAAGAGAGTTTCAGTCTTACTTTCTTTGAGGAGGTATTTGAAACATTGATTTGCACAAGTTTAATCTTTTAAAGCTATGGCACACTGAGAACCCTAGACTGCCTCACCTTGGCTCCTTAGTCACATCTAAACTGGCTACAAAAACTTACAGTTACACAAAACAAATTTGAAATAACTTCTATACATGAAATAAAATTCATTTCAGTTTTTAAGAGTTCGAGGTAAAGACGGCTTTGTGAGTAGATACCATCATCTTAAAACACAATGAAATCCAATGTTGCCAAACTGCCCTTTCAATACACCACCAGGACCAGCTTTTAGGGATAAGTAGGTGAGAAGTTGAACAATGTTAGGAGGCTTTGCTTTCAATTACAAAAGCCCATCTGAACGCAGCCATCATAGGCTGTGATTGAAGATTAAATTATTAAGAACTGAAAGACACAACACTTGTCTTCATTAAACTGTACTTTGGCATTTATTATCCCAGTCACATGTGTTCAAATGAGCTTCAATGCTTGTAAGCAAAGCTGGTCTCAGACAAGAAGGCTAAGACTCAGACCCTAAACAACCTATAATTCCATGAAAAATTACCCTTTTTGCTGCAAAGTTCTCATTGTGGACCAAAGGCTTTTTATGGTAGGGAATCTCTGCCCTTCACTCCTGTGGCCCAGAAACCTGGGCAGCACACTTTTAGTAACAGAGCAGTGGTCTTCTAGAGGACCACCCTCCTTAACCACAGATGCCATTCCCCAACAGGGAGCTAAAATGCTGCAGCTGCTAATTTTTGTTTCATTTTAGCTACATGTATTCGTTTTGTTAATATATGTTCCTCGGTTTTGCAGTCAAGGACATAGTGCCACAGTATTATACATCAAATAGAACAAAATAGGATGTCAATGAGGGAATCCTAACTTTCAAAGTCCCCATGAACAAGACCTAATTTCTGGAAACCTCTGGAACCCCATTAACCAGAATGGGCCATGGAATAGAGCAGGCGGTTATGAGATTTGTTAGATCAACGTCAGTCACACTGAAAGCACTGAGAGCCATGACTCAGATGTGCTTTGGCGAGTGCAACAGCTGAAGTCAGCGACAGTGCATTTGAGAACTTGCCATCACAAAAGTTAGGAGCAACAATGGGAAAGTTATCCTGTGCAATCTTTCCTCTAAAAGCAAAAACAAAAAAGGCAAAAAAAAAAAAAAAAAAAAAAAAAAAAACCGAAAACGGCAAGAACAAAAAACAGCAAAAACAAAAACAATATCCCCACAAAGCTGCCTTGAACAACACTGTCTTGGACTCTGTGCAAAAGCGGTCAGACTACTTGTGTAAGAAGAATCACAGGTGGCTTGTATAGAGCTCACCAGATGTGGAGAGGTAACAAAGGAAGGGCATGAAAAGTGGTCCACAGGCTTTTCGTGGAGACATGTCAGACAAGATTTCAATTCAACAGTAGTCAAATTTGCTATGGCTGCCAGAACCAGAGACAACACACACAAGCAAACCACATTCATCATTTCTTTTTCCTTTTCTCTCTTTTATCTTGATTCATTTACTTAAATATGTGACTGGGATACTAACAGAAAATGCAGTTTAATGTAATTAAATAGAAAAGCATTACAGAGTGGGCACAATGAATTGAACAAGGACTTCCCCCCTATTTAGCAATCATGCACATTGGTGACCAAGAAAGGATTTAATAATTCACTGTCAAAAATCCTTTGAAAGGTCAGTTTTTGAAGGATGGCTGCAGCAGAATAGGGCAAACTGAACTGGCATGAGACAGAATCAATACCACCTAACGATTGCTGTTATATTTTCCTTGGAGTTCCTCAGAACAGAACTCAAGGTTGACTTATATTTCCTGCTGTAGGGCTTTATCAAGAACAGTCTGGAGTAAGAACATTGCCAGACCATGCCCACAGCAAGGGAAGAGCTGCTATCTACCAATTGCCAGGGTTGGGCCTAGGGCCCACCTTTGGGACAGAGAAGAGGCATTGCCTGTATGGGAAAAGCAATACAGGACAACATGGATGACTTCAAACTTGGATTCTGTCATGAGAAAAGGCTATAGACTGTGGCCTACTCCTTTTGGAGAAAAAAAAAATGAAGAAATTTCTTAAAGTGGAAAAAAATGGTCTTAGCTCCTGTTTTTACCTGCAACAGGTGTCAACTGCTGATTGAGCATCCCCATTGGTGTTGGTGGTGGCACCACCCCCATGAGAGCCCCCACAGGGGTGCCTGCTCGGGGAGAAGCACTCGGTTGCTGTTGCTGTGCTGCTCGCTCTCTCTCCTGCTGCTCAGCAACTTTAGCTGCCCGCTCTGTAAAGGCATTTCACATTTTCAATTCTGTTTTTAACCCAGGAATTCAAAATACCATCCATTGCATTCAACAGGACTAGTAAAAACACAGGCAACAGTTCTGTCTCAATGGAAGGAACGGTAGATGACTAGTCTCAACACAGGAGTTGGGCCGATTTCACCTGGTAACCTAGAATTCAGCTTTCCTATCCCATCTTGAGAACTGGTCTGCAAAGATTTCAAGAATGTTAAGACTGCAACACACATTCAGAAAGCACAGATTTTATCGAAACACATCACCAGGTAACCAACGTGGTTAATCTCACGAGGCACTCTGAAGATGAGAAGCACTACCATTATTCTAGTATTAATAGCATTACAGATTATAATTTCAACATGAAGCAATTCCATGGCCCATTATAATTTTTGAAACAATTGTACTTACTCTAATTTTCTGATTCCTTGTATCCAATTTTACTAAAATTTGAGGACTCATCATTAATATCACAAGTTTAGCAGCTGAAGAAAATTAACTCTGCAAGGGAAAAGTAGCTTACTGCCTCTACCTTAAGATTTTAGGAAAAGTAAACAGCCAATTTCTACATTCTAATGAAGCAAAGAAAGAGGTCATGATTAACTAACTCTGAGGGAGGAAAATACACTAGCTACACTACAGTATTCAGAAGAGGGGACTAATACATACATATATGTAGCAATGGACAATATTCTGAAAGCACCAGGTTCCCTAAAGCTGAGTTTAAAACAGACCATAAATCCTAAATCAGCAAGAATTCCAGCACCTACTATTAGTGTACTTGAAATCCAAGAGGAAGACGTTTCTGGACCCTCTCAGCTATTAACCGATAGCCTCCTTACTACCTTAAACTACTCTGCACCTCTAGAGCCAGCACCCTCAACAGTCATGCTCTCAGCACGCCGGACCTTCTGCGAGGGCATTTCCCAAAGCTCCCACCATACAGGGTTTATTCAGCTTGACCATTCTAAGTAGGAAGTTCTTTCCACTCTTCACATGGGCAAACAGAGGGTTACAGGCAGTGGCTTGTCCAAGAATAAAGGAGAAACAGCAACTTATGGCCCCGACGCCTGGTATCGCATTTCAACTTCCACAGTTATCTCTCCAACATGGAATTCAAAAGACTACAGCTATCTGGGGAAAACAGTTTGAGGTACACGGCTTTAAAGAGACTCAAGAAGCAACAGCTCCACTCCTTTATGGTAAGAATGTGAAAATCGTGCAAGTCAATGCTCTTGAGGCTGTGATGAAGTTGCTTGTAGACACTTAGCATCACTCACCAGGACTGTCTCAGCCTGATACCTTCTGCACAGTGAGTATGAGAAGCAAAACCATTCTAACAACCTATTCTCTAGTAGTTTAAAAAAAAAATCTGTGATCTAGATGCCCCCATATTAAATGTTAGTTTTTTCATTACACAAATGAAAACAATAAACTGGAAGGTAAAAGAAAAATTCAAACAGAGAAGTTCAGGCGTGTGGATAAAATATTAGTTCTTTCTGAAAGAAGGTGAACTAGGCTGCTCTAAAATTCAGAATTACTAAAACTACGACAGCCAAACTCCCAACTTTGTGTTTTGAATCTAGTGGGCAGAAACACCCAAAGTTCAGAGTTTGAATTTCAGGCCACTGTAACACATAACTCCCTCTCACTAGGTTCTTCCTAATTTCAGATACCCCATTAAAAACAGGAGAGAAGTTTTCAAATATCATCTCTTCTTCCCTCAGCCATGCTCCAGTTTTCTGCCTTCAGATGATCTCTTTTATACCCTAAATAACCAGTCACACAGTACTAGCTTTGTTTGCCTTGAAACAGGCTTTAGACTATGTTAGCCAAGCTTCTTAGACGACAGTCCTCTAACTTAGTAGTATATTTGGTCTTACTTGCTAGTAAGCCCTGAAATATCAAAGTGTCCCAGAATTCTAAGTTCTTATGGGATTGACTAGACTTTCTCAAAGAATGTTCTAGAGTATTAATAGATGCCACATAAATACCTGGTCAATTTTCAGAAAGTGCCAGATAATAAAAAACAGATTCTTTCCTGTAGGTCTTAGAGACTTTAACTTAGGACTATGCTCAGAGTTTGAAATGCTTCTGAAACTAGTTTTGCCACAAAATATTTCTTGGCTAAACATCTTGCAGGATTAGGTTTCAGCAGAAGATCCTTAAGGAAGCATGTCAGATAATCTTATAATAATAAACAGTAACATGAAAGGAATATAACTTTTTTTTTTTTTTAACAAAAGTTACTTTGGAGATTTCATAAGCTTCAATAAAAGGAGCAGCTTTCGTTATGTATGCTTGCTGAAAAATAATGGATTTGACTTAAGTTAGAGAGGAAGACTATATTGGAAAATTATCTAACATACAAAATTTGAAATGGAGAAACTCCAACTCAAAGTATTGTCTAATATAATGCTCACTCTTACTTATTAAAGTCATACCCAATATTAACTAGAACAACAAAAAATCCAAACCACCAAAAAAACCTCTAAGGAAATAATTTTTTTACAACTAGGAACCACCAAATCTTTGAGTAAAACAGCTTCTGGTTCAAAGTGATCTAATCATATATAGAATAAGGGAAAATGAATGCAGCCAAGCTTTGTCAAAGTAATCCAAGTATCTTAAGAGCAAGTATGAACACAGACACAGTACAGACCAGGGCTGGCCTAGGAAACCTGGAACACCATGCCTCAGCCTATAGTTTAACTTACAGCATTGGCTTATCAAGAGCCACACAGAAGATCACTTATTTTAAAAGGCCACATTCAGGTGAATTCTAATCAAAATTATAGTTGATACTATTGAACAATTATTCCCCAGCTCAACATGTGTGTGCCTACAGGGATAAATGAAATAAAATCATGCAATTTTTAATAGCAAAGTATCTTTGAGAAATTTGCCAGGAGGGGCAACACCACAAGGATCTGAGGCCAAGTCAGAGGCAACCCTCCACGTACTGGCACCTACTGCCAGCTGGGACAGTGCGAATCACTGGATTCATGTGCATGTGGTAAGAACAACAGAGTAAAGCCTGTATATGCATGTGCATTCCTGAAAACACCCTTGCTTACAAGTGGAGACAGCTGTGCCTAGTCCTTATTTACCTTCATATTCTGCTTTCTTGGCTGTTTCAAGATTTCTCCATTCTGTCCCCACCAGTCTGCTGAGCTCCCCAAAAGAGTAGTCTGGGTGCTGGGCTTTAATAACAGCTCTCATTTCACTGCTGAACAAAATGTAGCCACTCATGTTGATTTTCCGTTTAGAACCTTCCTTCTTTGCACTGCCTTTGGCAGACTTTGGGGTAGACTGTAAGACAGAAAGCTATTATATAAGGTATCAGAAAACTGCACTGGGTTATCTACAGTTTCTGGAAGCCAGACACATATGATGCAATAATGTTTTATAGACATACTCAGTTTGTAGCTGACATTTTCAAAATATAGCTCTTCCTTACCTTGTACAAAATACATGAAAATGTCACTGAATTCTATGACTATAGTCTACAATGGTGACCTCACAATTAAGTCTCAAGAAAATTCTGAATGAGAAAAATAAATATAATAGATCACTTCAACCAAAAGATGAAGTCGTAAAGAAGGGGAAATTAAAAAGATACAGGCATCCAGGTATGGAAGAATATATCTATAATCCTATTACTCAGGAGGCTGAAGTGGAGGCAGAAGGATCTTGTGTGTGGGCACTGAAAGCTAAGGTGTAAGAGTATAATACCATTCCTTATTGTTTCTTGTCTACAAGGCAAGAGCCTTTTAAACTCCTATTAAACCATAGCTATGAAATTTAAAAGAAATTATTATTGGCTTAATGATATGATAATATGCTTTTTGCCAATTAAAAATAAACTAGTCAATAAACAAAGGCTCTGCAAAACAAAGATAAAACAAAACACTATTATTCCTTTGTGTAGATTTCTAGGCAAAAATTCACATATGAAGTACGTGGTAGTGCACACCTGTACTCCCAGTGCTTGTTTGGGAAATGGAGGCAAAAGGAACAGGTGTTCAAGACCCACCTTAAATATACAAGAATCCTAAAGCCAGACTAACTGACATCTCAAACAGAAAAGGCCTGACATATACAGGGGGGCCTGATGTCTCCTATTCTGGTTTGAGTCTGCTTAAGACTAGACCCGAGAAAGCAGCCATGGGGCATATCACCTTACCTGTGGGGGTGTATAGGGCATGAGGTCCAGCTCATTGGCCAGGGGTGTCTGAAGCTGAGGTAGAGATGGAGGCTCAATGACTTCACTATCCTCTTCTCCCATTTCTTCAATATCATCGTCTCCACCTTCTAACTCAGCAAATTTAGCTTCTAGCAATTGTATCTTCTTTTCTAACAAGGGTGAGGGTTCTTTCTGAGGAATGATTGGTTTTCTGAAACCAGTGACAAATAAACAAAGAAGTGAAAAGTACTGGTCAGAGAGCAGGCCTGGAAACACTTAAATGATACTTTACAGCCTGCCACAAACACTCTACCAGGCTGACAAAGTAGTTTCAATGGATATTTGTGATGTCACTTCTACTTATTAACAATTCTGATCAATACTCACAGAGGTACTGGTCAGGTCTAGTGAATACTATGTTAAAAAGGAGTTGTCATAATCTATGAAACTGAGCAAATCTTCCCACAGAGAGGCTGCCAACAGAACCAAGTGTTTCTGCCTTCATTCTACAATTTCTGGTGTCTAAGCCAAGTTACTATTAAAACAATTGCTAACTTTTTTTTTTGTTTAAACTCAAGACTTTTTGTTTTTGTAATAAAAGAAAACAAACAAAAAAAGCTGACTCAAACTTTTATCATCTCCTGCCTCAGCCTTCCAAGTATGAGAATTACCACATCTCACTAATAAAACAACTCAGAACACTGGGTTACACGACTTTGGTAAATTAGCCCAAGTGCCCTTTCTTCCTTAGTTTTACAAGCTTTACCTGAAGTAGTAAATTTCATCATCTACAACTTTTGCAGAGAGTGAAAACCTCTTCAACCCCTTAAATTTCTTCATCTGCTTGTCGCTCTCATTATAGCGACTCTCACAAAGCAGAATGTCATTTTCTGGTATTTCAGTTGGTCTGCAGGAGAGGAAGTCCTTGAATGACAACACAGCACATTTCCCTGAAAGAGTAAGATAGATAAATGAGTTAACTCTTGTCATAGTTAACAACCTGGAACTTGTCAAATAGGCTAGGATGGCCAGCTAGTGAGCCCCTGGGATTCACTCTCTACTTCTCCAGTGCTGGGATTATAAGTGAGTACCACCAAACTAGGCTTCTTTTAAAAAAGATTTATTGGGTGCTGGAGAGTTGGTGGCTCAGAGGTTAAGAGCACTGGCTGCTCTTCCAGAGGTCCAGAGTTCGATTCCCAGCAACCACTTGGTGGCTCACAGCCATCTGTAATGGGGTCCACTGCCCTCTTCTGGTATATCTGAGGATAGGGATAGTATACTCATATACATAAAATGAGTACACATATAGACAAACAGACAGATACACGCATGCATGTGCCTGAGGTGGGGATGGGAGCGAGCAAGCCCTAGGTTTAATCTGAAGAAACAAAAAAGAACACTAAGAACACTTATTTTTGCTGTTTGCTATTGAACAAACATATCAGAAATGCTCATGGCCAACAACTTCTTGAATATGTATATTCAAAACAGGTCAGAAACATTTCAGAAGTTCAAAAGTGCTTTCACTGCCTTAGAAATACATAGGTATTTATTTACCTAACTCAACAGACTTTAATTAAGAATCACCATTCTTCATGTTTAGAGAAGGAAAAAAAAATGGGGATGCAAAAAATGATAAAAATTCTCTTCACAGTTAAGGAGTCAAATTATTAGTCAGAGACAGGGATGTAGTTCAGTTGGCTGAATGCTTGCCTAGGGCGTACAACTAAGCATTGTTAACATGTGCCTGTAACCCCAGCACTGCAGAGGTGGAGGCAGGAGGATCAAAGTGCAAGGTCATTCTCAGACACACATTGGATCCCAGGCCAGCCTGGGCAATATGAAACCCCCATTTCAAAACAAAAACCAAGTGACTGTTAGCCCTGAAATAAATGTGGTGTCTCTGGGCTTTGGCTTGTGTTTCTATTAGGGCTCCTAAACACTGGTAAGAGCCTTGATTTCATTTAATAAAATTTTTCTTTATAAGCAATGCTCAGCAGTTCACTGTTTGCTCTTCAAATGGGTCAGGACTTAATTCCTAGCATGTACACCGCAGCTCACAACTGTCTAATTCAAGTTTCAGGGCGTGTGATGGTGCCCTCTTTTGGCCTCCAAGGTACCAGATATACACAAGCCACACAGATATACATGTGGATTTGTCCATGCACATAAAAAAGATCTTGACAGATCAGTTTTGAAAGAATGGACATATATTAATTATTCCTTTTCATATATTTCATATTTATAATACATACAATTTAACCTAGACTAGTCACAACGTAGTGCTTAAGAATTACATGTGGCTAGTGGTTATTGTAATGGATAAATTATAGCAGGTGTGAAGTTAAAGAAAAACTTCTCATAAAAAACAAGATAAAATTTGTGCAACCATGAGACATATTAAGATTTAAGTAACAGAAGAAAAAAGAAATAGCATATGCAAAATGGACCTCAGCAAAATAATTTCCTCTGCTTTTCAAAAGACACAATTAAGAAAATAAAAATGTAAGTTCTCCTCCAAGAGGACATATTTATGACCCATGTAACTGGCAAAGGATTTGTTTTTACAATATACAAATAACTCTTATAAGTCAACAAGGAAAACAATGCAGAAAAAACTTGTTGACAATGCCTGTCTCTTCTAGAGTTCTCTGCTGGGTTTGCTTGTAGGGGATTAGGTATTAGTTTTCTCTGGTATGCTGAGTCATATTTTCTATTACTTCTTAATATAAAGTTTTTTGTTATTCTTCTATCACCATTTTGCTCTCATGATTTCATATATATCTTGATCTTTTTAAAAGGCAGTAGAGATACTTACATGTTTATAATATAATATATAAGTATACAATATTATAGGGGCCTCAACAAAATTTCAGTGCATCTGTCTGTTATTTGCCCAATAGATTATGTGTGATCAGTAAGGTAATTTCATTATTCTATTTCCAGTCATTTCCCCACTTCCCCTAATACTGTCTATGCAATATGTTTGTTAATTGACGGATTAAGTGTACATATGAGAAATATGTTTAAAATGTCTTCTCTTATAGTTAAGTTCTTTGAGGGTTTTCAGACATGATTTACCATTAAAATTTCTTATAGTGGTGTGTGTGTAGTTGTCTTTTATTTTTGCTTCATAATTAATTACTGAATTACAAGACAGTCTTGTGATGCAGTCTTGGCTAGCCTGGAGCTTGCAGTGATCCTCACTCTATGTTCCAAGTGCTGGGATTACAGACAAACACCCCCACAGTCACAAAGAAACCACCCAATAGTTATTGTTTCACTGCACATAGTGAACATCAACTCTGTGTCTAGGAAGGAAAAGAAAACACATAAACTGATGTAATGTTTAGACAACATGGCCCTTCTCTCTTCAGAACTCCTCAGAGGTAAAGGGGAAAATGTGATGCTAGCTCTCTTCCTTCTCTAAGCCCAGGCTGAAAAAACCTTGGACACCCATACCAGGCCAATCCACAGCCATTCAAATCTTGCAATCCAGTTCTTTGCATGAGTGCCTCAGTGCTGTTCTTCCCCTCAGGACCCCAAAAAAGCACCTTCTCTTCCCTCTTCAGCTCCAGTACTATGGCTATTCTTATTTTTGTCTTTGACCTTCTCTGGTGTGGGCCATTCAAGGGAAGAGGCAGTCTGCTTCCTTTGGATTTTATTTATTGAGGATTCTGTTTCTGGTCTAGGGCCTCCAAGAAGCCAATTGGGGTCTAATGAAGGTTGCTTGCTCATAGTCTAGCACATGGAACTGGGTGCAGGTCAAGAAAGTAGCTCCCAGTCCCTAGGGGGTGCCCCAAGGCTTTCCAGCAGAGTCGACAAAGGGAGGTTCTGGTAAAGAATGGACACCACGGGGTTCTGAACCTCTATTTCCAGCAGGTGGCTGTAGCAAGATCTGACCTGGTGAGGGGACTCTGTTTTAAGTCCCCACGGAGGCAAAAAGAAAATGATATATGAGATCATCTCTTGGATTTTCTCTGTATGATTTAAAAGCGAACAAACAAAAACCCAGACCCCCTTTCCTTTCAAAAACGTAAAGCATTTATTCTTAAACTACTTATTTTTCTCGTTTTACTGATGAAACTGATAAAGCATTAACTAAGCTTTTGAAGACAGAAACACCCTGTAATTATAGTGAGGATGGAATGTCCAGGGTCTAGTCCTGGGAATTATAATCTTGGTCAACAGTAGACGTACACTCTGTGGCAGGTACACCCATTTTCATTCTCAAGTAATTCTGTTGGATAATCTGGAACTGGAGTTATAGACAGTTGTGATACTGGAAATTGAAGAACAGGGCGTGCTCTTTACTACTGAGCCATTACTTTAGCTCTCTCCATACACACAAAGTAGAGAACATTTCCCTTTCCTCCTAACTCCCCAAATAAATTTTAGCTGACTGCTTGACTTTGTGGGAAGCTTCCTGAAGCATGAACCTTGCAAAAAAAAAAAAAAAAAAAAAAAAAAAAAAAAACCAAAAGCAACAACAACAAAAAAATATGAGCCTGTTTTGTCAAATATGGAATTCTCTCAGAAAGATGACACGATTATACTTTTAAAAACTAATTGTCCATTTTGGCTACTACAGCAATACTACCGTTGACTGGGCAATTTCTAAAGGACAGAAAAATTTCTAGTTCTAGGAGACAGGAAGTCCTAAATGGAGGTGCCAGTAACTGATACGCTGCTCTTTACTACACAGGAAAACTCTTGGTGTCTGAAGCATAATGGGTAACAGAAGCACAGAGATGAAAGTTAAGAGTAAACCAACTTCTGTGACCTCTGACTGAAATAGTGTCTATTGACTCAGTGCACAGCTCTTAGGACCTAGTGTCTCCCAGAAGATCTCACTGGCATTAAGTTTTGACCTATGAATCCTTGAGGAACATATACATTGAAACCACAGCACATTAAAAGGCAAGTTAACCATATATCAAATGATACACATTTAAAAAGTGGGGACTGGGATGTTTTGGGAAATGTTCTGTTTCTTTGCAATCGTGGAGATGTGTACTGGCTGATTTTTTTTTTTTTTTTTTTTTTGGTCAACTTGACACAAGCTGGAGTTACCACAGAGAAAGGAGCCTCAGTTGAGAAAATGCCTTCATGAGATCCAGCTATAAAGTATTTTCTCAACTAGTGATCAAGCGGGGCGGGCCCAGCTCATTGTGGGTGATGCCATCCCTGGGCTGGTAGACCTGGGTTCTCTAAGAAAGCAGACTGAACAAGCCAGGGGAAGCAAGCCAGTAAGTGACATCCCTCTATGGCCTCTGTATCAGCTCCTGCTTCTTGACCTGCTTGGGTTCCAGTCCTGACTTCCTTTGGTGATGAACAGCCATGTGGAAGTGTAAGCTGAATAAACCCTTTCCTCCCCAACTTGCTTCTTGGTCATGATGCTTGTGCAGGAATAGAAACCCTGACTAGGAAAAGATGAAACCCATGGCTTTATGTAAGTGTTATACTGTTGCATGCGCAGCCCCAAATAAGGTTTGTAAATTTCAAGTTTAGTTATTGTGTTGACATTAAAACTACATATTGAAACATGCCTTATTCCAAATTACAAGTAGATACTTAAGTGTTTACAAGCAAATGCTTAAGTGTCATTTCTAGTAGCAGTTCAAGGGATGAAAGAAATGTGGAGAGAGGTGACTAAAGCTTCCCATCTCAACAACCCTATTCTGTAAACAACAACCATATGCTAAAATTACCCTACAAACTACTGTCACAGTTTGTAAGCAAAAGGTCAGAATGAGGACAGATTCAAAAGCTGGAGTTCTGGGTGGGGTCATTTACTGCTTGGTCCCAGACAGCAAAATGGGAGAGTATAGCCTAGGTTTGGCTCAGCATCTGTAAAATCTAAAAGATCTGTAACATGGCATGTTGTGCTCCTAAACTGTCCATCTAATAGAACTATTTAGTGGGGTCCAAGATGCTTCAAATGCTAGCCATACTTTAGGACTGGCTTTATCCTTAGATGATCTGGATGGCCTGAAAGAGAGGGCTGGGGAGAGCTTCCAGTCTCCCAGCAGCCGTCTGCAGGTGACATTTGGTGACTGCTCATTTTCAGGAGCATCTACCATTTATTTTTCACTTAGTCACCATGCCATGGAGAATAAACAGCCTAAGTATCAACCCCAAGCTCCTCCCCCCTTTCTAAGTCTTGGAAGGTTTTTGATAGTTCATCTCTAGCTTCCTTGCCTGCAGCATTACTTTCAGCAGCTGATTCCTGGTGGGGCTTTGGCCCATAGATGCATCCTTGCTTGTGTCGTCTGAATGCTCACATAACTATTCCATCACTTGATATGCTGACTTGTACTTCCGCTCCCTCCTATCTTTATTCAGATTTTAGGAAAGCCCAGCTTTATCTATTTGTTAAGCTGTGTTACTTTTTTCACTTAGGAGTTCCAATGCCCTACTCTTGCCTCCTTGGGCAACACACATGGTACACAGACATATATGCAAGGAAAATGCACAAACACCTTAAAAATAAATAGTAAAAACAAAACAAAGCTAATTATAAATCATAATAACACATAATTTTAAACTAAGCACTTGAAGGTTAGGCCAGCAGATCTGAGTTTCAGGTCAGCCTGGTCTAAATATTGAGTTCTAGGCCAGTCAGGGGTTCACTGTGAGACATTGTCTCTCTTTTAAAAAGAGCCTGAGCCAGGCATTGTGGTGTACAATTAGGAGGCAGATCTCTGTGAGTCTGAGGCCAGTCTGGTCTATATGGTGAGTTCCAGGGCAGTCATAACTATACCTATCCAAAACCAAAAACAAAGACACTAAAAACATTGGAACATTTATGTCATGGATAATTTTTTTAAAGATTCTTTTGGTATCAGTTAATACAGTTTCTAAAGTAGTATATATGATTGTGAGATGAGCTATACTTCTTGAGTCTTCTAAGGTCCTATAAATATAGTGCTAAAAGCAATGTTCTTAGGGTTCTATGATGGGCTATGGTTTTTTTACTGTTAAAGAATAAAAGGTAAAAAAAAATCATTTGAAAAGTTGTATAAAACCTAAAATTAAATAAAAATCCAACAAATTATATAGTTGTTCTAACACAGGAAACTTCAGTCTCACCTCCATTATGCTTCATTTTAATCTCCTTGCTGGGTTTACACTAGGAAATAACTTTAGGTATCACATTAGTCTGGATCAGAATTTATAAGGAAGATATTTTCTGCTATAGAAAGGCAAGAGCTTAATAACTTTACTGCTCTTAGTTCACTTTCCCTATGGTAGAAAGTTGAAAATGTGCTGAATTACTAAACAGTTTACCATACCTAATCCTAAACATCATTGAATAAAGACTAACATATGTTTGAATCTGCAATTTTTCTTTGGTTGTGATCTATGGTGGCTTATTTAAAACCATCACCAATCTGGGGGAACTGGATGTAGTTATGCAGGTCAATGATGGAGTGTGCACTTAGCATACACAAGGCCCTGGGGTTCAATTTCTGATTTGGTTTTGGTGGGGTACCTGCAAAATACCAACCACTAGTGTAAAGCCTGAAACTAGTAGTCTTTTAGGAAGCCATCTCAAGGGATGTAGTGTGACTCTCAGGACTTGGAGAAACGTAACAGCTGGCCACACTGTTAGTATATGATAATATATAAAACTAGATTTTAGAAAGGGGACACCACTGGAAATACTTGGTAGATGACCAAAGAGAAACCAAGGCATTATGTTGGAATTGAGACAATAAAATGATCAAGTTAAAAAATCTAACATAGGACTGAAGAGATGGCTCAGCCTTTAAGAGCACTGACTGCTCTTCCAGGGGTCCTGAGTAGCACTATCCCAGCAACCACATGGTGGCTCACAGCCATCTGTAATGGAATCCAATGCCCTCTTCTGGTGTGCCTGAAGACAGCGACAGTGTACTCTCATATAAATCAAATAAATAAATCAATCTTTTTAAAAAAAGTTTAACAAAAACTGAAAAATCAGGCTACTGTATTTCCTACCTTATTCTTATAGCACTGTTCACACCACAGCTATAATGATTTGTACCTCACCTTACAGCTCTACTCAACACCAGTTTGATTTCCTTTCAAGAATAATCATGGTCTACAAGACCTACTATGTCCCAGTATCTAGAAAGCTCAAAGGCCTCATTCCTTACACCATATTCCTTCCCTTGCTTTAGCTATCCAACCCTTTTAGATTTCAAACAAGAACAGATAATCCGAGACAACTCTTTTGTTGCTCCTAGAAGAGAGCCTCAAATAATTCTCTTTTGTTTATTTTAAAACTTCAAGGATCCATTCATATGCCATCTATCAGTAAAATGTTGGCCGATCATATAATCTTAGTTCAACATTACTGTCAATCTTCTTCGTTTTATTTTCATTTAAAACTTTAATTACGACCTAGTGTTCTCTGTTATTTATTTACTGACTTTCCAATCTTTGTTTTTAAGAAAGCAAAGACTTTTGATATTTTTATGCGCTGAAGACCCACCACCAGGAGTGTGCCCTGCAGAGCAGCAGTACTTAGTCAACGCTCTACAGAACAACTGTGATGAAGTGATGAAGAAGGACAAATACCTACCCAGAATACAGCTCATGGGGCAGGTTTCTTCCAGATTACTCAGAAACACTTCTTTTTTGTAGAACATTTTTGTGGGCTCATGTTCTGTTTCTTCTGGGTGAATGAAGATAGGGCCATAAAAATATGCAGCTCCATCTCGGACCCATACTTTTTCAATTCTTGGGGGTGGATAGAGAAATCAAGTTATAATAGTTTCAATTTTGAATTATTATCTAATAAAGATGCCCCTGCAATGTTTGTTTATGAGTGCTCTGCTACATGTGCACCTGCCCGTGAGAGGGCATCAGACCCTTTACAGATGGTTGTGAGCCACCATGCGGGTGCTAGGAACTGAACTCAAGCCTTCTAGAAGAGCAGCCAGTGCTCTTAACCACCGAGCCATCTCTCCAGACCCCTAAAATGTAGCAGCATATAGCATTTAGAGGAATTTCATGGACTCTCCTCACTCTTTAAGATACCTCTCAGAGAAGACACTCTGAAAGAGAGAAAAGAACATTTGGCCACTCTGGGGATAAAAACTTTAACATAGTATCAAGGCATGTAACTATGTCATTTTATTTAATTCTAGGTTTCAAGATGAAAACAACTAACCATCTGTCACTGGATTTGACAAACATTCCTTCAAAATAGAGGGTCATAGATCTTTGTACAAGATCCAGCACTAAAACACTTTCCTGCTGAGATGTTGTACTGTCCTATCCTATTTATCAACTTAAAATCAATAGTATTGTCTCACATTTTCAGGGTTTCAGACATAAAGCAACATTTCAGTGAGAAATAACTCCAACCTTCCAGTTTCCTAAACCAACTTACAGGAGTCGTCCTTGAAGGCTCTACCCTCAACTCCATATTGTATTAATTAAGAATGCAATTAGCCTGATCTTCTAAATACTACTTGTGTGTAATTAGCCACATTTAAGAGGCTGACATTCTTGTGTGGCTTATTACAATAGCCTCCTAGCAGATCTCCTGGACCCTTTACAGTCTCTTCTTAATAAGGAGAAAGCAGAGCAATCCTATTAAATCAGAAATCAAATGTTACTTTTTAACTCTACAAAAGTTCAAGTGCTCACATGGTCTCTGAAGCCTTACATTGTTTGCATATTGCCTATTACCTCTACTGACCACCTTTTACAGGGTTCACTCTGCTGGTAGTAAGTTGCAGACTTAAGAGTGATATACTTATGTCTCAGGCCTTTTTTTATATTGGCCATTAATTCTGCTTGGAATGCTTTCCCTGATATTCACAATTCTTACATTTCTTCATATTAGCCCAACTGTCAGATTCTTTGTAAAATCTATTCAAACCATTCTCTCTGTTCTGAGCACCTTACATGGTCCAATTTCAACAGGATGTATCAGGATCTAAGATACAACTTTATTTACTTATCCAAGATGCCTGTTGTCTATATTCCCATTTGGATAAAGCTCTATTGAAGTAAAATTACCTTTCAATCTTTGAGTGTTTGTTTTGTTCCAGACAGGCTCTGGTCTGGAACCTTTGCTCTTCCTTCCTTAGCTTTCCAATTGCTGGGATTATACACATGTGTGCGCTCTTCTACTTGCCACAGAAGTAGGAGCAGGAAAATGTGGTGTGAGGAAGCTTGAAAATTGCCAGGGGAGGGACTTCTGTCTTCATTCTATTCGTGTGGAATACTAAGTCTCAAATCTTAGACCCAACCTCATCTTCCCTAATTTACCTGCCCACACGAGGGCGCACCAAGCCATGGGATTTGATGAAGACACAATCGCCAACCTTCAGCCACATGTCATTGTATCGAAGCTGCTCAAAGTAGTGGCAACCTGGCTCACCATTGGACATCTCCACAGGAACATCTTCTTTTTCCTGTGGAGAGGAACTGGTTAATAAAGGCAGAAAACTAAAAAGAAGCATAAGAAACAATTAACAATAACTATAAATAAGCTTTCATGAAAGTTGAGAAACCAAACATTAAATTGTTGAAATCAAACTCATAATCAGGTATTTATTTCAAATGTATCATTTTTATAAAATGTTATGCTAAGCATTTTTTATACTTGCTTCTAATTCCTATGGAATTGATCTTTTCAGAAAAAAAGTATTGGAAAGAACTCATTAGCATTCATTTCAAAGTGGACAAATTCACACAACATTCATATAGTATAAGGAACAAATTCTTTGTAATGTCCCTCTTTACTGTATTTAACTTTACAAACTTTCTTCCTTTCCTTTGTGGTAATAGGGATAGAAACTAGGACTCTGTGTGTGCTAGGGAAAAGTGCTGATATCTCAAACCCTTTATTTGTTTTTAAAACTGGGTCTTACTAAATTGGCCTTGAACTCATTCTACAGTTCAAGCAGGTTATGAACTTTTCTCTCTCTTGCTTCAATCTTCTAAAATCCTAAGGTCATAAATATGTGCCACCAGCTTCTTCCTGATACTATCAGTATAAAAATTAAGCTTATTTAATCTCTCCTAATGACATAGTTCATTATTTCCCACTCTGGAAAGTAATACTCCTTTCTGATCTCTCATGGACTCAGAAATATAACAAGTTGGCTTTGAACTTGCTTTTGTGATACTGAGTCTGCCTACAGCTTCTGTCCTAATCTGATTACTTCTCTAGTAAGATCCCCAGGGAAAGCTACCATTAGCACAACAGAAATGAGTGTAAAAACTAGTTCCTCACACCACAGAAGCACAGAGCAAACATATCTGCAGACTGAATACGAAAGAGGAAAGGCAGAGCAGATAAACTCCAGGAGACATGACAGAGTGACAGGGTTGAGGCCCGTTTGGAATGTCCGCCTGAGACTTAACTCTTCATAGACCTGTTCTCCATTCCTGGGAGGGCAGATGAACAGTCTGGGGTAAAGGAGGCACTAGCTGAGGAGGCCCACACTTTCAAAGAAAAGCAGAAAGGAGGAGAGTCCAGGATAGAAGTTTTTCTCTTCTAGATCTGTTCCCAAAAGGTACAATATTCTCCTATGCTGGCTTCTTACCTACTACCCTTAGGGAAAAAGAAAGGCTGGCACTTTCCCCTGGTCTCTATTATACTGTTTTCATTTCTTCATGTCAACAACTGGTATGTTTTGCATTTTTATTATTTTTGTTAATTCCATCATGGCAAGAAACAATGGAGCTTCCTGATATAAACATGATGCGTTCTGGCTTTGACTAAATTAATAATCTGTCAGCTACTAGCTGCAAGTGATGTACAGCAAATGACCTGATTTGTTTTGAGCCCCTCAGGTGGGGTTGTTGGAAAGCATAAGTGATACAGAAATGTTAGTAAAAAAACCTAGTAATCAAATGAAATATAAAGTTTATTTTGAATAATCAGTACCTGTCTAAGTAAAACATTTCTTTGCTTGATCATGTTTTAAAATGGCTTGATGTCACTTATAAAAATACCATTTCCTCAGCCATATTTTTGATCCCAATACTCAGGAGGTAGAGGCAGGCAGATCTCTGTAAGTTCAAGGCCAGCCTGGTCTATACAGTAAGTTCCGAACAGCCAAGGCTACACAGAGAAACTAACTGTCTTAAAAACCAAACCAAACCAGACCAAACCATTTCCTTGATTTTCATATTGATATTCATCCTTGAGTATATCAACAGAAGAAGGGCAGTCTTCTGCTGAATTTTGCAGGGTATGGAATATAGTTTGCTCTAGCTTTATACAATGAACTAAGAAGGATTTTTGTCTCTAGACTATCAAGTAGTTTAAACAGCTTTTTTTTTTTTTTTTTTTTTTTTTGAGACAGGGGTTTCTCTGTGTAGGCCCTGCTGTTCTAGAACTCGCTCTGGCCTTAAACTCATCTACCTGCCTCTGATGCCTGTGATTAAGGGCATGTGGAACCATGACCAGGTTAAGCAGCTTTCACTCAAAAGTGAAAAAGAATTCGCCTACTCAGTACTTACTGGGCCATCTCACTGGTCTCCTTGATTTACTTTATGAGTATTTTGCTTGCATGTCTACCTGTGCACCAAAAGTGTGCCTGCAAAAGTCAGATTCCCCAGAACTAGAATGACAGTTAAGCTCCCTGTGAGTGCTGGGATCGAATCTGGGAACTCTAGTATAGCAGCAAGTGCTGCTAAGCCATTTCTCTAGCCTCTATCCTTCATTTACTTTTAAATACTACTTTAAATTTTTCTTCATTTTTTTTTTCTTTTCCCTTAGGTTCTTCCATATTGTTTGACCAAGGTTCTATACCCTCAATCTTGTTTTTCTTTTTTGAGTTTGAATACATCAATTTACTTTCTGAAATATTCATTTTAAGGTTAAAATTATTTTCTAGGTGGTTACTACCCACATACCTTTTCCAAGTTAAAACTGTCTTCAGTTCGATTGTCATCTGAGTTGTCTGTATTCTTCTCATCATCCCCTTTATCTGCATTTGCAAATACAGAGGCCACTCGAACCACGGGCAAAGGCACATCCCGAGGGACAAACCTAACTGAACTGATTGGCATGGTCCACAGTTTAATTTTCTTAAAAGATTTGGTTTTGGCAGAATACCTCGATTCACAGACAAAAACATCCTCATCGCGAAAGTTTTCTGGACATAATTTAAAGTATTCCTGGGATGGGAATAATAATACAAATAAATAAAAGTTTTTGAAAATTAACTCAAAAATTAAAAAAATAAACAACTGTTAATCAACCTAACATTGAACTATAAAAACTATCTGACAATAAAAAGTAAACGGCCAGATAAGTAGGGCTATTTCCTTGGCTATATTCCCTTTAATTATAAGTTTTATTTATTTTGTCAACTGCCCTTGAAAATAGATTACTTTCATATAGTTAAAATGTCTTAAAGCTTTGTACAGGTCTCATGTATATACACTGACAGATAATGCACTTTATTATCTAAAAGCAAAACTGGTATTTTTTTCAGAAAACATCATCCTTGGAAATTAGCCCAGCAACATAAAAATGTAATATATTTGTATATAGATAAACTGAAAACAGCAAATGGTCTCTCATAAGTATATTCATGTTAATTTCTTATATACAGACACAGAATAAAAATTTTTGAAACTTTCTAATTTTGTAAATACAGATTTTTATATTTTAAAATTATATTTCCAGGGAATAATATCATTGGAATGAATGAGTTTCTTACCTTGACAAACATAACTACACATTTGCCTAGAATTTTACTAACAGGAACTTTATTGTAATAGTCACTCTTAAAAACTTCTTTCTCTAGAAATTTTCGTGTAGCCAAATGGAATGTTTCATTTGGCCGATAAAACCAACAGCCGTATAACCATTTTTCACCTCAAAAACAAAGAAAAAAATTATTAACAGAAATCACATATTCTTTGCAGAATGAAAGTATTTTTAGAAAGCTTTTATGCCAAGGCTTAAACATTAGTTTTATATGAAATTTTCTAAACAGCATTATTTTAGACGAAATAATATTTTAAAACAAAGAAGCACAAAGAGGCCCAGAAAAGGTCATTTTACCCTTCAGAGACATGCGACAGAGGAGGTCAGACAGGCTGCTGGGGTCAGTACACACTGTGCTTCACTGAGCGTGTAGGGACAGGGACGGTCATTTTAGCAAAAAGGTGATAGAATCCAAAAGCATTTCACCTGATTGACAGCTTAAAGAACTAGACTGCCGGCATCACACTCTTAATTCTTGTTGGCTACATTCTTAATGCTTCAGAGCCAACTTTATTTTTACATCTTATTTACTTTTCTGTTGAGACAGGTTTCACTGTAGCTTAGACTGGCCTCAAGCTTATTCTCCTGCCTCAATGTCTTGAGTTTTGGGATGGCAGGTCTGTGACACTAAACCAGCTTACAGGCATTTTAAAAGGAAGGCTTTTTGACAATAAATTCTAAGCTCAGTTACATATTTGTGACATTCATTGGAAAAAAAGTTTGTTAGATAAAAACATAAGTCTTTTGCTCTTCTGAATCTTTGCCATCACAGAGCTTAGCTCTAAGTATTACTGAATAAATGATTCTTTCTACCCATTAAGAAGTTACATTCTGACTCAATTGTGACACTGCCAAAAAGTGCTAGAGCCCATGTTTGCATATGGTTGGGTGGTTAATTATATTTATTAATACACTGAACATTAAATTTATTGATGTACCTAGTGTTGAAAGGCTTAAATATGAGTTAAAATTTTTTCTTTCTGGTGATTAAGGAAAAAGAAATTTAAACAAATGTTCATGTGGGGCTGAAGAGATGGGATGGTTAAAAGCACTGGCTGCTCTTCCAGAGATCCTGAGTTCAATTTCCAGCAACCACATGGTGGTTGACAACCTTCTGTAATAGAATCCTATGCGACAATGTATTCATATAAAATAAATAATTCTTAAAAAAACTCAATGTACATGTATGAGGGTTTTGCTTGCATGAATGTATGTGTATCATGTGTGTGCCATGTGAGGGCATCAGATCACGTGGAACTAGAGTTAGGGACGGTTATGAGCTATGATGTAGGGATTGAGAACTGAAGCCAGGTCCTTGGCAAGAGCAGCAAGTGCTCTGTAGCTACTGAGCCGTCTTTCTAGTACTCGTCCTTCAATTTAATCAAACTTACCAGCTGAATCCTCCCAAAGTCTTTCAATACAGACAATATGTGGTTGTAGATTGGCCTCTGCAGGTTCAACATAAACATAATCTCCAACATGATACATGCTATTTTTAAAGCTGCAGTCCTGGCTGTATGTACGATGCAAGCCTGAGAGGCCTGTAGTACCTGAGGAATCTTCACTTTTTTCAGCTTCTTGGATTAAAAAATAAGTAAATAAAAGACACTCAGTAAAAGATTGTGACTGTCAGAAAAACATCCAAACAACACATCACACTAATACATTTAATTCTGTCTCTTCCTTACTCCCCCTCCCTTTTTTGAGACAGGGTCTCTCTATGTAGCCCAAACTAGCCTCAAACTTGGGGGTCCTCCTGTATTAGCTGCTGGGATTGTAGGGTTAAACCACCACAGCTGGCTACACTTAGCTCTTTGTGTGGCATTCAAAGAGGTACAGATGACGTTCAAATAAAACACTCTCAGAAGATAGCAAGTCCCAGGTGAGTGGGTTCCTGCAAGCTCAACTGAACTCCCTAGACTTGTTCCCCAAGACTCATCCTACGACAGCCCCACTCCCTCAACTAACCACCTGCCCCTTAGTTACTCCTGCTCCCAATTCTGGCAGTCTCCAGCTGCTCAGGTGCAGGCCATACCACTCACAAGAACAGACCCCCCCTGTAGCAACCAAAGGCCAAGCAAGTAGCCAGAAGTCAATCCCCCAATCAGAGACTCCCTACTGATTCCACGGTCAAGCAGGTCACCAGAAATGGAGACCACAAATCTCAGAACACTAAAGAGAAAACAGAAACCAAGAAAGAAAACCGTTCCAACAAAAACAAACTCAGAAACCAGCACCTAGACCTATAATCATTCAAAACCCAGTTTTGGGCACTGACTCAGTGGTTAAGGGCACTGACTGCTCCTCCAGAGGTACTGAGTTCAACTTCCAGTAACTACATGGTGGCTCACAACCATCTGTAATGAGATCTGATACCTTCTTCTGATGTGTCTATAATGTACTCACATACATAAAATAAATAATACTTAAACACACACACACACACACACACACAAAATCAACAGCAGCCAGGGCAATATGGCACCCCAAGAAAATGACCTCAAAATCAACTATAGGAAGATGACAGAAAAGAAATCGAGGAAAAGACAACAAATAGGAAGAAATCAATAAGTCCCTTAGAGAAAGCCAAGAAAAAACAAACGTAAAGAAAACTACTCAAGATCTTAAAATTGAAATTAGAAGCAATAAAGAAAACACAAACTTAGGGAATATTGGAAATGGAAAATCTAAATAAGTAAGCAGAAATTACAGATGAAAAATCACCAATAGAATATAAGAAATAGAAAACAGAAGATATAATGAAGATATTCATCAGTTAAGAATTCATTAAATCGAAAAAGATCCTGACACAAAACATGTAGAAAATCTGAGACACTATGAAAAGACCAAACCTAAAAATAAAAGGAATAGAAGAAAAAGACTCCCAGTTCAAAGGCTCAGAAAACAAGTTGGACCTGCCCTCTCTTCCACATAATAATCAAAATATTAAATATACAGAAGAAAGACTATTAAAAGCTACAAGGAGAAAAAGCCAAATAATATAAAAGCAGACCTAGTAAAATTATACATGACTTCTGCACATAGATTCTAAAAGCCAGAAGGACTTGGACAGATGTTTGCAAATTCTAAAAGAACATAGATGCCAACCCAGACTAATATACCCAGGAAAACATTCATTCATTAACGATGGAGAAAACAAGGCATTTCATTACAAAACCAAATTTAAACTTTACCCATCTACAAATCTAACCCCACAGAAGATACTAGAAGGAAAACTCCAACCCAAGGAAGTTAATGGGAAATAAATAATTTCACACCAACAAAACCAGAAGGTAAACACACACACACACACACACACACACACACACACACCCTCCCTCTCTGACCCTCTCACTCTCTCCCTACCCCCACCATCACAATAGCAGGAATTATCAATTATCATAAAAAATTAGTATCTTTCAACATCAATGGACTCATTTCCCCAGTGAAGACACAGACTAACACTAACAGAATGGCTGTGAAAGCAGGTACAAGAAATACACTTCTACATCTAAGACAGATAGTGCAGTACCTCAGAATAAAGAGCTAGAAAAAGATTTTTCAAGCAAACAGATCAAAGAATCAAGCAGGTGTAGCCATTCTAATATTTAGCAAAATAGGCTTCCAACCAAAATTAATCAGAAGAGATAAGAAAGGACACTTCATACTCATCAAAAAAAAAATTACTAAGATGATGTTTCAATTCTGAATATCTATGCCCCAAATGCAAGGACACCCCACATTTCTAAAAGAAACATTAAAGCTTTAAACCACAAATCGAACCCCACACATTAGTGATGGGAGACTTCAACTCTCATTCTCACCAATGAGCAGGTCATCCAGACAGAAACTAAACAGAGGGGGAAAAAACCAAACCCAAACCCAAAAATCCAAAACCCAAACAAAACACACACACACACACCCCAAAACAGAACTAACTTATGACTTAAATAGACCTAACAAATATCTACAGAACATTTTACCCAAACACAAAAGAATATACCTTCTAATGAGTTCCTCATGGGACCTTCTTCAAAATCAACTATATACTCAGTTACAAAGCAAGTCTCAACAGATACCAAAAAAAAAAAAAAATTGAAATAACCCAATAACCCTCTGTACCTTATCAGACCACCACGGATTAAAGCTGGATTTCAACAACAACAACAACAATAAGCCTACAAACTCATGGAAACTAACAACTCTCTACCAAATGACCACTGGGTCAAGGAGGAACTACAGAAAGAAATTAAAGACTTCCTAGAATTCAATGACAATAAATGCACAACATAGCCAAACTTATGGGGCACAATAAAAGCACTGCTAAGAGGAAAGTTCATAGAACTATGTGCCTTCATAGATAAATCAGCTAGGTCTCATACTAGTGACTTAACAGCACACCTGAAAGCTCTAAAACAAAATGAAGCAAACACACCCAAGAGAAGTAGAAGACAAGAAATAATCAAACTCAGGGTTGAAATCAGTAAAATAGGAGCAAAGAGAACAATACAAAGAATTAACAAAACAAAGGTCTACAAAACTGGAAAATCTAAAAGAAACAGACAATTTTTTTTAGAAGATAACACTTACCAAAGTTAAATCAAGATCAAATAACAATTTAAATAGTCCTATAACCCCTAAAAATAGAAGCGGTCATTAAAAGTCTCCCAACCAAAAGAAGCACAGGGACAGATGTGCTTCCCCACCCCCCAGTAGAGTACAGAACTCTACCAGACCATCAAAGAAGAGCTAATACCAATACTCCTCAAACTATTCCACAAAACAGAAACAGAAGGAACATTACCAAATTCATTTTATGAGGTCACTGTTCCTCTGATACCTAAACCACATAAAGGCTCCAACAACAAGAGAATTTCAGATTAATTTCCCTCATGAACATTGATGCAAACATACTTAGTAAAATACTCATCAAACCGATTCCAAGAACACATCCACCATGATTGAATAGGTTTCATCCCAGGAATGCTGGGATGGTTCAACATATGAAAATCTGTCAATGTAATCACTATATAAACAAACAGAAAGAAAAAAAACCACATCATTTCATTAGATACTGTAAAAGCTTTTGACAAAACCCAATACCCCTTTATGATAAAAGTCTTTGAGAGATCAGGGATATGAAGCTTTTACCTATACATAAATAAAGCCAATAGCCAACAGCCAACATCAAGTTAACCGGAGGGAACCTTAAAGCAATCTCACTAAAATCAGGGACAAGTCAAGGTAGACAACTCTCTCTGTATCAATTCAGTACAGTACTTGAAGTTTTAGCTAGAGCAATAAGACAACTAAAGGAGATCAAGGGCATACAAATTGAGAAGTCAAAGTATCACTATTTTCAGATGATATGATAGTATACAGAAGCTACTTCTAAAATTCTTCCAGGGAACTTCTACAGCTGACAGACACTTTCAGCAAAGTGGCTTGACACAAGATTAACCAAAAAACCAGTAGTCCTCCTATGCACAAATGATAAACAGGCTGAGGAAGAAATCAGAGAAATAACATCCTTCACAATAGCCATGAATAAAATAGAAAATATCTTGGTGTGACTCTAACCAAGCAAGTGAAAGACATACATGACAAAAACTTCAAGTCTCTCAAGAAAGATACTTTAAAAGGTATTGGAAGGTGGAAACATCTCCCTTGCTCATGGATCAGGATATTAAAAATGACCATATTACTAAAAGCAATCTGAAGATTCAACATAATCTCCATTAAAATTCCAACACAATTCTTTACTTGAAAAAACAATACTCAACTTCATATGGAAAAACAAAAAGCCCAAGATAGCTAAAACAATCCTGTACAATCAAAGGACTTCTAAAGGTATCACTGTCCTAGATCTCAGACTGTACTACAGAGCAATAGTCATGAAAATTGCATGACACTGGCATAAAATTAAACAGGTTAATCAATGGAATTGGATCAAAGACCCAGATCTAAGCCTACGCATCTATGGACACCTTATTTTTTATAAAGAAGACAGAAATGTATAATGGAAAAGAGAAAACATCTTCAATAAATGGTGTTGGTGTAACTGGATGTCAGCATGTAGAAGAATGCAAATAGACCCATACCTATCACCCTGCATAAAACTCAAGTACAAGTGGATCAAAGACCTCAACATAAAATGAGATACACTGAGCCTGGTGGTGGTGGTGTATGACTTTAATCCCAGCATTCAAGAGGAAACAGCAGGTGGACTCCTTAGTTCAAGTCCAGCCTGGTCTACAGAGCAAGTTCCAGGACAGCCCAGGCTACAGAGAGAAACCCTGTCTACAAACCAACCAACCAACCAACCAACCAACCAACCAACCAACCAACCAACCAACCAACCCACCCACCCACCCTTGATCTTTTAGGGCCAGTAAGAGGGGACAGGGGTTAAGAGCATGACTATTCTTCCAGAAGTCCTGAGTTTAATTCTCAGGAACTACAAGGTGGCTCAAAGGGAAATGTGACTCTCGCTGAAAGAGGAGACATCATGATGAATGGGAAAGAGAACGGAATGACCGTGGTGTGTGCGTGTGTGAGTGAGTATGGGAACAGGTAGGATCAGGCCTGGGGAGAATGGAGGGAGAGACAACTGGATTAGGAGGGGGCACATCTGTGGGATGAGCTAGAAACCTAGGGCAATGGAAAAATCCTAGGAATTAATGAGGGTAACCCTAACTAAGATTCCTAACAATGGGTGGATAAACAACTTGAACTGGGCATTTCCTGTAACCAGGCAAGACTTCCAGTGGAGGAACTCGGACACCAACCCAGCCATAAAGCCTTATAGCTACAACTTGTCCTGCTACAAGATATGCTGGGTAAAGGTGTCATAGAAATTGTGGAAATAGGCAACCAATAACTGGTTCATTGCCATGCCATTGAGACCCATGCCATGAGAGGAAGCCCACCCCGACACTGCCCAAAGGGCCAGGACCAGAGGCTGGATAGCCAGCCCAGAGAGCCACAATAAAAGCTAACACCAATTGGAAAAAAAAAAAGGTAAATCTTAATGATGGGAATAGATTTTAAAATCTATTCTATATTCTATAGAATTGAGAGAAAATAGACTAGCTCACAGATTGGTGTCTAGCCTAACTGTCATCAGAGAGGCTTCACCCAGCAACTGACTAAAACAGATGTAGAGACCCACAGCCAAAAACATTAGGAAGAGCTTGGGAGAAAGGATTGTTGGAGCCAGTAGACAGAGGAGTCAAAGACACCACAAGAAACTCCACAGAATCAACCAATCTGAGCTCATAGGGGATCACAGAAGTTGAACTGCCAACCAGGGAGCCTGCATGGGACACATATGTTACAGTTGTGTAGCTTGGTTTTCTTGTGGGAGTCCTAACTGTGGGAGAAGGTGCTGTCTCTGACTCTGTTGCCCGCCTTTGGGGCCCTTTCCTCTTACTGGGCTGTCTTGTCTTAATAAGAGACCTTATTGCAACTTGATATGCCATGGTTGGTTGATACCCCTTTTCTGAAGAGAAATAGAGGAGTGGTTTGGGAAAGAAGGAAATGGGAGGAGAGGAGAGAGGGGAAACTGGTCAGCAGGTAAAATAAAAAAATTAAAATTAAAAAAAAAAAAAAAAGCAAGTCCTAGTATTTTTGAGTCTCTTAAGACAAAGGAGCTGTAAACATTCAATGGAAAAAGGACAGCCTATTCAACAAATGGTGTTGGTCCAACTGGCACTCAGCATGCAGAAGAATGAAAATAGACCCTTTCTTATCTCCTTGTACAAAACTCAAGTGTAAGTGGATCAAAGATCTCCACATTAAACCAGATACACTGAAACTATTAGATGAGAACGTAGAAAAAACCTTAGAACACATAGGCACAGGAGAAAATTTTCTGAACAAAACACCAATGGCTCAAGCTCTAAGGTCAAAGATTAACAAATGGGACTTAATGAGATTGCAAAGTTTCTGTAAGGCTAAGGACATTGTCAAGAAAACAAAACGGCAGCCAACAGAATGGGAAAAGATCTTTACCAACTCCACATCAGACAGAGGCCTAATATCCAAGGTATACAAAGAACTCAAAAAGCTAGACACCAGAGAATCAAACAACCCTATTAAAAAATGGGGTACAGAGCTAAACAAAACAAAACGTTCTCAATTGAGGAATATCGAATGGCTGAGAAACATCTAAGGAAGTGCTCGACATCCTTAGCCATCAGGAAAATGCAAATCAAAACAACCCTGAGATTCCACCTCACACCAGTCAGATTGGCCAAGATCCAAAACTCAGATGACAGCAGATGCTGGTGAGGTTGTGGAGAAAGAGGAACACTTCTCCACTGTTGGTGGGGTTGTAAACTGATACAACCACTCTGGAAATCAGTCTGGCGATTCCTCAGAAAATTGGAAATAGTACTACCTGAAGATCCAGCTATTCCACTTCTGGGCATATACCCCAGAGACACTTTAATACACAACAAAGATATATGCACCACAATGTTCATAGCAGCTCTATTTATAATAGCCAGAAGCTGGAAAGAACTCAGATGTCCTTCAGTAGATGAATGGATACAAAAATTGTGGTACATTTACACAATGGAGTACTACTCAGCTATCAGAAACAATGACTTAACCAAATTCTTAAGAAAATGGCTGCATCTAGAGAATATCATCCTGAGTGAGATAACCCAGTCACAAAAGAATAGACATAATATGCAGTCACTGATAGTGGGATGCTAACCCCAGAGGCTCGAACTGCCCCAGAAACAACTCACAGACTGTGTGAAATTCAAGAAAAAAAGAAAAGAAAAGAAAACAAACAACAACAACAAAAAAAAACCCATTATGCTCAATCCTTACACACCAAGAAAACGTTGACTAATTCCGGGTTACATCCTGTTTTACATGTACTTTTTGCTCATTGTAATTAGTAAGACCTTAATGCAGAGTATCAAACCTTAAAAAAAAAAAAGAAGAAAAAAAAGCCAAGCACTGACAAAAATGTATTTGTATACATTTATGCAAAAATGTTTAAAGTTTTTTCTTTTATCTTTGTTTTTTAAAATAAAGTTTAAAAAAAAAAAGAAAATATAGGAGAAAAAAGAAAAAAAAAAAAAAAGAAGAAATATAAAATGGAGCCTGGGGCCTCGAGCCTCTGTGAGATAGTTTCTTTCCAAGAAAGATTCCAAGGGGATTATATGAGTGTGGATTTGTGTTTATAACCCAATCCCAGAACAACTGGACAGCCTCATCTAAAGCTTTATGTTCCTTGCCTTACTCTTCAGGCCCAGAAGGAGACTTCAGAGTGGGACAGGCACAAACTATTCACTCAAACTCTTTGCCCCCAAAGAACCAAAAAGGTCATAACCCTCTTCCAAGTAAAACCATTTGTAGATGTTTACCTATTAAAAGCACATTTTTAAATGTTTTGGCAGCGACAGAGATCAAATAAGGCTGTATCTGTATTAGGCAAGCTCTCTACTACTGAGCTTCGAATATCTTACTTTAGGCCAAAGCATGTAGTCTTCCCTACTGTTTTCTATCACGTAGTATATAATCAATGAAGTCTTGAGACAGGTACTATTTTCTTTCTGGGTAAGCTGCCTTCTGACACCTGGTCATTTAGTATAGAGCATCCACATAAACTCTATGGGTTTTTCCTGCATGCTCACTTCACCTTTCTTCCTCAGAGAACAGCCTTATTGGGGTTCATGGCCAATGCCAGTTCTACCACACTCTGCCATATCAATGTGGCATGGTCTCAGACATAAAAAATAAAGAAAGAAAAGCATTTACCCTGCGGTGATAACTCCCATAAGCGTTTGGTTCAGACGCTGCCCTTTGATACTATAACCAAACTTCTAAAGTAATAACAACATCTTTGACAAGGTTTAAGATCAATACAAAGAAATAAAAATGAGCATGTAGTAAGGATGCTTTGGTTGAAATTCTATTAAGTATATATTTTATTTTAAATATTAATAGAATTGTAGCTGAGAGAGGTACATCTCATTTATAAATTGTAAAACTTCTGAGTCTTGCCTGTGGCTGTTGGTATTACACGTGGCACCTGACCAGCAGCTCTTCTAATGTTTCTCACTCTAAGAAGCTTGTGCTTACACTTTTTCCACATCCATTTTTTAAAAGGATTTATTTATTTATTTCATGTATGTGGATACACTGTCGCTCTCTTCAGAAACACCAGAAGAGGGCATCAATGCCCATCACAGATGGCTGTGAGCCACCATATAGTTGCTGAGAATTGAATTCAGGACCCCTGGAGGAGCAGCCAGTGTTCTTAACCCTGAGCCATCTCTCCAGCCCCGCATCTGTAACTTCTTAAGGATAGGTTCCCATAAATTAAAATGCTGCCAACATTAAAATTTAAATGTAAGTGCACATTCCAAATTAATCTCCAAAAGTTTACACTTACTTAAATCCCTGAGTATCTAAGGGGTTTGGTTTCCTACTTCCTCTCTCTAATACTGACATTATAGTAAAAAACATGCTAGGGAGCACTGGGGAGGCAGAGGCAGGTGGATCTCTGAGTTTGATGCTGGCCTGGTCTATAAAGTAAGTTCCAGGACAGCCAGCAACAGAGAAATCCTGTCTCAAAAAAACAAAAAAACAAAGTTTTGCCAATTTTAGTTAAAAAAAAAAAAAAGTTTATCCAATAGTTGATTAACAGAGTAAAACCCTGTGATGTACAAAGCAGATCTGTAAAGTTCTTAAGAATTTTGTATAAACTGTACAATCAGGTGTATAGAAGAATCTTAATCCAGTTGCATGGCTACTCTGGCAAGGGATCAGATCCAAAGATAGGATCCAGCTGGAACCTAGACACACCCTGGACTACAGTATGATTTGGATGGAATACAAGCTTGCTCTTAGTATACACCTTAATCCCTAACAATGAGGGTAAGGCTAGTTTATATAGGAAGCAACCATATTTGAAAGTGACAATTCAGAGAAAGATTTCATGCTTCAAGTCAATTTTGTTTTCTGGTCTAGGGGAAAATATCTAAGAAAGTTTGATGCTACAGAGTAATACAACTTTGGTAGTTAAATATTTCTAGTTAACTATGTAACCTGAAATGCTATTCAAATTTTGTCACTTGTGTTGATGCATACCTATCATGGCAGCACTAGAGGCATAGGCAAGGAGGATCACTTAGTACTGGCACCAGCCTGGGTTATACTGGGAGGTCCTACCCCAAGCTCCCCACCCTCATTATCCCAGAAAATAGATTTTTGCAATGACAAAATTCCACTTTCAAAATATTTGCAAAGTTGGCATATGATTCTAAGTATCCCTTTTAGGATAACATGATTAAAATGAAACTAGAAATGTAGTTCAGCTAAAACTTCATCTACTTGTCACGTTGTTTAAGAGGAAAGCTATATGGCAGCAACTGATGCTGAGAATGCATATAGCCTCTCAAGTATTTGGCATAAGGTCACCACACTTGTCACCTAATCCTGTCATGAATATGATCCGTGTCAGAAGTAACTTAATCAATATGACAACCGAACAGATGATGACAACAAGAATTCTATCTCATTACATCTTCTGTGAAATAGTCTACCACCTGAATCCTCAACCAAAGACTCTCCAGGGCTAACTGTGGTACCTGCTAGAACAGACTTTAGTATTTCTTAAAATTTAATAAGTAAAAAGGAACCAACCTCTTTTCTCTTCTTCTCGTTTCAGTTTATCTTCCTCTATTTCTTTAGGTAGTTTTTCCTTTTTTTCTTTTTCCACATCGTTATGCAAATGTTTTGTGGTATAGCTGAGTGCTGGAGAAAGAAGGATCTCTCCATTTTTGCAGAGTTCATCACGAATCCTAATAAAAAACTGCTGAAGTTCTACTGCATCCTCATATATTTCGGAATCTGTCCTATAATGGCAACGAGAGTATCATTGACACATGAACTGTTTCTTTCATAATACCTCAATTACATGTTCATAATCCTATCAAATGCTTTACTATGTCAATTGATATATTAACAATATATAGGCTCAGTTAGAAGGGTGCCCCCACTAAGTTTGTTAAAACATCTGAGGACTCAAGAGATGGCTCAGCATTAAAGAACACTGGCTGTTTCTCCAGAGGACCTAGGTTTAATTCCCAGCACCCATGGCAGCTTACAACTGCCTGTAACTCCAGTTCCAGAGGATCTTCTGGCTTCCTTGGACACTGCACATATGTGGGGCACAAACATACATATACCATACACATACAAAATAATATTAAAACAAAACAAAAAACACCCTCTGGAGTATCTGAGCCACACATTGTGGTATAAGTCAGTGATCCATCACTTAGAAGGTGGAGGCAGGAGGATCAGGAGTTCAGTTATCCTCATTTACATAGTAAGCTTGAGGCCAGTTTGGTCTACAAGAGACCCTGTCTCAAAAACAAAAAAACAAACAAACAAACAAAAAGAATAAAAAACAAAACAAAACAAAACAAAAAAACCCAACTGAGTACGTGAGTTGCATCTCCGTCTCCTTATGCTCAAGGCACACACTTTTTTCTTACTCATGTCAAAGGAAAGGCGTCATACATTTCTCAGATATATAGGCCTATATAAATCAACCAGAGCAGAAGGAGCTAGCAGAATCAAAAACTGTACTATTGCTCTTGACCAAATCCAACCCTTAATTTGCATCTATTTTCTTTCTATTTTTGGGGTGGTAGGGGTGGTGGTATGGTTTCAAGATGAGATCCACTTGCCTCTGCCTCCTGAGTACTGGGACTAAAGGCATGAGCCACCACTATCTATTTTCTTAACTGTAGTTAAGTACTAGGATAAAAAAGGCTGGACCTATTTTCTTAACTGTAGACCCAATTTATAGAAAGTGATAAAAGACTTAAATTATGTCTTTTTTCTTTTTTAGTCCTAAAGCATTGCTACCCTGACTGGTAGGACTCCCTAAGAACTGATGCTAAGTTATAAAAGTATGAGAATATCCTATGTAATAACAAGGAAAGGCCTGAGAGATTATCTACACTTAATTTCTCAAAAGTAACTGACTGATTTGGAGGGAATTAGTAGACACAAATACTCCAAGAAGGAAAAAGTTGTGTGTCATGTCTAGTATTTGTCTAAATTTCTTTCCATGCTATTGGGAAACTATGAAGAATAAGCTTTGAGACACAGGTTCACTTATACCCAGACTGGTCTCTAACAAGGTAGGAAGCCTAGGCTAGCCTTGAACTTGTATGATCTTTCTGCTTCCACAGTCAAATGTTGGGATTACAGGCATAAGTCATCAGGGATTATGGCAAATATATTATTAACAGTTATGCAGACAAAGCAAGGCCAATCGGCTATCTCCTGACACACCAGGTATCACAGTTTTGATGACTCTCCCGTCAACAATGGGAACTGGTTAAGAATTAATACTGCCAATAACCTAAATGGGTATTCTAGAAAGGTTCTAGAAACATGTTCTGGGATCTGAAGATGGTAATACTTTTGGGAAAGCAATAAAAACAAAACAAAGTAAGGAAAGAAGTCCCCTAAGACACCAATTTTGAAATCTTTCTTGACCAAAGATATCTGATGTTTGTTTTCTTAAAATTAAATTCATTTCGTAATAGCTTACTATTTTAGTGGAAAATTGTAGGTGAAAATACACATTTGGTAAGTTACTGTTACACTGAAAGAGCAGATTTGTAATACCTGGCTACCTAATGTAATTAAATTTTGTGTAATTCATTAAGCATCTGATATATAATTTACTTATTCAAAAATATTATAAACAATTTATTAATTTTTGCTTTGGTTGTTCTTAAAGATTTCTGCAATATAATCCTAAGTTTCAAAAACATTCTGCTGGGAAAAAAGTAAATAGTGAAATCTGTTAAGAAAATAATAAATAAGGGCTGGAGAGATGGCTCGACAGTTAAGAGCACTGGCTGCTCTTCCAGAGGTCCTGAGTTCAAATCCCAGCAATCACATGGTGGCTCACAACCATCTGTGATAGGATCTGATGCTCTCTTCTGGTGTGTCTGAAGACAGCTACAGTGTACTCATATATATCAAATAAATCAGTCTTAAAATAAATAAATAGCCATGAGTGGTGTAGCATGAGTGGTCAACAGCCACGACTCAGCACTGTGTTGTTCTGACTGCTGCTGTGAATAAACCACTGCTATCTGTGCCAGCTTCTTTGTTTTTTCTATTATTCACTGCTCAGATTCCTTGTATTCCATTATTCTCAGTAGGGGATATGTGGTAATGAGGAAGAATATTCTGGAAATCTACATGTGTATTTCATATGAATTTATTTACTTAAACATCTAGAGTGCCTAAAATTAATGTGAACATACTAGATAAAAGTGTTATGTATAATTCACTAAACAGGTGCATTTGAAGGCATTCCTTATTTCTTCTTTTGGTTTTGTGAGACCAGCTCTTATGATGTAGTCCAGGCTGGCCTAAAACTCAGAATTCTTCTACCTCTGGTTCCATGAGCTGGGATTTCAGATATAAACATTTGGTTTATCAACTCTTCTTAAGAAAGTTTTTTTTCCTTTGTGTGTAGTTATATGGGTTTGTACATGTTCATCTGTATGTTTGTGGGTGTGTGTATGTGTGTAGAGATCAGAGGTCAAGGTCAGATGTCTTTACTACTTTCTATCTTATTTTCTGAGACTGGCTAGATAGCTCCAAGGATCTTCCTGCTGTTCATACTCACCTACCTTCATTCTCGAGCACTGCAGTTACAGGCCTGTGCCAGGATGCTTGGCTTTTTTTATAATGGGTGCTAGGAATCTGCATTCAGGTCTTGCACAGCAAGAACTTCACACACTAAACATCTAGCCCTTTTTATTAACTCTTATGCCACAAGACATCCCAATACTATTTTTATTTACAAAAACTAAAATGGCTTTTGTTGTATTTCTTAAACATTTTAAAAATTTAGGTGTATGAGTGCTTTCCCTGCACATATATCTTTGCATCACTTACATGCCTAGTGCCTATGAAGGCGAGGAGAGGGTGTCAGGTGCCCTGAAAATGGAGTGACATGATTATGAACCAGCATGTAGGTGCTGGTAAACACACCTAGATCTTTGGGAAGAGTAGTTCTGGGCATGAGAAAAACTATATGGATTATTGCCTCATAAAAATGTGTCTTTATATGAGACCGTATCTTCCAGCCCTCAAAAGCAAGTCCAGACTCACTGAACTCAAGGCATAATGGGACCACAGGAGAGTCTTTAGATTTAAAGACTTCTTAAACTGAGAAAAAAAGCAGACATTTACATTTCATGAATGTACTGCTACAACCCATGAACCTAGAGCATGCTCATTAACTAGTACTCACCTAACAAAAATTACTTGAATGAAACCTTGTATAGAATATGACTTTAAGATACCTCTACTTTCCTCTTTATTTCTATCCCTAGTACTACATAAGGAACCATTTCCTAAACATGCTAATCAAGGACCCACCTCAAACTCTGTTTAGGAAAACTCTGGCCCACAAAGTTTCTTACACGACTAAGTTTTCTAAGTGTTGGGTTTTAAAATGCTAATCACATTTCCTTAAGTATTAGTCTTATTCTAACCTCAAGATTTCAAGCTCTTCAATATAGAGCTCAACAATGCTTATCATTCATGTCTGTGTTCCATAACTGGTGACTGTCGGCAGCAGCGTTCTCAGTGGGAAACAAGTCAAGGATATCACCTAGTAGCTGTTAAATTATAAACTTTTATGCTTGCACATCTCTAATTCTTCCCATGAAAACTGAAAAGATTATCAGTTGCCTAGAAAAGCATAGATGAGTCAGAGATCATCTTCACAAAGGGCTTTACAATGATGCTTTACAAAAGTTGTCTTTAGGAAAAGCAATCATTAGTATTTACTTTTCCTTCAAGGTCTAGAGCAAGGATCCCTTGGATGGAATTAAACAACCAAAGTTCTTGTTCTCAGAACTTTAACACTATAAGCCACAAGAAAGCAGAATTTGCTATCTTTAAGTTCAATTTAACCCAGTGCCTGTAAGAGCATGGAGAACTTACACTGTGAGTACTGGACGACACTGGGTATTCTTCCAGGAAGTGCCAAAGATATATACAGGCCACAAAGTTGAAGAAATTTTAGTAAATGTAAATTTATTCTTTTAAACCATTTATAGTCCTACACTAAGCTCTTAAATTGATTAATAAGATAAAAACCAAAAGGCCTTTTAAGTACTAGAATTAGAGATTTAGGGGGACTGGAGAAGGAGCACTGGTGTTCTTCTGGAGGACCCAGCTTCAAGTTACAGCACCCACTTAATAGGTAGCAAGCAACCTTCTGTATCTCTAGTTCCAAAGAAACCAACACCCTCTTCTGTTCTACGTGGGCACTGGACATTTGTGCTGCATAGACATACATGCAGGCAGGACATCTCAGTACACATAAAATAAAAATAAGTTTTTAAAAGGGTGACTGAATTTAGACCAGTCTATCTTCAAAGAATAACTCCAAGCTCTTTAATTCATTTAAAGCATTCTTAGACTATTTTTCAAAGGAAAAAATCCTACTTTTAGTTTTTATTACAAACTGTATTAATAATCCTTTCAGAGACATCTGTGAAAGGCTGCATTTTAGGTTTCTGCATTATCCGAGAGAGTCAGTTCTATCTCCCTCTCACAGGCACTTAGGACAATTTAGTAGTGCTCTCTCTACTTCACAGAATACATGTGCTCTTTACAAGTCTGTTGTTGTTTGTAGACACAGATTCTCTGTGTGGCCTTGGCTGTCCTTGAACTTAAGAGATCTACCTGCCTCTGCCTCCTGAATGCTGGGGTTAAGGTGACTACCGTCCCTCTTTACAAGTTTTGACCCCTCCAACACTGTAAAGGGGGGAAAAGCAGAAGTTTTGCTTACTAAGAATTCAGGATAGAAGGCTACCTCCTATAACCATGTACCTAAGCAGAAAGTTTATCATGGCATAATTCTCTCATCTGTTTTGCAATAGTCACATGCATTTATCATAAAGAAATGGCTTTGAAAACATACCGATTCATCCTTCTTGCCCTTTCCAATACTTCAAACATATGCTCCTGAAATAAATCGAGTCGCCGATATCGATTACTTTCAACATTCTTCCTAATAATGTCAAATGTAAGGGGAGGTTTGTTGGGAAAGTTCGGATCCACAGCAGGAATTTCTGCTAAGGAGTCACTGTAACATCTTCCTTCATCATCCTGATGACTCATAACTGACACAAAGAGATTATGGATAAGTTCTTGAATTAGCAAGGTCACATTAGGGACATGAGAATCCTCATCTCCCTCCAAGTCTCTCCGAGTTTCAAGGAGGACTTTATGTAGGACAAGAGCATCTTTGTAGATCAAAGACTCTGGTTCATTGTAGGTACAGGCATTATTAAACATCATGACAAAGTCCTCTACCATAGAATCTATATCTTGGTACTTGTTTGCCATCATGTGACTTCGAATTTTTTCCATATCCATGGGCTTTTTAATGGTCAGATAGTAGTCAGGCAGCTCTGACCTAGAGGGAAGTCTTAGGAATATAGCACTGAGGCGGCGACCCCTCTTATCAGTATAGTTCTTGACAGCTTCATACACTTCGTTCAGTTTCTGCTGCATTGGAGTCATGTACTTTGATTTCTTAGGAGAAACACCACTCTTTCTACCTGAAGAGAGAGATGCAATGTAACGCTAAGTAGATAAAATGGCATAAGCAGACCTTTTTACATAGCTGGTAGCACAACCATAGGAAAGGGTTTATGCTAAACCCTTTGTAAAACCACAGTATGTCGTATATCTTTAGTAGGATAGAACTCATAGACAAAAAGAGATTTGGAAGAAAACCTTTACCCTCCTGTAATATAATTTATGGATATAATAAATTTACATATAAATAAAACCTACAAATGTTTATAAACTTTTTTGAGACTAAGTTTCATATAACACAGGTGGTCTTTGAACCCTCCTGTCTCAGCCCCTAAGGGCTGGGATTAAAGCTGTAAAAAGACACCAAAGCTTGTCAGTATATTCTGATATGAAAGCAAATGCTTTCATGCTGAGATAGCTCTGAATGGGCTAAGCAAAGAGTATCTCTGACATTCTGATGTTATCACCTCTGACATCCCAGAGAACTGAGAATTTCACTTCAGGAAAAAGATAAAGTTGTTAAAACAAATTGAAGTGTTAATAAAATTCTTAAAACTTGAATATCAAAGTATTAATATAGTTTATTATATTTTACTTCTAAATATGAAGTCACATGTATCTTAGTTCCATTCATGGAAATTTCTAGAAATGATGACAACTCAGTAACAGGACACCCCAAACTAGTCTGTTTACAGAAAAGAGTTTCAAGTAGCCCAGGCTGACCTCAAACTATATAGCTGAGCCTGGTCTTGAACTGCCCACAGTTCCCAAAGCTGAAATTACAAGTATGCACCTCCATACCTGACCATTTGTATGCTTTTATAATGACATGAAAAGAAGAATGCCTTAGCAACAAGGAATTGTCATTTAGCAGCAATTTACAAAGCAATTAAATTCAGTTTATAGGTAGTTTACATTAAAAAGATGATTGTCAAAAAAAAAAAAAAGATGCTTGTCTTTGTCCTTTCTAGTAAACACAACTGTAAAATTATTTGATACTGTTATTGCTTGGTTAGCATTTGTTTCATTTATATTAAATAATTCAGAAATATCTTCTTTAATTCAATGATATTTTTTGCTGTGTTCTTTTAAATTTTTGATAAATCATATCCACAATGGTTACTCAAATGGTCCCCAAAAAATATATTTACTTCCCCCAATTTTTTTTTAAAGATTTATTTATTTATTTTATGCATATGATTATACCATAACTGTCTTCAGACACACCAGAAGAAGGCATTGGATCCCATTACAGATGGTTGTGAGTCACCATGTGGTTGCTGAGAATTGAACTCAGGACCTCTGGAAGAGCAGTCAGTGTTCTTAACCACTGAGCCACCTCTCCAGGACTCACTTCCCAAATTTTATCTAGTAGAGTTGTTAGGATTCATTTTAAATATTCTTTTTTTCTGGCTTCAGATAAAAATGTCTTCCCAGTCAATGGTTATATTACCTACTGTATTCAAGAAAGAAAGGAAAATCTCTGCTGTTGAGATTCAAGTTCCCTTTTTTAATGATTTGGAGATAAAGTATACCTTGAAGAGTTCCCCATGGAAAACTTAGAACCATGCTGGTAGATACAGTCATTGAGAAGTACTGAACATAAGAGTGCTGCTTGTGTTAACAGATTCCCTGATGGAGTCATAATCCGATGGCAGTACTGGCAGATGGGCTGGGTTGGAGTTAAGTGGGTCACTGAAGGGTATCTTGTCCTTGGTCAAATCATGTCTCTCATAAGCTAAGCAAATCTGTAACTCTGTGTCCTTACATGATGTTCTACCACTTACAAATAAAGACTGAACTCTGCAGTTATAGCAAAATGAAAATCCACTCTCATTTTCATGGTCAGATATTCAATCCCATCAACAAAAACGCTAACTAACTTTATATTCTTGCTTATTCTTATGCTCTTACTTAAAACATAGAGTGTAAATGTGAATAAAGAAACCTAATAGAAGTGCCAGTGAATAAAAACATATCTACCATTTAATTAAAGAAATGTCGAGAAACCAGCAATCTCTCTTTGACAGACTAAATTGCAGAGCAAAATATAAGGCAGACTTACTCAGTTTAAGTTTGGGAGAAGCCATGTCATCATCATCAGGCAATGGTCCCAGCTCTTTCCTTTTATCTTTGAGTAACTTCTCCAGGATATGGGCATCATTGTATACCTACATTCCAAAAATATACTTAAGATTTTTTCCCCTAAAAACATTGTAATTGAGGAGTAAAATGTTTTTATTTCTATGAGGGTGGTAATATATAATTGCCAGCACTCAGAAAGCTGAAAACCACAAGTATGAGGCCGACATCATTTACACAGTGAAACCCTATTTCAAATATCAAAGCTTCAACAAACAAGCAAAAAATGACTATGTGTGAATGAGTTTAAAACATAGTTTAAGTTAGTGTTGGTGCATGCCTTTAATCCCAGCACTCAGGAGGCAGAGGCAGGGGTATCTCTGTGAGTTCAAGGTCTGATTTAGAGTGAGTTCCAGAACAGCCAAAGCTTCAAAGAGTTACCCTCTCTTGAAGAAAACAAAAAGCAAAACATAGTTTAGGACAGCTGACAGTTCTCTTCAGAACAGTAACAACACTATCTGATGGGGAGAACCTATTTTGAAGCTTTCTGGGTGATTCTAATATATAAATATGCATGCTAATATCTAAGATCCACTGTGGTAAAAGTTTTATAGATGTTTTAGTTTTTATTTCATGTGTCTGGGTGCTTAACCTGCACACATAAGTGCCTGAGTTTATAGAAGGCAGAAAAGGATACTAGATTTCTTGGAACAAAGTTCAGAACTATCTGTAACTCCAGTTCTAAGGGACACAACATCCTCTTCTGATCTTAACACAAGACACACATGTAATATGTGCGCACACACACACACACATACACACACACACACACACACACACACACGATGCACATATACACACATATATATAGTCAAAATATTCATGTAAATAAAACAAAATCTTTTAAAAATCCTTAAAAATAAATAAATAATAAAACATAAACATTTAAATGTATTGGTTTTTCCCAGAGTACATATTCAATATTAAGTATCGTTCCCAAAAGTCAGTTATTTCTTTTATATCTCTTTAAAATTCTATAAAACTCTGAACTAAGTACTATTATTATTATGTCTAAAGTATACATAAGAAAAACAAAAATTTAGGAAGGAAATTTTCCTTACAAACACCAGAAAAGCAGGAAGCATTTAAAACATTCATCTTTTTGTTTCTCTCATCATTTTGTTCTTTAGAGACGGAGTCTTACATACATAGCCCTGGTAGGACTAGAACTCACGATGAAGACCAAACTCAAATTCAGAGAGCCACCTGCCTCTGCCTCCTAAGCTGTTGGGACTACGCTGTGAATCCTTACACCCAGTTCTTTATTTCATCTGTGTGTGGTATGTATTTGTACATGTAGGCTAGAGTTGATGTTGGCTAATAATGTTTTTTTGTTTTGTTTTGGAGATAGGGTCTTCTCAATGAGCCTGGAACCCATTAATTTGGCAAAACCAATTTACAATCCCTGGGATTCTCTGGTCTTACCTTCCTACAGGTACTGCTTTATCTGGTTTTCTACACTGGGTGCTGGGGACCTGACTTAGGTCCTTATGTATGCATAGAAGTACTTTACATACTAAACTGTCTCTCCAACACAGGACAGGAGTAAAATTTAGGTACCATATAAGTGCATGGGAAACCAAATAAAAGTATCAGGTATCTTCCTCAATCGTGCTGCTGTATCTCACTGACTTTCAGCTAGTCTGGCTGGCTAGCACACATCCTCTGTCTCTTCCCTAGTACTACAGAATCTGTATGTTTGCACAGCAGTTACCCTTACTCAAGAACCACTTTTTTTTTTTTTTTAAAGATTTATTTATTATATACGGCATTCTGCCAGTATGTATGCCTATAGGCCACAAGAGGATATCAGATCTCACTTTAGATGGTTATGAGCTACCATATGGTTGCTGGGAACTGACCTCAGGACCTTTGGAAGAACAGACAGTTCTCTTAACCTCTGAGCCATCTCTCCAGCCCAGTGAAAAATCTTTTTAAACTATGAACTTTTACTCTTTAAAATATACTGTCTTCCATTTTTAAGCAACTAAGAATGACCACCAAAAATAACTAGAGTCAAGAAGAGAAGGCTGGTGGTGGCAGTGCCTGGCAGATGAAAATGCTGAGGAAGCACAGACTAAAGGATGACAAGTTCAAGGCAATGGACAATGAGATACTTTGTCATAAAATGTAAAAGAGGACTGAGAAGATGATCCCTATGTAAAAAGCTAGTTACTGTGTGACACATGCCTAAAACTGTAACACTGGGGAAGAGGATGCTGAGGGCCAGCCAGCCAGCCAGCCTATCTGAAAGTCAGTGAGATAAGACAGAACAACTGAAGAAAATACGGGACACCCTTTCCTTTAGCTTCCCATGCACTTACAAGGACACACACACCTGTATATTCATTTGCATGTCACACACACACACAGAGAGAGAGAGAGAGAGAGAGAGAGAGAGACAGAGACAGAGACAGAGACACAGAGTGAGAGAGAAATAGACAGACAGAGACAAAGTCTGAGACCCAGAGAGACTCTAGCTCTGATCTTTCACACTCTAGGAGCCCCCTCCTTACCTGGGAGCCCTCCTCATTGTAGTGCCTGGCATTGCGAAACATGAGTTTCATATCTTCCATCATTCCTTCTTCACCTGCATATTTGTCATTTCGGATGTTATGCTCAATTATTTTCAGGTCCATTGGCTCTAAGATGATTTTATAATAATCAGGATAGTCTTTCTTGGATGGCTTAACCATAAATAGATCACAAAGTCTTCTGCCTGAACCTGGCTCTCGAGCTTCAAGAACAACATTGAATAAAATTTTCATTCGCTGTTTTCTTATGTTCTTTTTACTGTTGAGGGCGAAGGTAGAAAAAGGGGGAAAAAAAACAAGGTCAGTTTTCTTTATCCAAGGGTGACCATAAATTAGAAAATTTTTTTTGTGGGCAGGTACTTCATAATGATTACAATATATAGATTAGATGTGCCATAAACAGAGTAAGCACGCTGGAAAGGTATAAGAGAATATTAAGAAAAATTTTAAAATGATTAAAACATGATCCTGGTAGGAGCAACCAGTGACAAACCTGTTTAGAATAGCTCTTGAAATGTAATGTTCTCGGTGAGGTGAGAGTGGTTGGGTGGGAGAGGGAGCATTCTCATAGAAGCAGGGGGAGGGGAAATGAGAAAGGAGAAAACTGGGAAAGGGGATAACATTTGAAATGTAAATACATAAAATGTCCAATAAGAAATGTAATGTTCAAAAAGAGATATTGTGTGGTACCATAAGAAAATGAAATTCACTAACTACCTGAAACACATTTTTCATTTTGAGATAAATAATGCAATAAAATAGCCAATCCATTTCTAAACACAGACAAAACAAAACAACCTAACAGTGTTTTATCTCTTAAGATAGTTATTCCTATTCCTAAACAGAATATCCTGGTTGCGAAGAAAGAAAAAAAAGAAAAAAAGAAAAAAAAGACAATATAAAAAACCTCTCCAAACTATTGTCTCCATAGGATGTACAAGTCCTACAGCATTCCTTTCTAATCCAAAGTTGCCTAAAGTAGGTTCTGGATCATCTAAGTTCTAAATTTGTAGTGTTTAGCATGTATCCTTGCTTTTTCTCCAGAGTTCACAATCAAGATATGAGCCTGAGAAACTGATATGATACAGAATATTAATACCAGAGTTCAAAAGGGGCCCAAGATGGCTGCCTTACTTAACTGTTGAAAAAACCAGCTCAGAGAGGATAAAATTCAAGGGAAATAGCTCAATAAAGCAATGAAAGAGTTTATCTTCCAGTTTGACTTCTGGTCAATTATTTTATGTCTTCAGGATACTGATAAATTTTAGCTAGACTACCCAGCAGTCTCCAAGTGATCAGTATGTAAAAAAGGAAATATCTTAAGACTTAGTTTCTAATCTATAAAAACAGGCTAAGATCCTATAACATAGTACACAGAGGAAATATTTTTGGTTGTTTTCTACCTTATGAGGGTAGAAAGTTCATTCTTGAAGAAAATTATCTGGCTATGGGTTTCTTAGCCTAGTCCTCGGACTATATTCTCACTCTCCTGCTGGGTCAGAAGACATTGCTGCAATTTAAGGCATGTTTTTAAAAACCAGAACTAGAAGCCAGGTATGGTAGTGCATATTTTTAATTCTAATACTTAGGAGATGGAAGCAATTAGGAGGATCAGGATTTCAAGGTCATCTTTTGATTCATAGTAAGTTTAGCCAAGCTTGGGCTACATGAGATGGGGATGGGGTTGGAAAAAAGGGAAGGGGGAAGGGGACAGAAAGACCATATATGCATCTGTGTATATGTGCAGTGTATGTTAAAATAGAAATCATCAATTGAAAACCCAGACACCTTTAAGTGTCAGAAATGTCTATCTAATGTCATGGAGCTCATGACAAACTGAAAGTGGCCTAAAGAGGAGAGAAAAAGAAAAGAACTTGAGGTTTCTAGGATTGGGCTCATCCTCATTATGACATCTTTATTCTGACTCCCTTTCTCCACTGTGGCCCTATGATCATTCTGACAATTTCTCCTTCAGTTCTTTTGTATCCTGTATCAAGTAAATAGTTGGTAAGTTAACCTAAGACATGGTTCATCTAGTGGATAGTATTTCATCTAAGAAACAATATGAAATGATGTGGAAAGGTGCTCTGGATTCCTAGGTCTACAGCTAATGGATACTATTAATAAGGACAAAGATCCAAAATAACAGAGCTCCACACTGGGGTAAGACAACTTTAATTTTCAGAGACTGAGAAAAAATTTTGTAACTTTTGAATCAAAAGTTACAGAAGTCATACTTTAGGGCTTGTTTAGAAATGTCTCATATGTACAACTTGACTTCAGAAGAATCAAGAATTCAGTTTTGAAATGCTAGGTTTAAAAGTACTCATTAGTTAATACAGAAAGAAAACAGTTCCTCATTCCAGAAGTTCTAAGAAGCAGAATCTTTCCATAAAAAGCCAGACCTGAACCAGGAGCCTCATTCTCTTCCAGGATTCAGTGGAGACTTTTCTGTATGAAGCTATACTCTTATTTGGGACTGAATCTGTAGCAGACTTTGAGGTTTTAAAAGACAGTTTGTACATCAAGTAAAAGAATAGAAAATGGTCCATTCTCAATGCCAATAATCTTAATACTTGGCAGTTATGAATGGGTCATAGCCAGAAACTAAATCTTTCTGTACATAAAAACAAAACAAAACACAACAAACAAAAACCCTGTTCTAATCTAGTAGCTGTAGTTTTCTTTTTCTACTTATATCATAAATAACATATAACTGGTTTATAGCCTTAGAGACTGTGATGGCTTGTATGTGTGACAAGGAGTGGCACTATTAGAAGGTGTGGCCCTGTTGGTGTAGGTGCAGCCTTGTTGAAATAGGTGTATTATTGTAGGCATGAGCTTTAATATCCTAATCCTAGCTGGCTGGAAGTCAGTTTTCTCCTGTTTGCCTTTGGAACAAGACACAAAACTCTCAGCTACTCCTACACCATGTCTGCCTGGATGATGCCATGTCCCTGCCTTGATGATACTGGACTGAACCTCTAAACCTGTAAGCCAGCCCCAATTAAATGTTGTCCTTATGTTATGGTGTCTATTCACAGCAATAGGGGCTGGAGTAGTTAATAGCACTGGCTGCTCTTCCAGAGGTCCTGAATTCAATTCCCAGCAACCACATGGTGGCTCACAACCATCTGTAAAAAACAAATCTATCACTAGTGTCACACATGGACTTCCTTGAACAAATCCAGCTTTATTTTCAGTTTCCTAAATCCTTACACACTGCCTTTGAGACTGAGAACCACTGGTTCAAAAACTTCAAAGCTAACTTTCCATGTATGTATTAACTTTAGCAGCTACTATGTTTACTGCTTTCCAATATGTTAAACCTTATTATACATATAACTTCTGAAAGCTTTATGTTCTTTATGGAAATAAATAAATCCTCTATTACAAATGTGTACAAAGAAACTGCAACTCTCCCTACCCCAAATTTCTGGCCATTTTCTTTTTTATTATCTTTATTTGTATGCATTCAGGGATGTATGCTTGCACACACATGTATGTATGTATATGTGTGTGTGTGAAGTGATTGTATGCCACGTGTGTTCTGATGTAGGTTTGGCAATCAAACTCAAGTCCTCCAGAATATCATCAAGTTCTTATATCCACCAGAGTCAGCTTTCCAACTCCCTTTCTGTCCATCTCTGATGTCACTTGGCTATTAACTACTAACATCTGGGTAACTTCCACATTTGAAAACATACACAACAGGTTCTGCACTGTTAACCCGTATAAACCTTTTAAACAGTATAACTTTGAGAATCAGTACAATGCAACATATTAAAGTAAATTCATCTTCTTTTTTTCCTACCCAAGATAAGGTCTCATAGTATGAGCCTGCCGAGAATTCTAGAACTGCCTGTCCCAGCATTGCCAGGACTGTACATGTCTGTTTACTACCAGGCCTAGCAAAAAACAAAACAAAACAAAAGAACTCATGCTATGTAATGTAGGCTAGACTCAGAATTCTGCCTCTGCTTCTCAAGTGATGAGATTACAAGTATAAGTCCCAACATCCAATTAAAATGCATCTTAAGAGACTCAAAGTCAAGACTATTCATTATTGTGTAAAGAGATTCCAAGCCAAATCATATATATTATTGTCATAAAGATAATTTTAGAGGTGACTAGAAATAAAAGGTCCTGTACTAAGAGTATCAGGATAGTAGAACAAACTTCCAACACATGAAGATCAAATTAAAAAATAAATGAACATCTTTTCTACTTTATATAATGAGTAGGAAGGGACTTTGTTCTGAACCCTTCATCTTTTTAAAAAAACAAAACAAACAAAATAGGTTCTCATACTATAACCAAGGTTAGCTTCAAACTGGTAGTGAACCTCCTTCCTGAGCCTCTTGGATGCTGTGGTTATGGGATTGAGCCGCTGCACTGATGAATGGATGATGCTTCTAACTCCAGTCCCAGACAATATGATGCCCTCTTCTGACCTCTGTCAGTATCACATGCACATGGTGCAGACATGCATGTGGGCAGAACACCCATACACATAAAATAAAAATACATTTTAAAAACAACAACAAAAACCCCACTATACAATTATCATTCAGCATTGTAACATAGCAACTTATAGGTTGTACTGAAATTCTTAAGTAACATATAAAAGATGCCTTAAAGAAATGGATGCTTTAAGAAGTAAGATGTAGACAGGGTCAGAGACTAAGAAAATGACAAGAAGCACTAGTTCAGAACAATGCACAAGTATCCACAGGCTCTGATTATTTGGAATGCCAATGTTGACGTTAACCTCTCCACCATCCCAGTCAGAAAGCTCTTGAGATGCTATCAGCAGCCACCAGCCCACATCACTGGCAATGCCAGCCTCTACCTTTTGATAAAGATGCATAGCCACAATGGTAAGTAAGGGGCCATTTGCCCCTGAAAAGGAAAGTCAGAAACAAAATAAAGGTAGTAGTGAACATATAGAGGCTAATTCTGACACATTAACTACACTTCTAAATTGTATTGTTTTCTCTACTCATAACATAAACTGGCACCCCAAACACTTGTTTAACATACATAAGATTTTTCTTCTCATACTGTCAGTACTGACCATGTCACAGAAGAATTACAATAGTACAAGTATGTTTATGCATAAAAAAGGTCTGCACACCTGGATAGCCTCCTGAGACCCAACATCTCACTGTCATGAGTATTCCTGGGAAAGCAGAAACAAACAGTACATGTGAAGAGAAATAAAACAAGCAACACTGGAGGGTCATGCATAAGCCAAATATGACTGAGAAAAAGATTATTTGGTCCAAAAGATAAAAGATCGTAACACTTGAAACATTTCAACACAGAAACTGAAAGCAGATTTTTGGGTAGAGGGTAGGGAGAAAAGAAGCATTCCCAGAATGAAGAGAATAAATAAATACCTGCAATCCATTTTCTTAAGAAGTTTCAGTATTAAAAAAAAAAAAAAAATCAAAACCAGAATCATACATATTACTTGGGAGCAGAGTGGTATTTAGAAAACATGGTTCTGACATCTCTGACCAAGCTCAGGTTTGCTTGCCTTCTTCAGAGACCCACTTATTAAAAGATTTATCACTTTGTTACTGACCAATAGGACCCTAGTCTCTGTCTTTTAATATTTACACATTTGCAAAGCCCAATCCTGGAGTGTGTGTGTAATTTATTATTATTGTTGTTTTGACAGGTAACTTATGGTTCTGCTACTTTTTTCACTTTATTAATATGAACCATTTCTTAGGAATCCTATTCATAAGAATTTTGTCTGAAATATGATTTAATAATTTTAATAACATATAGCTTAGTTATCTTTTTATCGGAGGTTGAAGGGCAATAACTTCATCTACTCGAAATATCCCAGAAACTACAGGTCACAGAGATACATATCTCTGAAGTATCTAGCACAGGTTAAAGCTTCCCTGAAATTGCTTCCTAACACTTATCCAGTGCTGGTGTACTAACTGCACCATGACTTTGGCCTCCATTACCTTCTTTTGCCTGGGAAGTTTCTATCTTTGATTGGTGACTGATCTGGAAAACACAGGTGAATTCAAGAGAATTATATAATTACACTCAAAGATGTTCTTGAGTTGATGTCTCTGATCTGGTTTCACATTTTTCCTCCATTGTCCCTAGTATAACAAGGAATTAAGAACTTGGAAGGATGAAATCCACAGGCTAGTAATGGAGGAGACTTACAGCTCAGGGTACATCAACCAATTCAGCTAATACTACACAGCTCTGCAGTTATTTTCCAAGTTAAAAAATGTTTCCCAACTGCAGTTTAAGAGGGAAAGACAGGGCAGCTTTTCTCCTGAATCACATTTCAAAGCCTTCTGATCTTAGTGGCTCTTTGAATGTAAATACAGAAATATGTCAAAAAATGAATTGACTTCTTCATTCAATTCAGAGTCTGTCAAGCCCTGCTAGCAATGACTAGTGTATTTCTTGTTCAAGGGATCCTCCCAGACTGACTGCTGCTACAAAGAATGTAAAACAGTTAATCTTCAGTGAGAATATGATGTTCCATATGATCAGGCCAAAGAAATTCCAAGAGATGGTCTTGCATGGTTCCTTACTAAAAGCCTAGCTTTAGAATCTCACAGTGAGGTTTCCCTCCTTAAAACCAGAGAGGGGAAGAAAAGGATCAGGAAAGTTGAAAGGATGTTTAGAAAGAAAAAGAAAAAGGAAAAAAAAAAAAAACCCGAACAATCAACCTAACATTGTACTGCCTAAAAGTAGTTATGATCTAATAGTCCCGACACTGTGAGTAAAGAGACATTACTAAGGAGAAGCAAGGATCGGAGCAGGGGCTTGTTTCATTGCAGCAGCAGCACTGAGTCCTTACCTTTCTTAATTGCTATTCCATTTCTGCAATTCACTATGAAACAACTAAGATTTAAATGGAACTTTCAAGATGTGACCTTAAAAAGGAAATCTGGACAGTGAAAAGAATGTTTCCCTGGCTACATGTTATTTTTCTGTCATCTAAATGCAATATGGTTCTTGAAAAAAAAAGAAAACATCATCCATACAACTTACAAATGAATTGGAAAAGACATATCAAATATTTAAAGCATTTAAAAGAATTCATACTTCATAGCTTACATTTTTTTCTAAATTTATCTAAAATAAAATAAATAGGAATGAGCTGGCAGCAGATGTGAAAAGAGCGTGTACCTTTTCCTTTTGGCACTACCAGTATCAGAAGTAGCTGATGAGATCATGCTGTCTCCATCCTCAATGTCATCTCTCCTGGCAAGCTCTTTCTTCTTTGCCTGAAATAAAGCAGATGCCAGGGGTGAGCCTCATTCTGTCAGGCATTCCTATGAATATATGAATGCTAACCAGCCAGGCACATCACAGGTACAACCTCATGCAGGATACAAAAACTCAACAGTCTTCAGACATTTTAAATAACCTAATTTAACATCCTGCATGACATAAAAGATGAATTAGACTAAAAAATAATGAAAATAGATCAATGCTGGCTAGGAGCATTGGTGATTGTCAATGGCATGGTTAAAAGCTTTGAGGCAAGCTGTGGGGTTGGCTTAAGCAAGCCATGCTTAAATTAAACTGACTTCGAGGGAACTTCTGAGGAACACTATGGCAAAGGGGAAAAAATGCAAAAGCCGAGAGGTGAAATTTAGATCTACTATTATAAAAAAGCAAATAAAGAATATGTTTGATTTTTAAAAGCCTGTTTCTTATTGGTTCAAAATTAGTCTTGCTTCCAGAAATATTCCAGCAAAAAGTCTCAGTGGGAAAGGTATTAGGCACCAGGCCTGATGAACTGAGTTTGATTTACTGGACTCACATGGTAAAGGGAGAGAACTAACTCCTACAAATTTTACTCTGACCAACTCTCAGACACCACATAAATTGAAAAGGCAAATAAAACCCAACAAAGACCAAAAGCCCACAAGTTAAGATAGAGTTAATCTGCATTTCTTCCACACAACCCAGTTTTTCAAGACAGGGTTTCTCTGTGTAGCCTTGGCTGTCTTGGAATTCACTCTATAGACCAGTCTACCCTTGAATTTAGAAACCTGCCTGTCTCTGCCTCCTGGGATTAAATACATGTGCCATCATCATTCAGCTTTTTTTGTTTCTCAAGAGAGTTGGTTGTTTTGTTTTGTTTTCTGAGCAGCCTGGCTGTTCTGGAACTAACTCTAGAGGCTGGCCTCCAAACTCAGATTGCCTATCTCTGCTGAGTGCAGGGATCAAAGGCATACAGCAGCACCACCTGGCCTGGGTTAATCTGTTTTTTCAAACCTACCATCTGGTCCTAAAAATCCCTGACCCAATAGTATTCTGTGAAAAGAGAGAAAGAGAGAGAGAGAGAGAGTGTGTGTGTGTGTGTGTAAAATTATTACAGGGTTTTGTTATACAACACAACCTGGCTGGAAAAATCAGGGCCCTTTGGCCTCTTCTTCCTCTTAAGTGCTGGGTCCACTACAGACAGCATAATTACCATCTGGAATTGAAGGGTAACTTCCTGAGAATACTGAAACTGGCTCTCCCCACAGGGCCAAATCCCTGCTTTCTCTCCCTCAATACTTATGGTATTTAAAATATTATTTCTTCTCTACAGGGCTCTTGACAAGTCTAAAAAAACATTCAACAGTATTTGGAGTACAAAGATGTGACTTCATATTTCTGGGATGGAGATGGGGGACACATCTCCAAAGGACACACCAAACACATGAAACTATTTCAGTGATATAACAAACAGCAACGTACCTGCATGACTTGCTGCAATTTTAGAACTCGCTTGTAGATGGCTGAATTGGGAACATTATAGCGTTTGGCATTTTCAAACATTAAATTCAGATCACACTCCAAATGATCTAAAGTTTCATATTCTTGGTTCTTTAGCTTTGTTCTATGAAAGACAAATAAATCATTATAAAATTCTTACTATAAAAATTATCAACTATTCTTCCTGAAAGTCCAACTTAAAACGAAAGCAAAAACAAACAAACAAACAAAACAAAACAAAACCAACCCCCCCCCAAAAAAAAAACAAGAACAACAACAAAAAAAAAACCCTCAAGCAAAACATGTAAATTTTTTAAACGTGTAATAGACTTCCACGTTCAAAAGTAAGGTCTAAAACACTATTAAATTTAGAAAATAACACAGTTTACCTGAAAATCCAAATAAATTACAGGCCTTAGTAGTCAACTATGAAAACAAATACACTAGGAAAGTTTCCAGTGAAAAAAACCCCGAGAAACAAAAATTAAAGAGAGTATTAGATGAACTCAATAAACAATCACTGTGAACTACTGATTTCTGAAAATGAGGAGTCCATTCCAGTTCACACAGGTTTTGTAGGAACAAAAGCATTCAGAATAACATATTTGCCTTTAGAGGAGACATACAAGCAGTGAAGGCGGCCTCTCACGCTGGAGCTCACAGGAGGAAGACTGGTCAGTGTCTGTTAACTACTTTCTTCTAGTGCAGTAATTATAAGGAAGTGGCACAAATCATCAGCTCTCAGATGCACTTGGTGCTTTTTGTACAAAGTAGAGTCTCTGCTGGCTCTAACTCTATATGAATTTGGATATGAACATCTACATTTTTTATTAAGTACCTATGTGCTAAACAGCTTCATCAAGTGAACGTAGAGATCCCAAACTTTCTTAGAATGATACTGTCTAATCTGCATGTAAAGTTTTACTTTATGTTTACTGAAGTGATATTCAGATTTGGTGCAGTGCTTAAGGAAATTACAAATTACAAATGTGGGAAACATTACTGGATATACCAAAAACAATTAAGTACAAATTCAGTTCTCAGTGATAGCTCATAAGCCTAACATCAGACTTTAAAATATGTTCTCAACTTATTCCTGCCAAACCAAAAGGTGAATATAGCAGCACTTGGTAAGAACACCCAGAAAGAACACAAAGTCTGGGCTGGCAGGATGAGTAAGAGGGTAAAAGCTTGTCCAAGTTTGACGACCTGAGTTCAGTCCCCAGATCCCAATGTGAAAAAACTGACCCCTGAAAGTTGTCCTCAGATCTCTACACACGTTATGGTATGCATGCGACTGTATTCTACAACTACATGTACACATGTCACAAAACAGAATCCAACAACTTGCTCTGTATCCAGATGGCACTGTGGTGTTGGGGAGGGTTGGAGGAGGAAGGCAGAGGAACGAGGATACATGGGGGACACATGGGGATGGCAAACCCTAGTACAATAGATAGTGGCATGAGCAGCCACACTGTCTAGTTTCTCTAACTTTTTTTTTTCTTTTGGTGGGGCTGGAGACTGAACCCAAAGGCACACTAAATGAGCACTGGACAACTCACACAGCCTAAGACTTCTCTATCCCTTCCCTGTGCTAACAAATATTACTAGGATCATGCTGGATCACACAGCCACTCACATTGAATAAAATTTAAAATTAAGTTTCTTACTTGCAATCATCACATTTCAAGAGCATAAGTGACTTACTACACAGGATAATACACATTGTAAACATGTTAGCCTTCATTTCTGCATCATTTTAGTAAGGCAAACAAACTGACTTTCTATATGCTGATCAGGAGGGCTTTGAAACCAGCCTTGATTATACAAGACTTTTTAAAAAGCTAACTAAATAAGTAAATATTAATGGATGATAGTGTAACCATGAAGTTTATTTTTTGTTTGTTTGTTTTTACTTTATTAAGTTATAAGACAGATTCTTAAATATTGAGGAAAACAAAATTTTATACCCATTCATGTCCTTATCTATTTCAGGAAGCTATAGGTATGTGCAGCCTCAACTACAAGACACATCTATACTGAGTAATTAAAAATAGTTTTACCTGATTTGCTGAAGTGATATGGGCATTTTAATTTGCTGATAATAATCTGGGTATTTTTTCTTTGAAGGCAAATGGAAAAAAGGTTCAGCTATTAGCTGCCCTTGGTTATTTCGACAGCTCCTAACAGAGTCATAAAGCTGATGAAAAGGATTTGAAACATCCATAAAGGAAGTGATGCTCTCTGCTTCAGATTCCCCTTCTTCATAACGTGCAGCTGAGGAAAAAAAAAAAAAAAACATATTTAAGTGCAGCTGAGGAAAAAAAAATATTTAACAGGTGAATAAAGAAGAAACAATCAACATTTATTTTTAATAATTCTTAAAAAGATTTTGTGTATGAATATTTTGCCTCCATATATGCATGGGTGCCTGGTGCCCACTGGTCAGTAAAGGGCATTGGATCCTCTTGGTCTGGAGTTACAGACTTGTCAGCTGCCTTGTGGGTGCTGGAAATAGAAGCTGGATCATCTACAAAAGTAGTCAGTGCTCTTAAACACTAAGCTATTGCTCCAGTCTAGAACCAATACTTTAAACCTGTTTATCTTTGTTTGCTTATAAATGGGTCCTATACTATGGCACAAGCTAATCTGTAACTCTCAGAAATCATCCTGCTTTAGTCTTTTGGGTGCTGGACTATAAGCAAGCTCAGTTATGCTCAGCTAAAAAGTTTTACTTATTTGTGTAGTTAGGTTTTTCTGGATTAATGGTTTCACTGTATAGACTTGGTTGGCTTCCAACTTACAGAAAAAGTACCTACCTCCTAAGTACTAGGATTATAAGCACATACTACTATACACAGCTTTGAAAATGATTTTAAAAGATTTGTAGTTTTCCTTAAAGATAATGTTAAACAAAATTAGAGTAGGTACTAGAGAGACAGCTCAGTTAAGAATGCTTGCTGCTGTTCCAGAGAATGTGAATTTGTTTCCCAGAACCCACATTGGGCAGCTGATAACCTTTACTACATACAGCTCCAGAGGATCTGATTTCTGGTCTCCTTCATATACATAGCATATATGCACTATACATTCACACAGCTACATAAATAAAAAAAAATCTAAAAAATATTTAGTATAATTATATGTAGAAAATATCTAGAAATATTAAAAAGTTATACTCAGTTAAAAAAACCGAAAAATTGCTTATTTTTAAAATGTATTTTCTTTAGATTTCCTGCTATGTTTAGCCAAAAGGAACTAGTAGTTAATCAGCAATCTCACAACTAAAACAAAAGCATGAGGCTCATTGCTATAGCTAGGATCTGTCATCATGCCCCACCCAAAAGATCCGTATTTAATAAAAGCTTCTTCCTCAGAGTGGCATTACTGAGAGGTGGGAGAAACTAAAGGTGTGTTTTAGTGGGAGTCGTAGGCATGGGGTGGGAGATGGTGATGCATCTTAAGGAGGTAATGAAACCTGCTTCTGTTTTCATTTCACTTCCCCTACACTAGGTAAAAGGTTTTGCTCTACCACAGCTCCAAGTATATATAATAAATACTACCTTGCCACAAGACTAGGAGAAACAGGTCTAACTTATCACAGACTAGAATTTCCAAAAGTGTGAGTTAAGCCAAAATTTTATTGTCTTGTTGAAAAAATAGAAGACCAACACATTTACCACAGTATACATTTAGATTAGGTTGACACTCTCACACATAATTCAGTCTCATATTCGACTTTACCTATTCATCTATAACATCAGAGAAACAATCCCTTAATGAGGAAATGTTCAGGTAGAAGCTAAGTCATAAAAATACCAGAACACAACAAATAGTGATTTTTATAGAAATATAAAACCTATGTTGCTCATTTCTCTAAAAATTTACCTGTACACATATACGGGTGTGTGTACGTGTGCAAGTGCCTTAAGAGACTAGAAAAGGGTTTCTTTTAAAGCTGAGGTTCATCTTAACTTCCTGCTCCTTCAGCTTTACACCCAGAGTGCTCAAATTACATGTACTACCACAGTCAGCTTTATGAGGTACTGGGAACCAAAACCAGGGTTTTATGCCTGTATGGCAAATGCTTCTACCAGCCGAGCTACATGCCTGGTCCCCAGTAAGATTTTTAAACTTCATTTTTTCTTTATTAGTTGGCATCTTTCTTATATTATCAGAAAGATATGGTGTATAATTCTGAAACATTTAAATTTACTGAAATTTATTTCAAGCTCAGTAGATAGTCAATTTTGATAAATGTGAACTTGGGAGAAATATATATTTTGAAGTGTTGAATATATATATCAAGCTTGCTATAGTAAGTTGTTTAAGAAGCACTAGAACATATCAATGTTCAAATTCAAAGAACCTGTGAATATTATCTATGTCATATATAGACATAGAACTTTGCAAATGTTAGTGATAATCTTGACTTCAGAAGATGAAAATTGATTAAGTAGGCATTTAAAAATAATGACAAGGATGTGGGGCTGGAGAGATGGCTCAGTGGTTAAGAGCACTGACTACTCTTCCAGAGGTCCTGAGTTCAATTCTCAGCAACCATATGGTGGCTCACAACCATCTGTGATGAGATCTGATGCCTTCTCCTAGTGTGTCTGAAGAGTGACAAGTGTACTACTCATATATGTAAAATAAATAAATCTAAATTAAGAAAAAAAGAAGGAAAAGGCCACTACAAAGAAAAGAGTCAGGAAGAAAGGATAATAACTACTAAGGCTTTAACTTGAACTTGTAAGAAAGGACTATGAGCCAAGAGATACAGGTGGTTTCTAGAAGCCAGAGAAAACAAGAAAATGACTTTCCTTTATTTAAATGGCCTATCTTGACTCTGAGCTCCACATATCTGAGCTCCACAACTACAAGAAAATATATTTATGTTGCTCTAAGTCAGTAAACTTGTGGTAACTTGCTTCAACAAAATAACACAAAGAAGTCTGTACAAAGGCTATGGATGTTTCTCAGTGCCGGGGCTTTGTCTAGAATGAATGTAGCTCTGGGTTCAATGCCTAGTACACTGCTGGCACCACAGTAAATGAATCTGCTTATTTAGCAATTTGTGAGAGGGGCCCTTTAACTTCCAAGACAGTATTTTCACATTTCCCACAAAGATCCATCTGTTTTGTGGTTGTTGTCTTACGTACTTGGAGCTCTTCTGTTATACCTTCCCAAGGAAACAAACCTTTATGACTATGGCATAACACTTTTATTTATCAGTATCTATACTTGAGAGTTCACTTTATCAGAAGTCAATATAGCTACAGTAACTCTTTACTATTTGGTGATTCGTTTCTTTTTGGTTATTATTTGCTTGATCCATTTTCTTTAAAAACTAAAGTTATTTTTATTTTATGTGTGAGTGCTTTACTTGCACCTAAGTTCAGCATATGCACGCAGTGCCTATGGAAGCCTGAAGAGGGTGCCAGGTCTCTTGGAATTCAAAGGGTTGTTAAGTGCCATGTGGATGATGGAAACTGAACCCATATTATGGTAGAGTCATCTGTCTAGTCTCGGACCTGATACATATTTTTTTCTACTCTTTTATGTTCACATTTCCTGTTTATCCAATTATGTTCATTAACACAAAGCAATTTGCCTTTGACAATTTTACTTACCCAAGATTGCATCAAATGCAACAAAATAACATTTCTTAACCAACCACACCCCCCCCCCCCCAGAGCACCCACCACCAACCAAAGAGTACACATGGAGGGATCCATGGCTCCAGCAACAAATGTAGCAGAAGATGGCCTTATAATGAGGAAAGACCCTTGATCCTGTGAAGGCTGGATACCCCAGTGTAGGGAAACGCCAGGGCAGAGAGATGGGAGGGAGGGAGAGTTGGGGGAGTGGGTAGGTTGGTGGGGAGGCACTCTCACAGACGTAGTGAGAGGGGGATGGGATAGGGGATTCTGGAGGGGAAACCGGAAACGGGATGACATTTGATATGTAAATAAAGAAAATATCCAAAAATCCAAAACCTAAACAACTCCAAGACCAAAAGTCTGTGAAATTTTCCTCAGCCAGAAGAAACACAATCTAAAAATGCCTACCAGCTAAAGCAGCATCCTCTTCACTCTCTGAGCCATATTGAAGTGCCATGGTAATTGCTGACAAGCGACCCCCTTGGACTGCTCTTTTATTACTACAAGGAAAAAATAAGCAATTAGAAGACAGAATGAAGTTATGATTTGCATACCTTAATGAAATAGAAACCGTTAAAACGTGCTAATACTTTCTCAAGAAAACATAATTCTTATTAACTGCCTCCTTAATTTATAATATTCCTCATAGTCTCAGCAAAGAAAAGTGAGATTTTTGTTCTTCTCAACAAAGAAAAGTTGAGGCTGAAGAGATGGCTCAGCAATTAAGAACACTGGCTGCCCATTCAGAGAACTGAGTGTGATTCCTATCACCCAAAGGACAGCTCACAGTTATCTGTAACTTCAGTGCCAATAGATCTGACACCCTCTCTGGCCTTCACGGGCAGTGCACTCATATGGTACAGACACACATGCAGGCAAAACACTCATATACATAAAATAAAACTTTAAACAAGAGAAAACGGTAGCAGAGAGATGGAGTAGAGTACTACAGTTTGTTTTTCACTTAAATGAGGTACATTACTCCATATTTTATGCAGAGTAAAGATTTCATTATTCTCTTCTAAAACGCTCATGTTTTACAGTAACAAGTTCTATTATGAATACAATATTTATTTAGTATAAACAAGTATTTGATACCATGTTATTTGTAACATTAAACACTACTCAAAAATGCTTACGTGTTTTTTGTGAGGAGAGGAACCTTAACTTACTTGTGGTTACTTCTGTGACGGGACCTGGCTATGTGACCCAGACTAGCCTTGTACTACATCTTCCTGCCTCAGTTTTTCAAGTGCTGGAATTATGGGTATATGTCACTATGCCCAACTCGTGCCTCAACCTTTTTAAGTAAAGTATTTGACTTGTCCTTCTTAAAATCTAGAGGTAATACTTTAAGACAGCCTCTGGTTAGCATGCCTATTGTCATGAGCATGAATCAGCTTTCAGACTACCCTCTTACTCTCACCGGTAACACTTGCTAGTGGGGTTTCTTTCTTCACCAAGGCTGCTTTTATTGTGCGTAGGACCTGTCAGCCTGGCTGCAGCCAAATTTGATGCAGTCCTATCCAAAGATAAAATAAAAAAAAAAAACCCTCATAGACTGAATAACGAATAATCAGAATGTTGGGGGGGGGGGGTCTATTTTCTGATAAGAGAAGTAATGCAGTATTTCTGAGCATCTATTATGCAGCAAGTTCTGTGTGAAGATCTGGGGACACTTAAGAGATGGGCAGGACTAGTCTTCATGAGCTATGTTTACTGCAAAGTCAGAAGACACCTTTTTAAAACAAAGCACTCAATTTGAAAGCACTCAATGTTCTCATTTCATTAATGGAATCCCAGAACTAAGAAGACCTGTTCAAAAATAGTCCTAATAAAAGAAAAGCCAGAATGGGACTTGAGATATTCTGACTAAATGTCCTATTGTAAACATAAATACACAGTATTATATTTAATATACAATATATATGTCTATCATCTTTTCAAATAACTTTCTTCAGCTATAATGAAGCAGCTAAGAACACCTGCTGTTTTCAGAATCATACGTCAACTGTAAATTAATCTTATTTTCTAGTGTATTAATTTTACTAGCTAAAAGTTCAGCACATAGGCACAAGGATCTTAGATATCTTAAACTTACCTTATTCGAAGACTTGATTTAGTCATTTCATGATGTTCAATTTCCGCCTTTTTCATATAAAAGATTTTTTTAATAGAATTGGCATCCTAGCAAGATAAAATTACTTTGCTTAGAAAAAGACTCAGAAGATAGCTCAGTGGGTAGAAGCACTTTTCACCAAGTCTGATAACCCGAGTTCAATCACTAAAACCCATATGGTGGAGAGAGACATGATTCTCTTACCTCCACATATTTAGGTCTACACACACCCAAAATGAATGAACAAACAAACAAGCAAAAGATAGATAGATAAATAAATAAATAAATAAATAAATAAATAAATAAATAAATAAATAAATAAAATGGTGCAAGAAAAAAGAGTGAACAATATCCTGACTCATGCTGGCTTTCATGTCGTTCTTTCATTTGGAGCAGATTTCTGCTCATTAGCCATAAACCTGCATCCCTAAATACCTTCCCAGAAACTTCCAAATTATCTTCAAAAGTTATTACTAATTAAGTTCAAGGTTAAAAGGCTGCTGGTTCTTTTATAATTTGGCAATTAAGGGGCACACTAGATTTAATGGCAAAAAATAATGAATTCTATTTATATAAAATTATCTAAAACTGCAAACAAAGATTTAATTCTTCAATTTTAAAAAATGCACACATATGTATTTGCTTAAATTAATAGTAACTTATCACATTAGATCCAAAGTTTCCTTTGCTTTAGACTTAGTTCAGGTTGACTCTCTGTTGAGAAGCAGACCCATGTTCTTGGGAGCTTACTCTCCTTTTACTAAGCACATTATCTTTGTAATAATATTCTCAATAAGCTCCAATTTGCTTCATAAAAAATAGATAAAAACAACATAGTTCAGGGAAAATGCAAAAGAAAAGTGACCAGAGATGGGTAACTTGTAAACACTGCTTGCTACTCTCTTGATTGAGAAAGCAAGCCATACAAAAATCACACAAACCAAGAGGTTCAGATTTTCATGTTTATTTTAGAGACACCCAGGAAGGGCTGGAGAGATGGCTTAGCAGTTAAGAGCACTGGATGTGCTTACAAAGAACATGGGTTTGATTCCCAGCACCCATGTGGCAGTTCATTAACTATTTGTATGTAACTCCAGTTCCAGAGGTCTGAACTTCCCAGGCATGGTAGACACATGGTGTAAATACACTCAGGCAAAACACACTTATAAAATAAAATAATAAAAGAAAACAATGTTACAGATACTACCTCCCTTACATAGCACACTGGGGAGCTTGGAGGGGTGACATTTGTGAAACTGCCTGGGCCATGGGGGTTATACATATCTGAAAAGCCATTAAGTAGCTGAAAGATGTAACTTTAAAGAAGCAATGTGTAGCATCCCTGCAGTATGATGGTGGAACCAGGAACTATGCCCAGACCAAATACTGTGGCACAAGATGAATAACACCACAAAACATGCTGAATTTTTGCTGCACATGATTAAAAATAAGAGAGCAATGCTGAACTACAAGTTTAGATATAGAGTCTGTAGTCATTAAACAAATCTAGGTGAACACAGCACCCCAGATGTGTTGCTGGATTAACAGAGAATGTCTGTGGTGGATTAACTCATATCTGAGCTTCCCCTGCCACACTGTGATGATCCTCACTGGACAGAACCAAAAACTATTCCTACAGAGGGACTGTACAAAGAAAAAGATATTCCAGACAAAATTAAAACGTATGGCACAGGAGTAAGTTCAGCACCAAATAAATGTAAAGAAAAGTTTAATAAGTATCAACATCAATTTTCAATATTTTGGCCTGTATTCAGAAAATTTAATGAATTTACTAGCAAAAGACTTTCTGAGTACCCTTTCCTCAATTCTCAATGATTAATCAAAGACATTTCTACAAGCAACTAGTCATTATTAGACCAGAAAGTGTCCAGGGGACACCTGCAAAGCAACCAGTTATTTTATATTATGTACACTGCAAAGGATGCTTTTTGTATTTACTTTTAAGTGTAAGGACTAAATACTTACAAAAAAACTGTATGTTTAAATGAACAGAAGACAATTGTGAATATAGAAATAAACATTTGTATCTATGGCTAACTGATTTTCAATAAGGATGCCAACATGATTCAAGAAATAATAACTTTTAAAGTAGTGTTGGGAGAACAACCCATGTAAAATAACGTATTTGGATTACTACTTAACATATACAAAAACTAATTCAACTTGGATTCAAGATCTAAATGTAAGACCTAAACCTATAAAATTCTTAGAAGAAAATATAGGTGGAAATATTTTTAATAATAATTTTTTTGCTATGATAGCTGAAAATTTAAGCACATAAAAAGGTAGGTAAACTAGAATTCTTCAAAATTAATAAAATAATTTCAAAATAAATTACTGTGAAGTAAGAAGACAAGAGAATGAGAGACTGTATTTTAAAAGTCAACTGATAAGGATATGATATCATCAGTATATAAGTAATTATTAAAATGACAATGAAAAGAGAAGTAACCTAATTTAAACATGGGCTAAGGATCAAAATAGGCATCTCACCAAAGAGGACAGTATCATACACAAATAGCCACTATGCACATAAAAAGATGTTCGACATTATTAACTATAGTAATGAAAGGCAAATTAAAACTGTAACATACTGTGACATTCCCTAGGATGGCCACAATAAAAACAAAACTAAAAAGCAGGTATTTGGTGACAAGGAAGACAAATTGCAACATTATTTGACTGCTGGTGGGAATATAAAATGCTATGGTTACTCTGGAAGATTTTGCCAATTCCTCAGTAAGATAAAATACATAGTTAATGTATGCCCAAGCAATTATATTCCTAAGAATATACTCAAATAATATGAAAATGTATGTCCACAAAAGACCTTATATATGTGAAGGTTCCTAATAGTATGTTCATAAGAGCTAAAAATGAAGACAACTAGAATGTGTAATAACTGATTTAAAAAACACATGGTGACATCCTTAAGATATACTATTAATGAGAAGAAAAAAAGAAGGCCAAGTACATACAAATTTTAAAACAGTATGCTATACAAATCCATGTTATATGATGCCATTTATAAGAAATTTTCAGAATAGACAAATGTAGAGACAGAGAACTAGATGTGTGTTGTCTAGGGCTTGGGAAGTTGTAGGGAAATGGAAAGTGACTGGTGTAATGGCTACACAACTCTGTGAATACTAAACTGCCATGTCCTCTATTTTAACAAATGGAATTTAAGATTCTAAGAAACATTGGCCCTAAACTAGTTTTTACACTCACTGATGAAAACAACAATAACAAAAACTAACCTTGAATACTTGAGACCCAGGCTCATTATATGTTTTGGCATTTTTTGCTAGAAGATCTATATCTTTGGCCATTGCGTGTATACTTTTGTAGTTTCCATTCTAGAGTAAACAATAAACAGCAATTCTTCTTAGTAAGAGTTAGTCAATATAACCGTTATAGAAAAAGACTAAGCATTTTAAAGCATCATTATAGTCTAAATTATCACTGGAAAGTACACTTGTGAACAACACCTAAAGGTATTTTCCTTTTTACAGATAATTACTAGTACTTATTTACAGGTATATTTTGTAACACGTAAAAATCCAGAATCTGGTATTATTTTCATAAAACAACTTACAATTTTTAAAAAAATCAAGTAAGGTAATTTTTATTTAGCTAAACAATAAATGCTACATGGATATTGACTCGTTAAAGTAGACTTAGCAGGGTAAAGTAGCACTTTATTTAAAAGACCACCGAGGTAAGTACAAAATCAGTTCTACTGTGTGCCTGAGCACATTAAAGCTCAGTCAGTCCAAAATAATGCAAGGATACTCATATAACTGCTTCAAATTTACAAAACAAAGGAACATATACACCAGCTGAGAAGTGCATATGACTAATGACTGGTACTCAGAAATAAACAAGGTACGATCCAAGGAAGGGAGAAATAAGATTAAGTGCAGCGAGAATGAGAAGAGTAGCCTATATACACACATATATATATAGCACAGGCTGCACAAACAAGAAAAAGATGAATGAGGCAGAATTGAGACAGCCAGACAAAGAATAGCTAGTGGGCAAGGCAGTATTTGAACATCCATCTTATTGGAAGGACTCTTAAGAGACGATGGGTAGGACCATGAGACCGAACACTGGCAGATGGTTGCTTTGCCAACACTTTAGCTGCAAGGCAAAGGAAAATAACCATAGGCCAGCTAATTCACAATTTAGAGCCCAAGTGATCAAAGTCAAGAATACCCCAGTATTCATCTCTACTTCTGTGAAGAAGTTTAGCAACAGGCCAGAAAGCTACCCTGGTTAGCAAACAACAGTAGAAATGGCAAATTACCAGAGAAAGTTGTACATAATCTCAAGTGTTTCCTACAACTCTTGAGTTCTGCCTGTTTTCCAGGGAGTATTTAGAAAGAAAGGAGACATATAGACCAGGTAAAGAGCATATAGACAAGTACCTGTTTTCATTAAACTTATACTTAAATATCCTAAGAAGCTTTCATTCTAAGATATCCTACAGCTATTTAAATGTGGGTTATTGTCACTGTGCCTTTCACAATCAGAACTGTCTATAATCAGCCCCACTTACGTAGCTATTTATCTATCCATTCATTTTTTTTTTTTTTTTTTGGCAAGAGATTGAACCTAAGATCTTGAACTTAAGCTATACTCTTATCCTAAAATACAATAAAAAAACTACAACTAGAAGAAAAGAATTATCTACTACTTTAATTCTAAAAGCTCCTAAGAAAGTACATAAGTCAATCCACTCTAAACCACATGATTACAGATGTCCACCTTCATACCTGTATCCTCTGAGCAATGGTCTTGAGATCTATAGGCTCCTTAATTATTGCATAATAGTCTGGATATTGCTGGAAGACAAAAGCAGGTATGCTCAATAAGCTAAAGTGCCCAGTTACAAGGTCAGTCTGTTCTTCAACCAGCAAACTGAGAAACTTTATGAAATCCATTGCTAAAGTACATTGTTATATTCAAAGCAAAAAGAATGTGATTTTTTTTTTCGTTTCTTTTTCAGGGAAAGAAGAGACCAGGTCTCATTATACATTTCATGCTAGCTTTAAACTTAAAAAGATGTATTCATTTTAAATCCCAATTATCACCCCCCAGCACCCTCTCATACATATCCTTCGTTCAGAGAAGAGGGAGCCCCTCTGAGTATCTCTCCCACCCCTACATATCAAGTCACTGCCGAATTGCACTTGCAGATGCATCCTCTCCCACTAAGGCCAGACAAGGGGGCCCAGTTAGGGGAAAAGGATACACAGACATACAATGGGTTCAGGGACAGCCCCTGCTCCAGTTGCTGGGGACCAGTATGAAGACCAAGCTGCACATCTGCTATATATATGTATGGGGAGGGGGGTCAGTTCAGTCCCTGCTCACTCTTTGGTTAGTGGTTCAGTCTCTGGGAGCATCCAGGTTAGTTAACTATTTAGCCTCAAACTATTAAAACTGCCTCAGCTTCCCACTTGGCTGGAATTTTAGGAACACACCACTTGACACAGTTCTTTAGGTCAAAGTGAACTCAAACTAGTCATATTTGCAACACAACACTGGCATCTATAAACTTCATATTTGACAACCATAAGATTTGAATTTGCAAACACACACAAATCCTCATAATATTGTAAAGACATTTATTATTTTGTGTTAGAACACAGGTGAGACAAACGTGTCTGTGGAATTCATCTAATGTGAGCTCATCCCAAGAAACAGACACATTAGGGAATGCCCTTGCAGCTTTCATGATGCCCCTCACATTCACGACTCTTTGGCTCTCCTACAAACTTTGTTTCTTAAAGTAAATAAATTAAGTTGATCAAAAACCCAAAGTGGTTTTGTTTGCTTTTAAATTTTTTTATAACATTTTAAAATTAAAATGAGCTCCTTCCCTTTTTTTTCTCTAGCCCTTTCCATGAACCTCCCACCCTCTTTTTTCTCCTAAATTTATGACCCCTACTTCCATAACTGTGTGTGAGTATGAGAGTGTGTGAGTGTATGTGTGCATTCTTAAATAGAGAAATGCAACCTTCTCAGTCCACATGGACGTACCAGGACTAGGTAACCAATTTAGGGGTTCTTCCCTGGGAAAAACTATTTCTCCTGCTCTCCAAATTTCTTAGTTTCCTGACTAGGGTTGAGGATCCTCTCTGGGATTTTCCCCCTCCACGTCCATTAGCATGTTCCCTAATGATGTTCTTATTCAGGTCTTCTTCAGGCAGCAGTGTTGGTGAAGCTTCCCTGACATTTCTATAAGACACAATATTATAGTAAACTTCTGTTCCTCTCACCCTTACAATCTTTCCACCATCCCTCCTATGATGCCTAAGTAATTTTTGTTCTTGTAGACACAGAATGAAAATAAAGTTAGATCTAAACAAACAGTGTCTGAGTTCATGTATGGCCAGAGGTCACCATCAGTTAGCTCCCTCTATCACTTTCATCTTACTTTATGAGACAGGATCACACACTAAGCCTGGAACTTGCCAATTTGTCTAGCCTGGGTGAAAAGCAAGCCCTAAGATCCTCTTACCTCTGTTAGCTCAGTGCTGGATTATAGGAGCTCAACCATGTTGTGAGGGTGAGAAATCCCACCTCAGGTCCTCAAATCTGTAAGTCAAATACTTTACCAACTAAGTTATCTTCTCAGTACCAAAAGTTGAGCTATTTTCTTTCAGGTGGCAGAAGTTGAGAGCTCATGGACTGTTTCTTTCTCCCTATAGAAGCCATCATTCCGTTTCCTGTGTCTTTGATTTTGGCTACTCTCACATAAGATGAATCACATATAGTATTTCTCCTTCGGGACTTGCTATTTTCCTAAGCACTTATTCAGAATCCATCATGTTGCATATGTATCATAATTCCCTTCTTTTCAAAGTTGAATATCTGACT